>NW_026294573.1:150802136-151282136 GCF_007827085.1 Peromyscus californicus insignis
GTGTGTATGATGTGTGTGCCACTGCGCATGTGTGGCAGTCAGGGGACAAACTTACAAACTTCCAGGAGTCACTTTAGTCCTTTTACATAGTGGAGGCAGAATCTGGTTTTGGTTTTGCTTTATTGTGGACTCCTGGCTAGCTAGACCAGGAGATTCTGGGCTCTTCTCCTGACTGCATCCCCTGTTTCACTGCAGGAGTGCAGGGACACAGATCGGGCTGTCACACCTGGCTTTTTCATGGGTTCAGTGGATTGAACTCAGGTTACAGCCTTGCACGCGCTTTTCCTGGCTGAGCCATTTCACTGGCCCTGTTGCATGTATTCTTACACTTTCAATTTGTAATTTAAGAAATTATTACCTTCCTCTATATTGTTAAAATATGATGTATATTATATTCAGATTAGTATTATGCTTTAATAAACTTCAAAAGTAAATGTCCTTTTTGACATTTTTAATTAACTGAGCTAATTCATAAATATTCATAATGTTGAAATTATTTGTTTGTAACAATAAAATTATATACTTGCTAAGGATGTGGGAGGGGTTATACTGTTTTTTACTTTTATTCTTTTTCATTTTTTGTGTGTGTATGTGTGGTGTGTATGTGTGTATGTGTATGCATGTGTGGAGCACAGGTGGAGAGGTTCACATGTAAATGTGTGCTCATACATGTAAAGCTTGAGGTAGATGTTGAATATCTTCCTGACTGATCTTCCACTGTATTCACTGAGTCACAGTCTCTCAGTCAAACCCAGAGCTCATCAATATGGCTAGCCACTTTGCTCTGGGGGATCCAGTCTCTGCCTTCTGAGGCTGAAGTTACAGGTAAGCCACCACAGCCACCAGGAATTTACATGGACTCTGGGACCCAAACTGTGGTTCACATGTGTGCACAAGTGCTTGACCACTGGCCCATTTCTCCAGCCCCTATTTAAGAAGTGGAAATACTCTCAGGACCTTGGGCAATGCTCTGTGTTCCTGCATTCTTCATCATTAGTTAATTAGAAGCATTTTTCTCATCGGTTTTTATTGTATTTAGTAATTAGTAGCCTTTCTTGTGTTTCTATGAATATTTGTAATTACTAGTTTCTATCAGTAATTATATAGATTCTATAGAGTTTTTATTTATCTTTCAGTTTCACAGTATTTAACATAAATACTTAGCTGCTTCAGTCTAGAAGCTCTTTTTTATGTGTTTATTTTTTTGGAAATTTCATACAATATACTTTGATCATATTCTTTGATCATATTCTTCTCCCTCCCCCAACTCTTCTCAGATCCTCTCCCACCCTTGATCTCATTGGAAGAAATTTTTATAGCATATACTTCAGCACTAAATGTTGCAAATATAAAATGTTTTTAACTTTACCTACTTAACAGCTACAGATGCTTAATGTAATTTTTAATTTTAAGATCCTTGTAAATTTGCTTGTGGCTGTAATAAGTCATGCAGAGAGACAGAATGTTCCTCAACAGGAACATCTTACTGCACTTCTGGACCATATCCCAGCCAGGATGCTGACCTTGATACAAAGAGATACAGAACACCTGTATAACAAGAAGAAAAGCCCCCCTAGGATGCTCTGTGATAAGTGTGCCCACTCCTGTCTCCAACCTCTCCTATATCCCTGGCAGTTAGGAACTCACTCTCTAACTCTGCAATTTGTCACTTTGAGAATATCATATTAATGTCATGATACAGTATGCAATCTTGGAATAACTTTTGTCCACTAAATGTGTTTTTTTTGATACACACTGAAATTGTTATATGTATTAATAGTTTCTTACATTTTCCCCTAAAAAGTCTATATAGTTGTATGTTTTCCACTTAATTCTATGCTCCATCATTGACATTTAATAATATTCACATAACATTTTTGATCTGTTAGTGTGATTTGGGTTTTTCTGTGTGTGTGTGTGTGTGTGTGTGTGTGTGTGTGTGTGTGTGTGTGTTAGAGACAAGTTCTCACCATGTAGCTCTTGCTGGCCTGTAACTTAATATATATAGACCAGGCTGGTCTCAAACTCACAGAGATATACTTGCCTCTATCTTCCGAGTGCTGGTATTAAAGGTTTGTGCCATCATCCACAACATACTTCAATCCTGACTTCTGCTTATATTCTTATTTCTCTAACAGGATGAATTCTCATCTGTTTTTTCTTTAATATCTTTAAACGTATCTCCTGCTATAATTTCATCAGTAATTATGTTTCTGTGAATTCTCTGTTTAGCACTTCTGTTATTCTTGGATCTGTGTCTCTTTTCCTTTCACTGCCTCATATCCTGTTTCTAGGACAGCACTCAAGACATATATGTTATGCAATTATGTACTAAATATTTCAATCAACAAATATCTTCCATGCCTCTCCACTTATCTGGCATTTTTCTCTTACTGTTTTCCTTAGTTTTTTGTTTGTTTGTTGTTCATATGCTAGCATTAAATCCATTTTTTGGTAACATTATTGGACTGTTTGTGGCAGCAAGGACGAGCTGTCCCCGAACTGTGTCTCTAAGATGATTTGAGGTGGGATGCAGCTGTGCCCCAGGTGAAGGCAGAGAGCTGGTCGAGGAGTGGCGCAACATTGGCAGGGTCCAGATGAGGTCGCACGACTGTCTTTATGCAGGTGGACTGTGAGAGGAAGGAGTTACAAACAGGAAAAGCAGGAAACTTAAAATGAGCCAGCTGGTTTACAATTTTAATATCATTGGTTTCTAAAGACAGACAATAGATACAAGAGAGATGATGGATAGATAGGTAGGTATGTAAATATATAGATAGATATTGATGATGGATAATAGATCTTGTTTAGGCTCCGTTCATTGAGAGGGCCTGGGAGCAAAGATACTACAATAGCAATAATGTCACCTAGTATCCAGATGTTGGCTTTAATATGTCATTTAACTAAAAGGAATTGGTGGTCTTTGAAGAAATGGGTAACCCTAGGGCTGGGGCAAGGAAAGAACAAGTGGAGTCTGGACCTGTTTTGTACTGAGAGTAAAAAGGTGTTAAAGAATGCTAATGACATCTCAGAAAGACACAGGAGCCAGTATCTCATCTGGGACAACTTGAGGAGCAAAATGATAGTCACAGCTCACTTTTCGGCCGCCACCAATCCAATAATGGAGAAACTGAGCTGTTACCACAGCCCATCAAGGGGACATTGCCAGAAATAGTGTATGGTGGCCACGAACGTGACCTGGTAACAGAATATGTTGTGGAAGCCATAGATGCTTGACACATCAGTCTGTCCCCATGAATTCTGAGGTCATGCCTTTCCTAGGATGCTCCAGCCGATCTCTGAGCATGCTGAGGGAGCAGGCGCTGAGCCTACTCATTCCTGCTGCATTTCTTTATCAGGCAGCTTTGCTTGGAGGTGCCCCATCAGCCAGTGTGAAGCGTTCTCAGAACTGTGCTGCTGCAGTCTATTTCCTCCTCCTTATTACAGACCATGTGGCACTCTCCTGCCTACCCCCTCCTGCTTCTTCCCCCACATCCTTTACAGATGTATGCATAACTAACCTATCATGGTCTTTACGCCACCTTACCATCTACTTCTTGAAGACTTGAACTGATACAACCATATGATGCATGCAGTGAGGAGGGGAAAAGCACCACTTTGTGGATTATTTTTTTACTAATGTATAATATGAATATTTTCATGAGGAAATACAAGGCACAAACTGAGATAGTGATAGAAAATAAAAAGATAGTAGTTTAAAAGTGCCAAGTTTGACATTAAAATAAAAATAGAAACCATTGCATCTTGAAGGATCCTAAAGAGACATGACAGCTGACTGTCATGACATCTAAACACAATATGTGGTCCCAATAGAATCTTTAGTCATAAGAGACATTATTAAGATGACTGGAAAGGGTGGACAGGCTCTTTGTGTTAAATAACAATAATGTACTAGTGTTTATTTATGGATTTGAAGGCAGAAGAAAGACTGACAGACTCAGGATCAAAGATGGGATTATCATGCTTGAAATGACTCAGAAAAACCCCACATCTCCCACTATTATTGCAACCTCACTGTCAATGTGAAAATCTTGTCCAAAGTCAGTCAGGTGGACTGTGGAGAATGGATGGATTACAAGGAGACAAAGAAATGTCGGCAAGCAGTTAAAAGGCTATTTTCAGTGTCTAGACAAGAGAGCAAAGGCCAGCCGTTAGAGTAAGCAAAAAGAAATTCCAAAGTACGTAGATCCCAGTGAAATCATTGACAGAAATCTTTAACAAACTGGACACGGAATTTCGGGAAAGGGTGAAGACTGGAGATAGTGTTTGCTTTTGTTCCTGTCTTGAGCAACTGAGTGGGTGGCCACAATTTAGTAAGGGAGACGGGAATGAATTGGGGAGAAAAGTGAGCAGTTCTGGTTTGGGTGTGTTAGAATGAAGAAGTCTGTTAGACAT
The DNA here is from genome assembly GCF_007827085.1 of Peromyscus californicus insignis. NCBI lineage: Eukaryota > Metazoa > Chordata > Mammalia > Rodentia > Cricetidae > Peromyscus > Peromyscus californicus. The sequence goes on from NW_026294573.1 coordinate 150,806,553, forward strand.
CCAAGAGGAGATATTAGTAGGCATCTAGTAATAAGGGTCTGGAAGTGAAATGAAAATCTTAGAAGTATACATTTCAGAGCCTAAGCCCTTGGAGCCGGAAGCCTGCACATCAGATCCTGGCCACCTCCAACATTTACAGGTCACTGAGAAGTGGCAAAGCAGAGACAAAGTTAAAGAACTCTCATCCAGCCCGGGCTTGTAGAGCACTGGAGAAGAGGGACTGCACAGTGGAAGGGAAATGACCAGTGCTGGGTCTGTCCGCTTCTCTGAGCAGTGCAGAGGCCCTCGGGCTGGGGGGGCCGACCAGTCCTGTCTCCATCCCTGAAGTACTCTGAAGTAAAGGCAGCTGGAACAGCAAAGATAAGCTCTAAGCAGGTTTTAAATGTGCACATAAATAGGCTCAGCCCTTGAAGGGGCTTTGGGAATTAACTGTTTCTCTGGAGGCTCATTAGAGGCTTCCTAGAGTTACAAACAGGCAGCCATTTGCTTTATTACATACATAAAAGGGGAAGCAGTCTTCCTACTCACCTCCTACCAACCATCCATGTGATCATGAAAAGAGCTGTGAGAATGCTCTTAAGGGTACAACACGTATGAGGCCACTTAAGTTTTCTTTCACAAAAGTCTTATTTTTAAAATTGTAAGTGATTTGTGTCTTAAAAAAAATACAAAACAGGTGCATTGTTTTTAAATGTTTTATGTTTGCCAGTACACAAGTTAAATCAAAGTAGCTTGAAATGCTAAAAATAAAGATAAGTGATGGACCATTGCCAGTATCACATTAACCAGTGGGTAGCAAACACTCAGTAGGTATGGAAACGACACTTCCCAGGGCTGTAGGGATTCATGACCTGGTACCCTGTCAGCAGGAGGGGAAGAGGAAGCTGCCACTGACATTCTTAGTGACAAAGGGTCTGTTTTTCTGTACTGCACGATGTGTCCTTTGTGTAACTCCTATCCAAGACTGTCCAGAGAGTTCCAGGGAGAGTTGACATCAGCAGACCTGAGGACTTTTAGATGGTCTGTTGGGTCAGCAGAATGTGCTCTCTCTCAGCTTGCTTGTTAACTCGGGAGTGGAGGCTTCACTAAGCAGACTTGGCCCTGGCAGCCCCCTAGGTCTGTGTTCTTTAACTCTGTGAGTATGCATAGAACTCTTATCCCCCAGTCCTCCAAAATCCTAACAGTGAAATCAGTGTTAGCCATGTGCTCAGTTACCTGAACGGCATTTATACTTACAATCACGCAGAACAAAAGAAGCCACCTGGACAAAACCTTTCCTTGCCAGTAGCTGGGGCACAGTTGCTTTTCTTACCTTTCGTGGAGGAAACTGGGGACCCCAGGTAGTGCTCAACAGAGACTTATATTTGGAAGTGTTTCACGGCATCTTAAGAGATACCCGCAATGCGTACTCAATTATAGCCACCTTGCTCTCTCTGAATCATTTGTCCTACTCTTCTGCCTACCATTGTATGACCAGTACCTAGTGGGTACACTAGAAATAATGACTGACCTACTGAAGTGAAATTAATATCGCCTTCTATCCTACCATTGTATGACCAGTACCTAGTGGGTACACTAGAAATAATGACTGACCTACTGAAGTGAAATTAATATCGTCTTCTATCCTGCCATTGTATGACCAGTACCTAGTGGGTACACTAGAAATATTGACTGACCTACTGAAGTGAAATTAATATCGCCTTCTATAAGTAGAATATGATTTAGTAAACATTCAGAAATGTTGACAGTAAATCACATTCACTTTTTATATATGATGGAAATGTCAGGACTATCAATTAATGCTTACAACTATGCCACACTAAGGTTATTGCTTTTTATGAATTACCAAAAGCAAAACCTTATCATTTTCTTTTGAGTATATTAGAAACTGATATTTTTAATGACCTCAACAAGGGATCTTTTAGAATTCAGTATAATGAATATGCTCATTAGGGTTTAGAAATTAACTTTTAATTTTAAAAATCTAGTCTTATTCCATGTGTATGGGTGTTTTCTGTTTATGTGTGTAAGTGTATGCCTGGTATCTTCAGAGGCCAGAAGAGGGTATTGAATTGTCTAGAACTGGAGTTCCACAGGGTCATGAGTTGCCACGTGGGGGTTGGAAACCAAACCTCAGCTCTCTTCAAGAGTATCAAGTGCTCTTTGCCATTTTCCACCTGTGACATCTTTCCACCTGTGAAAATTAATATTTTGAGGGAGCTGTGGAGATAGTTCAGTGGTTAAACCCTTGCCATGCGAGCGAGAGGACTGGAGTTCAGATCCCACCTACATAAATGCTGGGTGGACATGGAGGCCTGCCTGTAGTTCCAGGTATGGAAGGCAAAGTTGGGATCCCTGGAGCAAGCTTGCCAATGAGACTAGCCCTATCAACAAGCTCTGGGTTTGATTGAGATACCCTGCCTCAGATGATAAAGTGGAAGAATAATAGAGATTCTACGCATCAACTTCAGATCAATTTCAGGCATCTGCACACACACACACACACACACACACACACACACACACACACACACACACACACAAACTCATATACACATGTACCCACACATGAAAATGCCTATACATGCACCCACATGACACATCATACATGTGAAAAGACAAAAATGTGCTTATATTTTTTAGTAGTTTAAGTGCTTATTTTTGAAAATTTACTTTCATGCCAGACATTTTTATAGTTCACAAACAAGTGATTTATATTAGATATGTGGACAGATTTTTTTCAAAATGAGGAGAAAACACACCACTTACCATAAAATAATATCCCACCAAACAGTATTTTAAAACCTTGAGCACTCTTAATGGAACTGGACGTTCACATTATTTTAATGAATTCCAAATGATCAAACATTTGCTTCAATGATTTCTGAATTTGTATAAATGAACTGCATAATTGATACAGAATATGTTAGTGATTTCTTTTTCTTTTTGTGATTTAACCCTGGGCCTCACACCAGCTAGGCAAACACTGAGCTCTTAATAATTTATACATTGTCTGTTGGTTCTAGTATTAAAATAAGAAATATTTCACTTACTATGTTTGCCTTCTGTTAAAAGAATTCAGAAAAAAACCTGTTTAAAATCAGCTTTTGATCCTTCCAGTTTGGTTTCTACATATTTAAAATGCTCCTCTTTAACTTGACTTTCGCGTGTATATATCACTTAAAAACCAGGGCAGGGAGGAAATTCTGTGACGGGTAAACATTACTCACATAAAATGCACACCTTTGCATTTTACGGAACTTAAAAGTCACTACTGTATAAGCACTCTGGCTTGGTGTCTTTGAGATTAAGATGACACCAACGTATTAATGTTCCCAGAAGAAACTGTGCCAAGATGAGCTGAACGTTGTGTAGCTGAAGAGCTTCTCTCCAGGTCCCACCAAGCCCCCGCAGTCCCACAACCCACGTATAAAATAATCACTCAGACGCTTATATTACTTATAAACTGTATGGCCATGGCAGACTTCTTGTTATCTACTTCTTCTGTCTTAAATTAACCCATATACCTTGCCATGTAGCTCGTGGCTTACCGGCATCTTCACATCCTGCTTGTCATGGCGTCAGCTGGCAGTGTCTCCCTGCCTCACAGCCTTCCACTTCCCAGAATTCTCCTCTCTCCTTGTCCCACCTATACTTCCTGCCTGGCTACTGGCCAATCAGTGTTTTATTTATACAGAGCAATATCCAAAGCAACGTTGTCTCATATGTGTAGAGTAAATCACTCAAAGCAGATTTGGATAAATCTTACTAAACATTTACTATCTCCTTCTTCAAGTCCATGAATTTATTTCTACCTTTCATCATAAATAATAACAGTATGGGGCAACAAAGGGAGAGACAGAGCAGGAGAGGTGGGGTAGTGGAAGGGAGAAGAAACATAAAAACACGCTTAGTCAGAGAAGTCATAATGGTACCTTAAAAAAATATAAAAATTTCAAAAAGAAATGTTGACTGTAAATGTAGTTTTAAAATACTTTTGACTAAGTACCTTTATAAATTAATGTTGAAAATTTGTCATTTGAATCTCCTTTTGTATTTATTGAATTCTATATTATCCTAGAGCAAAATTACAATGAAATCCCTTTGTGGCAAATTCCTTTTTGAAACTATTGTAAACTCAAATCACAATAGAATTCGTCTATCAAATATATGTTTCAATTTTATTTAGTAGGAAGTAATTTTCTAATTGAACTTGTCTTACTATAGAACATACAGGTTGACTAAATAGACTAAATAATGTTAATTATGTCATAACAATCTAGACAATTAAGCTCCCACTAATTAAATATTTACATTAATATTAAGCATTCTGTTTAATTTGTAAGTAAAATTTTCTTTTAACTAATTAAATTCACATTAAAAGATACCAATTTTTCATATTTTGTTATTGAAATGCAAATCCCGTGTTATTTTTTGATGATGGAAAATGCTACTATGGCCAAAATAATAACAGTTTGAATATAGAAAATGAAGTCATTTCTGGAATAGACATCTGTGCTGTAAATTGTGTAAGTTAGATTCCGTCTACTCATTGGAATTTTGTTTTCTAGAATTATTTTTGGAAAAATGTATATGTGTAGCTGTGAAGCTGCCTTTAGGAGCAGGGCATGGGTATTTCCATGGTAACAGTGCAGTGTTTTCTCTAGTGACAGCTGCCCCCCTCATCTCCCGAGAAAAGGAATTCCTCTTTCCACAGCAGCTGATCTGGCTTATTCAAGAGAGTCTGGCTTAGATAGTTCTGGGGTTTGAATGCGGTGTAATGTCTAACATGTTTTGAGCTCCCACTGTGGTTCAGGCAGAACCGCAAGTACTTTACAGGAATGGTGAGCATCATAACTAGGAAGTGCTTTGGAAGATACTTTAAGCTGAGTTGAGGACCTCTGCTTTCCCGCTTCCGGTGGTAGAGCTTCTCAATCCTGAATGTGCTGCAAACACATCTCCAAGTCCATCTTCTCAGCCTGCCCTTCTGGGAGGACCTAGAGCCCAGGGCCGTAGGCCTGGGAGTAGCATCGCACATTTAAATGATGCTACAAATGCCTATGCCACAATATGGAAGGGTCCAGCCAGCCACCACGCTAGAAGGGAGAAAACATTTAGAAATCCATGAAACATGTTTCCTAATCTGCCATTGACACTAAATGTTCAGATTCAGCAGTCCTCTAACAAGGGATGTCTTTCATTCATTCTTACAGCTTTCTTTGTTTTTCCTCCTGTACAAGTATTATATATGGAAATTACATATGTACATTACATGTGGCTTAAGAGCTGAGAGTAATAGCTTCTTCCATGGGTATCTTGTTTATGCTGCATGTTGGTTAGTCTTAACTGATAATCAGGATGTTGATTGCCTTTTACACACACACACACACACACACACACACACACACACACATACACACACCTTAGCTAGATTTCAACTAGAGTCATTATATCACTAAAGCTGGGATTATATACGTACATATATATATATTACTATTTTGTGACCAAATGCTTCCTAGTTAGTCAGAACTGGCAAGTATTTAGGTTTCAGTCCTGAGGTTTGCAAGGGTTCATGAGGGAATGCCCTATAAAGAAGTAGTACTGGCAAGCGTGATGAAGAGAATCATATAAGAAATGAATTGGGTTACTTAAGAGTCCTTGAGTAGCCCAAAGAGAAGTTAGGGACCTCACATCACCTTGGTACCTGGGATGGAAGACAGAGTAGTTGGCAATCCCTGGGCACCATAGGAACAGCCCAGGGGTACCCAACTGGCAATCTCAAGTGGTTTAAGTAAACGTGTAGTGACGCACAAACATTTCTCTCTAGTGTTTTTTGTTGTTGTTATTGTTGTTGTGATAAAAATGATTTATTTGCAGAAACTACTGGAGCTCATCTGGAAGCATGGTTTGTGGTTTTCCAGATTTTGACCTTAACAGAAGCTTCCTAATAAAGAGGAGAACATGTGGTAGATAAGTCAGAGGCAATAAATAATTAAGTAAATAAATTTAAAAACTCGTTACAATAGATTTATTTCATCAGAGTGCTATTCATTTAAACATGCTCAGCCCAGCTTCTTTCCTGGCAGTGGCCATCTCAGTACCTCTTGACTGTTGGTCATTGGGTCTGCCACCCCGAGTACTGGCCAAATACCCTAGAAGGGGAAACAAAGTTGTTGCTGAGGTTGTGAGCCTCGAGGTCTTGATAACCATAGGCTATTGTGAAGGAAAGAGCTCCAGGAAGAGGAATCAGAAGGGTGTGTTAGAGATGGAGAGCATAAGCTAATTCTTTGCTGAAGTATAAGTATGTAGGAAGCAAGAGATCAACTTGACTGGTCAACCTGATGCTCTCAACACACCAACTACCCCTCCTGCAGAACCTCCCTTCACATCTTCTATCTGGACCATTGCTCCCATAATGGCTTCTGTCTTGAGCACTCCACTTACAGAAGTATGGCGCTTTTATTCAGGTCCTTGGGTCATTTGCTGCATAATATTCACTGAATAAATGAGAAGTGGAACACGAAGATGTTGTCCTGTCAGTAGTTAACTTCTAATAAACTGGTGGGGACTGGACATTAGGCTTCCTGTATGCCAGGGCTTCCCAGAACAAAGACCAACATTCTTAAGGTCAGAAGCTCTGTCTGTGTCTTGGCTCTGATTTTTCAGGAACTGGAATCCTAGTCAAGCAAGCTTTCCCTTGGTGGCAAGAGAGTTGATCTTCAGGCTTCCAGAGTGATTTTGTCCATGGTGGGCCCTCGGCTTACCAGAGGAGTAGATCACTCATCGGACAACTTGGGAGAACAGCCCATAATTTCAGAAGCAGGATATGACACAGGAGCAAACCCAAAACTGTTAAGGAAGTTCAGTCTCGAGATCAGTTTTAAAAAATGCCACCCCGTGCTTGAAGTGGCACGGCAGCGAACAACGGGAAAAGAGGATACATTTACTCCTCCTTCGTTGTTTAGCTTTTATATTCATTTATTTTGTGTGTGGATGTGTGTGAGTGCAGGCATGCGCATGCCAAAGAGCATGTGTGGAGGTCGGAGGGCAAGTTCCAGGAGTCAGTTCTGGAGGCCACACTCTGCTATCACATCTGTAAGGCAAGCGTCGTCCCCGGATGAGCCACCCGCCAGCCTGAAGTGGTGTTTTGGTGGTGTTGGCTTGTTTCTTAGGAGAGCAGGCATAGTCAGAAAACCTTTCGGGAAGACAACTAAAAGTCTGCGATGCTTGTACTGTGGATGAGGACAGCATTCCCCGTCTGGGTACAGCAGCTTTTCCTACTTAGTCTCTTTTCTGCTCTCCCGAAGTGCCAGACAGTTTTCGGTCAGAAAGTAAACAAAGTCACAAGGCACGAGGCACAAATGTTTCTTGTGTGCTATGAAAACAAAATCGAGATTGAATTGATTATTCAGAAAAAGTTCCATTTAAAATAAACTTCTATCAGATGTATAATAATTGTATAATGTTTCTTTTTGTCATGCATCTGAGCTCAGAGAGCTGCTTCCCTGACAGTTTCCTCAGCACCACACATTGCTGTTAGGTCCTGGACCAAAGCAAGGACTGTGATCAGATAATAATCCAGTACCTACCAGTGGAACTTGTTTGTGTGGTAATGGATCACCTGCATAACACCTCAGGGGTTTCACTTCTTTATTACAGTGAGCTTTCAACTCAAGCGTGGCTCTATGGGTCAAGTGGAGTGTCCTGCATGTGCCATTTAAAAACCTAGGGTCAGACTCTCCCCTTAGCTCACTTCTTGGCACCTCCTCTTTTTGGTGCTCGTGACCCAGATTGTGATAATTCACCAAAAATAACAAATGTTCTCTTATATGGTGGCGCTTTAAGCAATCTTAGATAAGCAGGTTATGATTTCTGAACCTTGACGGCTTCATCTGTAAAATATGAGGGTAAAGGGATGTGGTGAAAAGCGCCCACACAGTGGGTGGCCTGTAAGAAAGTCAGACAGGCCTGTCCTGAGTTCAGCGAAGAAGTGTGTGAGTGGGTTGCTGTTCTTTCTCCCACCTTCTCCAACCTTCAGACGGCTGCTTATTTCTTTCACAACTTGCTGGTTCTGTACTAGAAAACTGATCTTTCCTCCTGATAAAGACTGTCAGCTCGCAAGGCTGGACCAGACTCCAGCACACTGCCTGGCCTAAGCCAAACCTTTTGGTAGAAACCAGTACCTTGCAACTCATTTGTGCTCTTTTAACCTCATCCTTGGCCCTTCGGATTCTGCCTCCTGCTGCAGAGCAGGTTTGATAGCTCTTTTTACTAGCTTTGACTCTTAAGAGAAATGACAAGGACTCTTCAAAAAGACCTTGAAAGGAAACTGTAGTCAACAGGGAAGACAAACATTCTATAAGACATAATAAGACATAGAGCAAGAAAAAAAAAGCAATGCTCTAATCTATACATTTCTGCAACAAAATGGGATATTAAGGTCCTGCACGCCTCTGTTCCTTTGAGTATTTACAGTGGGTTCATCTACACTGACATTGGAGAACCATAGAAATCTGAATCTAAATACATTATATTTAAATGTATTTATAAGATTTAAATATCAACAGTATAGGCATTTTTAATTTGCCCAGGAATCCTAGACTGTTGATGCTGTTCTTAAACATTTTATAAAAACCCAGTTGAGTAATTACCTAACATCTTCTGGTAAATGATAGAGCTAGGTCAAAACCCGTCCAACCTGAGCATCCACACTCAGCCTCCCACACAAGGTCTTCCGTGGTCTGTGCAGGTACAGTTACCCAATCCGGGAAAGATGATAGCGTGGGATTCCTTTAAAGGGGTGTTCAGAGTGTTGTAAGTGATGATTATTTTTCTTGTACATTTTAATCTCTTAACCTTTTAATTTTGCTCTCACCAAAGCCCTTGGGGTTAATTTTAAAATACTAACTTACCTGTTCTTTTGTGTTCCTTGCAGCGAGAAACATAAGACTTCGGGAAAGCCACACCACTGTACACGTTTGAAATTCCTTGTGAAGGACACAGCGGCATAACCTGTTGAATCCATACAGGAATAAATGGTGACTCTGTGAATTGTGTGGTTGGGATTTTTCTTTTGTGATCTATATAGTAAGAACATTTGATTAACTCCCTATGAAGATGTACCTATATATTAAGAGATAAAGAACTGGTTGTATAACTCAATGATGGAGTGCACACATGAGGCCCTAAGTTAAATTCTCAGCTCCATACACACAAAATACACCCAGTGTTTATTTCTCCATATCAAAAATGAAATGCCTCCTATGTAGAACTTGACAATGAAAAAGAAATCAATAGGGATCACCTGTTGGAAGATACCATGAGTCTCATCACTATGGTCCCAAGAGTGAACATGCAGCTTTTAAGAAGCTGCTGTTCTGGTAGAATTTTGATTTTAATAACCCTACTGTTAATTATTCTTAATCATATATATATGATACATATCATATATATGTGATTAAGAGATGGCTCAATGAGTAAGAGTACTGGCTGTTCTTCCAGAGGACCTGGGTTCAATTCCCAGCACCCATATCTCAGCTCACAACCATTTGTTACTCCAGTTCCAGGAAATCTGATGTCCTCTTCTGCCCTCAGAGGGCACACGGCAAGCAAATGATGCACAGATGTACATGCAGGCAAAACACCCATACATATACAATAAAATAAACTATGCAAAAATATTCTAAAATGAGTAAAATATATTACTTATATAGAATACTATGCCTGTATTTATGTATTGTAACATTATATACATATAAAATATATGTATACCTGTGTATATACACACCCATATGGTACCTGCTGAAATAGCCTTTTAAAATAGGCTTATTTTTAATTTCATTTACGTGTTTGTGTAACTGCATGCCATGTGTTTGGGTGCCTCAGGAGTCTAGAAGTGGGCATCAGTTTCCTGGAGCTGGCATTACAGGAGGTTGCTATCATGGGATATGGGTGATGGGAACTGAACTTGGGTCCTTTGGAAGAGCAATAAGCACTCAAAACATCTGCCATTTCTCCAGCCTGCAAAAAGCTTTTCTGGGGGGAGGGGGGTTCTTTGTGTAGTTTTGGTGCCTGTCCTGGATCTCACTCTGTAGACCAGACTGGCCTCGAACTCACAGAGATCTGCCTGGCTTTGCCTCCTGAGTGCTGGGATTGAAGGCAGGTGCCACTGCTGCCCAGCTCAGAAATTTTTTTAAAAGACCATTTCCATGAGAAAAGGTTAAGCCATGGAACCATTGCCAGGTGACTAAGTTCCAAGAGTATTTTCAGGACAGGCTGGATTCATCACCATGGAAAGGTAATGATAATTAAAAGCCACAGCTGGGTCCATGGGTCGTTGCAAATGTCTAAATTATCTTCTAGTCTTAATTATCTTAATTGCTTCTAATTTAGAAGTAAATGTATACGTAAATGACAGTCATTGGTAAGTGGTTTCAATTGTTTGGAGTTAGTTATCATTTCAGTGGCTCCTGCTGCATATGCATAGACCCCTTAGGCCTGCCAGGGACCTGAGGGTCCCGTCCACCCTCCTCTTCATCTACTGCCTCCTCAAAGGTTGAGCTACCTCACTTCTGTGCTAACACTCTCCTTCCCCACAGATGGTTACCCAGTCCACTTACTCTGTCAGATGAGCTCATTCCCCAGTCTTCGCCTGGCCCACTCGTTCCCTCGTGCACATGTTCTGTCTCAGCTGATGTAGTTTACCTCCCTCCAACTCGTAAGAGCTGCTTCTCTAGTGCCCTTTATGGAATCCTGGCCTCTTTTCTTTCAACCTTCACCAGTCACTTGTTTTGATGTCTGTCTTCCAGCCCCAGTTTGTCATAGCTGATCTCCATTCGCTGGACCCATGTTTAGGTGGAGAAATAATGAATGACTGCAGCCTGGCTTCCCTTATGGCTTATGTAGAGGCTGCCACAGTGGTATCTATGTAGCTCTGTCCTCTCTCCTTATCAACACTTGGAGCTCTGTGACCTGTCTTAAGCACTTCACTATTACCACTCTAATCAGTTGTTTTCCCACTCTATTTTCCTTCCCCCTTCTCTTCCCATCTTTTCTGTTTGTTAGTCTTGCTAATCCTGGTTTTCTGAGCACCGTCACAAAACTGACCTAGTAAGTGGCAGCTGGGAGTGCTACTGAACACAGGGTAGGAAGGCACTGGGAGACTTGTGCAAGGCCAACAAATGTTAGATAAGACAGGATTTGGTAGGATATTTGGTGCTTTTTAAATACTTATTTTATTATCATATTGTTTGAGTGTTTGGCCAACATGTAAGTCTGTATAATACACATGGTCCTGATGCCTGTGGAAGCCAGAAGAGGGCATTAGATCATCTGGAACTGGAGTTACAAGCTGTATGAGCTGCCATGTGGGTGCTGGGAATCAAACTGATGTCTTTTGGAAAAGTAGCCGGTGCTCTTAGGTACTGAGCCTTCTCCCTGGCCCTCAGGATACTTGATTCATTACCATTATTTTGTGATTGACATATAGTTATTGTACATTGGCCACTGACCATAGTAACCTTCCAGGATCCCACCCTCTCCTCTTTGTCCTTCTCTAGAGATGAGTCAGACTTGCATGGCAGGTCCACCTAACTGCTGAGGCAGCTCCCTATCTCTCTTCTCCCTGGCTCCTGATCTCTTTCCACCCACCTAAGCCTCTGTCTTTACATTCATTCCAGAGAAAGGATAGAGATATTCTGCTCTCAATAGAATATTTTATTATAAATTCAAAAATACTACTGACTTACTTGTTTATGCCTTGACTTTGTTTAATTGCAAAAACAGGTCATGTATTATAACCAGTCATTATCTATTTTTCTATATCGCAAATTCATATTCACATCTTATTCTAGTTAGTTGACTCAAGCATACTTGGATATGTCTGATTCTTTTGTGGATCTGTATTACAGACCTTCTGTGACTCTCTTTGCCCAAACAGACTTAAACAAAACAGACAGAAGGCCTTAAAAGAGGCACCGTCTTCAAGGTTTATTTTTATCATCATTTTCTGTTGCCTCTAGTGTTATTATTGTCTTTAATGTCCTCTTAGGAATGTGCCTTACAAAGCATAGCACAGTAGGTTTAGCACCTTCTTAGTATTCAGATATTTATTTTAGATTTGCAATAAATAGGAAAATTCTGGCTGGAAATATTTTTTTAAATGTACGGGGGGGTTTGCCTGCATGTATGTCTGCATGAGAATACACCACATTTTCCCAAACTGGAGTTACAGACAATTGTGGGTGCTGGAAATTGAACCCGGGTCCTTTCAAAGAGCTGCCAGGGTGGCCAGTGCTCTTAACTGTAGGGCCATCTCTCCAGCCCAAAATGTGGATTTTTTTATATAAAGGTATCACTTGCCTTTTCAGGATTTCTAAATGAAGAAGTAAGTATCCTACTGGTTACGTTACTGGAAATGTTAATAATTTACTTTAACTGAGGTACAAATGACTGACGGGGGAATACAAGCAGAAGCATCTGTTGTTTGTTTACCGTTCATTGCTTACATTCAGCTGTGAGGAAGGGCTACCTATCTACCCAGCCTGAGTGCTTTGAAGCAGATACTTCAGCTCCTCATTCTCAAGGTTGCTGAGGAGGAAATGATCAGTGCTTTTGGTTGGCCACGGAAGGATGTTGAGGTTTCAGCAGCCTCGAGCTTTCTCTCTGATAGTTTTGCTCAGAATAGGATAATATTTTATGTGACCTATTACTGCTTCACAAAAGAGAAACGAGGTGGGTTCCCAATACTCTTGGCTGCTCTGGGAAACTCTTAGGACTGGGAAGTATTGGTAACACATTTTAAAGTAAATTAAGCACTAATTGAAAGTAAATTAGGAAGTTGGCATTGCATTCTCAAAGGGCCAGCAGTGCTCGGTTCAGAGCCCTGAAGAAAAGTGAAATTTGATTCTACAAGATACACAATGTGTGAAGGGGGAGTCAGCATTTTATTGAGGAGGAGTTTAAAAGTTAATTGACAAGCAAATTGGATTGGTGGACTGCATTTTATCTATAGCATTACAGCATTACTGGATTACACAAAAGATAGTAAATATCAAAGCTCATTTATAAATGAATTCTAGTAAACAACGTACTTAGTAAAATTTTACAGAGTTTTATAGTTTACGGTGCTCTTTTACATATTCAATATTATTCAATCCCAGTCGGAAGTCCTATGACTTGAGAACACAGACTTTCTGGTACTTCGGTGACAACACTGAGGCTTACTGCAGTTAAATGACTTGTCTGCGTGGTATAATCTTGTCAGGTCTCAGGTGTAGAGTCCCTGATGGCTGTGCCAGTGCATACTGCAATATTCAGTGCTGCCTGCTGTAAGGTCCGGCTCAATATGACATGTATGGAGTGTTCTCTTTTGCCTTTAATCCACTTGATCACAGGGCCATGCACTTGTGTCTGAAGACGGCAATGCATGGCTGCACCCAGGCACCTCACCAGGCAATTTAAATAATTGACTTCCTGTCATGGTCAGTGAAAGTTTCACTTAGTTCCTCATTTGTATTTGCTTTTCCAAGACTTCATGCTGAGCAGCCATGCCATCAATGAAACCAATTATATAATTATAGTAGACCGTTTCCAGTTTTACAAACTCTATTCAATGGATTGTCTTTCTTCCATTGGTACTTCAAGTTGATTTTGATAAGGAGTTACATGTTCTAGTGAGTTTTAGAATCTAGACTATTTTAAAAAGTGTGTGTGGGTATGTGTTTCTGTGTGTGCATGTAAGTACGTGTGTGTGTGTGTGTGTGTGTGTGTGTGTGTGTGTGTGTGTGTGTGTGTACATGTGAGTGCACTTGTGTATAAAAGCCAGAGGTTGACATCTTGTGTTCTTTAATCTCTCTCTCTGTGTTTTTTAAGACAGAGTGTCTCAATGAGTCTGGAGCTCCTCCTCTAGTTATTGCTCAATAGCCAGTGAGTCACAGATCTGTCTGTCTCCACCTCCCCAGATTTCAAGTGTGTGCCACCATGTCCCGCCTTTGTTCTTGGGTAACGGAGAGCAAACTCAGGTCCCCATGCTTGTACAGCACACACCAACTATCTCCATAGCCTTATAAAAGCATTTCTAGTCTTCATTTCTGACACAAAAGTTTAATTATGAAGCTGTAGAACTGCTTCAATAATAATTTTCCTGTCTCAAATACCATTCTCCTGATAGAAATGGTCTGGGATGAAAGGGTACAGAATATTAATGGATAAAGCTTATCTAAAATAGGCTATACTTGGTTTTGCAAAGAGCACCAATGAAGATCCTATTGATAATCGAAACACACTTTGAAATAAATTAGGCCAAGGGAATTAATCTTTCCTTCAACCTTTTTAATATTTTTGGGGTTGAGCATTAGCCTTGTCCTATTTGTACTTATATATTTAGCTAATTATATCTTGAACCTTCAAAACTTACATGAGAAGCCATTAAAAGTTCTTATCTTTTCTTATCCTTATCATATCACTTCCCCCCAATTTCTTCCACAGACTTTCATGACTAGCCAGTTTATTTAAGCCATTTCTAAAGACAGAAGCATCAGTCACAGATAAGAAAGGCAGTGTCATAAATGCTTCAAATTGAGGGACTTTTAGGTAACAAAAGAATATCTCTTTGAGGATCAACTTTAGGATTCTCTTCTAAACTAGCTTCTGTCGGGGTTCAATAATTCGGTCTTTGGATAAAGGACATATGACTGTAAATTATTAGTCAAAGTCAAGTTAAAAATATTCTTTTGATGAAACTTTCAGAGGAGCCAAGGCGTATAAGGAAAGCTGTGTTCACAGACTGTGATCTCCAGCCTTGAGAATCCCTATCAGAGTTCAACTCCACTGTCAGCCCAGGTTAGACAAGTGAGGACAGTAGGAACAGAGCGCGGATGTCACGTTAAAATTCTTTGTACTATTCCACTCTAGCACCCCAGAGAAACACAGTACCTTAATGTAACACATTGCCATTGAGAAGTATTGTGCACAAAACTTTAATATTACTTTTTATACAATATTCTGATATCTATGTAATTTTCTCATATATACAAGAATTGTTTTTATTTATTTTAAAAGTGAGGCATTACTATAACAAGTCAGAATAGTTCATACCAATAAAGAATTCTCTAATGATGGCTGGGAGATGACTCAATGGGTCAACATTTGCCACACAAGTGTGAAGACCGTAGGTCAGATCCTCAGCACTCATGTAAAAGCTGCAGATGTGATGACCGTCTGTGATCCTAGTACTTGGGAGCCAGAGACATGGGATCCCTCGAAAAGCTAGCTAGCTAGATCAGCTGGAATTGATGAGATTCAGATTCAGCAAGAGACCCTGCCTCAATAAAGTGGACAGCAATTGAGGAAGATACCTAACATCAACTTTAGGCCTCCATGCACACATGGGCACACATGTGCATACTCACACAAAATGTACCTGAACACATGTGAACACATATGCTTGCACACACTGCACATACACCTGAGCACACACACAAATACACGCACAAAATAAAAATGTATACAAAGAAAAAATACACTGTCCAGAATGATGGCTCTGCTGTTAACAGTACTCATTGTACAATCGTGAGAGCTAACACTTGTTCATGCATAGCTGTAACCCTAGATCTGAGAGTGGCAGAGACAGGTGCTCAGTCTAGAAAACATGAGTTTCAGGTTCAGGGAAAGACTCTGTCTCAAAAAGATAGGCAAAATGTGACGTAGAAGAATATCTGATGCTCTCTTCTGGCTTCCACATACAGGTACAAGCCTGCACATCTGTGTACTAATATGGACAAGCATACACTTATATATGTGTGCATGTATGCACACATACACACACTAAAATTTAAGAAGTTCAAAAGAATTCTCTAACAAATTGATTTCTTAGCATAATTCTTGCACCTTTACTGATGATTAAAGCAATAATTCTTGAAATATGCTGGTGTTGACTATGAACCTGGCATGAAGCTAAGGATGGTATGAATTGGTTGATACTTTATTTGGATCATTTTTCAGCAATGACCGCAGGAAACACTTTAACAGAATCACAGAATCAGTAAGTGGTAGATGCAGGATTCACTGAAGGCCTGTTTAAATTCAGAGTCTGAATGGTTAACCAGATGTACAGAGGGGTCGAGGGAGTACCTGGCTTCCTATGGACACAGTCTTTACAAGGCAGATCTTTGCACCAGGAAAATAAGATCACTTTGTTGACTGTGATGATGGTGGGACTGAGATTAGTAGCAGCAGTGTGAAAGCAACATCTGAAGCTGGTAGCAGCCTGGCTCTGAGTTGCCACCATAGCTTCACACTTCTGGGGATGCTGGCCACTCCACTGTGGGATATGCACTTTTTCACTTATATGTATCTGCCCATTAGTTGGATGTTTATTTATTACTTAGTTGTCATTTATTATGCCATGTGTTTTCTAGTTTTAGAATTGTTTCAGAAGTCACACATCATTAAAAAAAACAAAACAACAAAACTTTCCATCTGAAAGGAAAACCTTAGAATCCCTGAAGGGAACAGATAATCTTTCTTCCTCCACCGTAGTACCTTGGTTTCCTCGTGCAGACATGCATAGTGGATCATGAGGCGGAGTCACCTGCCTGCACAAGGGCATAGCTGTCTTGATCATTCACATGGTCTAGTGACAGATATTTGTAGGACATCTGATAACATCCAGTACATTGAGAAGCTTCCAAGCAGCCATGGGATATTGAGGCACAGTTTTGGATAGGGAAATAATTGAGTGTCTCACATAGTGTCTAATTCATGAGCTTTTAGTAGTAAGACTTTCTACTAATGAGTGGATAATAAGAGATTTGGCCAGGAATTAAATATGAACTAGTACTTGTAAATAGCTTGCCTAACATAACATAATGGCAGCCATTCAGCTAAACACTCCAGGTTTGCATCTGTATTTGGATAGCTCTGTTACAATATTTGTCTCACATTGCTCTGTAAAAAGCTGAATATGTCCTGCCCAAACACCTGTGTAGAAGTTCTCAACCCTATTACCTCAGACTGCAACCATATTTGGAAGCATAGTCATTGCAAACACAATTAATTAGTTAACTAGGATGGGGAACTAATCCAATATGACTTGTGTCCTTCTCAAAGGGGTAAATTTGGGTACAGGGATGCACATGCATGGGATGAAGATCATGTAGACATGAAAGATGAATTCAGGATAATGCATTTCAGAATTCAGGCTAAGAAACCCCAGCTATCCTGCAAGCTGTAAGAAGCTGGGAGAACAACACCACATGGGATTTTTCTCGTACTTTCGGGAAGAGCCCTTTTCTGCCCACACCT
Source organism: Peromyscus californicus insignis (assembly GCF_007827085.1). NCBI lineage: Eukaryota > Metazoa > Chordata > Mammalia > Rodentia > Cricetidae > Peromyscus > Peromyscus californicus. The sequence goes on from NW_026294573.1 coordinate 150,823,857, forward strand.
CCATCTCACGCTTCTAGCAATAGATTTCTGTTGTTCAAGCAGCCTAATTGCGATACTTTGTTTTGACAGTGCTCCTTCACAGAAGACAGTCACCAACTAGAATTAGGTGTTTGTTTCTCTGTATCTTCAGAGTATTGGCATGAGTTCTTTTTCAGCCTTTTGGTTGATGTAGCCATAAATTTCTCTGGTCCCACCCGGCCCCATGGTACCATGTTTCTCAGGTTGCGCCAGGCCCCGAGGTCCCGCAGCCACTTATAAAATAATCACTCAGAGGCTTAATATTAATTGCAAATTATATGGCCTATGGGTCAGGCTTCTTGCTAGCTGGTTCTTATAACTTAACTCAACCTACTTTTATTAATCTATATGTTGCCACGTGGCTGTGGCGTTACTGGTCTGCTGGCATCTTGTGTTTCCGTTGGTGGTGGTCTGGAGACTCCTGGAGTCTACTCTTCTTTGTCTCATCTTCAGTTTGAATATACTGCCTAACTTTATTCTGCCCTGCTATAGGCCAATGCAGCTTTATTTATCAACCAATCAGAGCAATACAAATTCACAGCATACGGAAAGACATCTCACAGCAGGCTAAGATTGAGTACACAATGTAGGCATGAAAACGTGGTTAAATAACCTTTGTAATTCCTAAACCTGTTAATATGCAAACATGTTGTAACAAAAAATGCTGTAATGAATCCCTACTTGAAAATTTTACAGGTTAACGTATATGCTTTTCTTTAAAAGCGAGCAGTTCCTACTTTCACTTTAAAAAAACAAAATGGCTTTCAATCTAAGTACAATAGTTAATAAATTAGACGAGGTATCCCACACTTTTTTCATTGTGCAGTAGGCTTTTCGGTAAATGATTTGCCCAAATGCAGGCTAATATAAGTGCTCTGAGCACATTACAGTAGGTTGGGCTGTGATGTTTGGCAGATTAGGTGTATTAAATACGTTTGTACGTTAGGATGGGCTATGGTATTATCAGACTGTGAGTTGAAGAGAACTTATATATATATGTTGATGCAGCTCATTTTCATACTCTGACATTCAGAAAGCTTTGGAACTAGTATGTTGCTTAAATGATACAATCTTGTCTGTTAGAATTTGTGGTAGTTGAAAGAAAATGGCCCCCAAAGGAGTGACACCCTTCGGAGATGTGGCCTTATTGGAGGAAGTGTATCACTGTGGGGGCGGGCTTTGAGATCTCTTTTATTCAAGCTTCCCTCGGTATGACAGTCAGTTGACTTCCTGTTGCCTGCAAAGTGTAGCACTCTCAGCCCCAGCACCACATCTGCCTGCATGTGGCCATGCTCCCCTTCATGATCATAATGGACTGAACCTCTGAAACGGTAAGTGAGCCACCCACAGCTAAATGTCTTCTTTATAAGAGTTGCTGTGGTCATGGTGTCTCTTCACAGCAATAGTAAGCCCTAACTAAGACAGAAGAAGAAGTCTTCTCTAGAGTAGTCATTTGTGTGTCTGCTGCTAGCACCGTCAGTTCAGAAATCTCCAGATCCAGTATCGCCCAGCCCATCTCTTCAGAAAGGTGTGTACAGCTTCTGCATAGTGACCTCTCCACGTTCCCTGGCTGTTCTGCTGTGTCACAAATGTTGCTTATTCTGTCTCTGCATAGAACCATTCAGGGCCTTCAGAAGACTGGTAATCAGGTCTTCTTGCCACCAGCTACAAAAATACCTCCCAAATTTTACCTGTCATCTCACAATGATTGCTTCTGTCCCCAGTGTGACTCAGTTGGTTGTGCCCCTTTTCAGACTTTGGAATCTGGAGTCACAACTGGTTCTATCTAAGTTTGTTTTACTCAGGAACTTTGACAGCACCAGGCTCACAGAATGAAAAGTGACGGGATGAGACTTATCATTAGTGAGGGGCAGGAATTTAGCCACCACGCTGCTCCTCTTTGTCTTGGCTTACACTGCAGGATTTAAATCACATGACCATGTTGACAATGCTGTGGGATGACAACCGTGGCTATAGCGTGACTGGTGCCATGGAGGTGCCGCCACAACTGTTTCAGGCAGCTTGCGCAGAACTTCCTTTGCCATCATAGTCACCCAGGCCAAAGGGGAAGTGCACGGCCGAGCAATGGGACTGTTAGGTCCAGAGCAAAAGAAGTCATGCCTTTATTGGTGTAAATGTCACATGAAGGTCTGCTATGGTTGGCTGGAACACCTGAACACCCCTTTTGTGGTTGTGTTTGAGGAGGCCACCCTGTGAATGGCAGACAGGTAGAGTTATGGAAGCAGAGGAGCTGTAGTCACTGGCAACAGTGACAATGGCAGAGGCAGAGCAAAGTCTCAGAGCAAGCCTGATCGGTGTGATGGCCAAGGCAGCGGCCACAGCATTGACAATGGCAGGGGAAGAGCAGTAGAGGCCTCAGTGCCCAAGGTCTGAGACACCCTTGGGCCTGGAGGTGGAGCCTTCTTCTCTGCCAGGGTCTTGGAAACCTGACCAACCTTACACTCGGGAGTTGTAATGAAAGTACTATCAGGAGCTGGGGAATTCTAAATGGGCAGAGCTTCTGGTGCGTCCATGATTTATATCCTGGTAGAAGAAAGGATACCAGTTACCCGAGTGGTAACACTTTCAGTAAAACAATGAGTCAGTGTGGATCAAGAACTGTGACTTTTGTTTCCTTAGCTGAGTATCATGTTTTCAAGAAATGTCAGGAAAAATGTTTTTGGGAGGATTTGGGGTATACCCCCCAGAGACCATTAGTGCTGAGAAATAGGCTGCAGACTAAAATTTCTTTGTGGAGAATTTGTGTTATTCCCTCTGTACAACAGGTCTGTATTAATTTCTTATTTCTAGGATCTGGGTCAAATTGTAGGTCTGGAAAAATGCCAAATAGCTCTATACCTGGATGCAACCAATCAAAAGCTATCAAATAATACCAAGAAAAGGTATGTATGATTATATGTAGTCTTTTGTGTTCATTATGTAAACCAGTTAGGCTATTGCTACTATCCCTTGTCCTTCTCTGTACTGGAGTTTATATTTGAAATATTTATTCCAATCAGACTTCAGAAAAGACCTTTGCACTCAGCTACTTTTCAAGTTTCATTCTCAAGGGAGAGGAGCTAATGATCGCAGATCAGCATGGAGTTTTCAGAGAGGTTCTTAGGCTGATGACCCAGTTTCCCTTCTGCTCAGATTTCTGAATCCTATTTGGCTCTCAGCCAGTGTCACTTCAAAGCCACCGTCCACTCTGCCACAGTGATTCCAGGGCCTGATGATTCTGGTTCACTTCCACAGGGCTGGCACACATTCACACAGATACTCCAGAAAGCAACATAGTTGCATCAAGGCTCAGAAAAGAAAGGCTTGATTCAAGATAGCTTTTTGGTTTTCAGGGAATTTTATTTTTTGAGTATGTGGTACCATTAATCAAACCCAGAGTCCTGCACATTCTAATTAATTGCTCTACTGTTGAGCCACATGCCTAAGCTTCCAGTTTTAACAAGGAGTTTATTGTAACGCAAAAATTAATGATGTAAAATATTAAAGTTTGTTCTTGGTAATGGTTCTGTGACGATCTACTTTTACCTCAAAATTCCCACTAGAAACATTTGAGACAAATGGAACTTTGACTATATTTGAGTCTTCTGTCAGTTAAAGCTTTAATAGTCCTGTACCCCCGAGGTACTGTTTTCATATTGTAAAGTGAAAAGCAGTTTTGGGCCAGGTGTGATGGTGCCCACTCTTGGCAGACAAGGATAAAATGGAGAGGACAAGGCAAGTCTTAGCTCCACAAAGAGATCTGTCTTAACAAACCAAAATAAATTAACAACTATCAACAGTCATTTTTACAATGGAGCTGAAGCTGCATCTTATGAGTAAGTGGAAAATCCTTTTCATGATTCCTTGAATGCACTCCAAGGCTCAGGAGATGTCTAGACACATTAAGAAGTAAAAGGAAAACAAGAGACTTGGCCAGTGGCTAGGGTTTTGGGGTGAAGTTAGCTGGGCTGTAGGAGGTGTGGACTAGGAAGAAGTATTCAACTCAGAGAAAAAAATGGGGTTGACAAGGAATGGAAAAAGATAGTGTCTTAGTTACTGTTCTACTGTTGGGAAGAGACACTGTGACAAAGCCAACTTAGAGAGCATGTAATTGCAGGGTTTGCTTACAGTTTTGGAGGGTGAGTTCGTGATTATCATTGTGGAGAGCATGGCTGCAGGCAGGCATGGTGCTGGAGCAGTAGCTGAGAACTTACATCTGATCCACAAGCTGAAGGCAGAGAGGGAGAGCCCAGACTTGGCAAGGGCTTTTGAAACCTTGAAGCCCACCCCCAGTGGCACACCTCCTCCAACAAGGCCACACCTCCTAATTCTTCCCCAAATAGTTCTATCCACTAGGGACCAAGCATTCAAATATAGGAGCCCATGGGGGCCATTTTCATTCAAACCACCAAAGACAGTGAGAGGAGCAAGAGAGATGTAACTTGTAACATTGGACTAGATACTTGGAACTACAAGAGAAAGGGGAAAGGTAGACAAAAAGTTCCACTTTTGTGCTAAACTTTCAGATGGAAGTTGAGGAATACCAGGTGCTATATGTTGTTTAGAAAAAGAAGTAAAAGTAAGGTTAGAGTTGGGATATTCAACATAAAGAACTGTTTGTGAATAATATGGTGAAGTGTATATGAGAAAAGCAAGATAGTTGCGTAGAACATGAACACTGTAGGCTAAGGCCGCACATCACACATCTGTAATCATATACTCAGCAAGGCCATGTTTCATAAAGTCAGTCATTAGCTCCCTTGGCACTGTGCCCATATAACACTTTTCTCTAGTATCAACTTTATTTGAAATATTCATAGTGAAATTTAAATTGTTTCACTGAACACTTTAAAGTTTATTGTAACAGAGAACAGAATAAAAGTCTTGGTAAATTCTTCCAAGAGCATCTCTGGGAGTAGCTTTTGGTTATAATGTCTAGTTCATCCCTAGGTTTCTGTTGAGTCCTTCAGCCATTAAAGGGATGTCTGTGGACAAGTTTGAGAAGTTGAAAGGTTGATCTGTCCAATGTGTACACTGCTGGGGCAGTAGCAGAGAGGAGGAGAAGTGTTTCTCTCTGGGATTGGCCATGAGCAGAGAGCCCAAGGATTCCAGCATGTTCCTATAAACACTGAAAATGCCTTTCCCCCAATATTTGCCTTGATTCTCACAATCCTTCATACTTAGATGTGGTATGGTTGCTGTTTTAGATTTGGAGTCTGAAGCCATATCAGCAGACCATGTGCCTAAGCCGTAGAGTGTCATCAGCACAGGGACTGGGTGTGGCTGGAAATACCACAGCTTGGAAGATTTGGAGGCCATCAATTCACCAAGGAGGCAGAGCTTGGCTGACACAGAAGGGCAGCAAAGGGAGGTGCCACTATTTCTTGGTTGTTTGATCCTGAAGTGATTGCATGAATTTTGTATAAAGGGAGGACATCAAGGCTCCATGGTGTGGTTGAGGGGAAGGGTTTATTGTAGACATGAGGGAGAGAACAGCCAGAGGCATCTGGAAGAATCCAGAGCAGGGAGAAAGTAATAGACTGAACATGGCCCGAAGACTGGACCTTGTCTTGAGGTAGAGGGCAGACTAAGAGAGGAAGAGCAAGAGAGGAAGACAAAAAGAAAAAGCAAAAGAGAGCACATGGTCCAAGTGGTGGGGTTATATAGGAATGAGAAGCTAGGGGAAGGGAAGCTCAGGAGCTGGAGAAGTTTAGGTAGGGGGCAGGGTGAGAAGAGCTGCAGGTACTGGGGGAGCCTGGAGGCCAACATGTGCTTTGGCTTGCTAATGACACCACAGGTAGCCATTTGTCTGGAGTTTCCTTTGAATCTGACAGACTTAACAAACTCTGTGAACCTTATTAAAACACTGAAACTTTTACCTCTCTGTGTCCCTTTTCTGTGTTTGTTCTCCCTTTCTCCACCATGACACAGGTTCCCTTCTACATAAGCATCACAAGTTATGTGCTTCAAGAAACCGCAATAAACTCTATTGTATTAGTTGTAAATAAACTTACCTTTTCTCCACATCATCTGCACAAGGAAAAGAATGAACTCAAGCAAAGCATATCTTCCTGCTTCTCCCTTCATCATGCCTGCATCATCAAGGGTTTGGGGCTACACATCCCAGAGTTCTCTCCAGTCTGCCCTCATGCTCTCCCATCACTTCATTGACTTTCCCCTGTGGGGTAGGATTAAAGAGACCTTTTCATTCCCTGTGGAGATTTGAATTACTAATGCTGTTGCTACTGTGCAGTTAGTCCCTAAGCACTAGCCACAGTTCCTATATTCTGCTATAGCTTTTATTTTATTTTATTTTATTTTATTTTCCTTTTCTACTAAGGCATTGGTATCTACAATTCAAGTATCGACTTCAACTGCAACCCAATTTACCTGTGAATCAGTCCTAAAGCTGTTCGTTTTCAGATAGACAGAAAGGAAAGTCTAGATTAGGAATGTTAAAACACATGTAATGCACTGAGTCTGCTGGCTGTATGCATCCTCACCCTCAGAGGTTATTGTGTCTGACCAGGTGAAGAATGACTATCAGAAGATTCAGGTATGATGCAAGACCAGCAAACAAGAGGTGAAGAGCTATTAGAAGGCACTGCCTTTCACCGACTCATCGAGAGCAAGGAATCATATTAGTTCACTGTCTGGGAGCCAATATTGCCAGAGTCTTTTGATATATTTCTCTCAAATAGTGGAGGCTAGTTGAAGATGTGTGACTGATTTCCAGATTAAGCAAGTGAATAGTTGACTCAGTACAGCATTGATAACCCTCAGGAGTGTCCATCGGAATTCAACAAGAAGTCTTTACTGCATACTTGCATGTAGTTGGGGGAGGGAGAGGCCCAGAGGGGGCTGAGGGCAAGACAGGAATAGATATGGCCAAGATATATGTCAGACAAGTGTAGTGGTTGGAATAAGAATGTCCTCCATAGGATCATATATTGGAATGCTTAGTCACCAGTCACCTGGGAGTGAAATTGCTTGAAAAGGTTAGAAGAATTAGGAGGTGTTGTCTTGTTAGAGGAAGTATGTCACTTACGGTGGGCTTCTAGGATTCAAAAGCTCATTCCAGGCTCTGACTCTCAAAATAATTTTCTAGATCATATGATTTTTCAAAAGAAAATGGATTGACTTTTAAAGGCAAAATACTAAATAAGTCCAAGACATAGAAATGATTTGATTATGTTTTAAAACAAGTTGACAAAGCCATCAAAGTATTATTTCTCAAAAGTAGAAATGTGGTAAGGAATATAAACATTGAATTCATAAAGTCCCGCCTGATAGAAATCTCAATGGTACTGTGTAGTGAATAACACCAACCAAAGCCCTGAAGTTTTCCTCAGAGAGTTCTCTGCTAAGGGGAGTGTTTACAGGCAGTTTAGAGATTTTGTCAGAATGACTTCCTCCTTCATGAATCTTAAACAAATGGATAGACCCCTGTAGGCTGTTGGTGAAGTTCTTGAGATGAATGTTCTCTGCTAAGAAGAACATATTCATTAGAAATTGAGGGCTATGAACTACATTCCAAACATTGGAGTAACTATCAAAATCTGCCTAGTTTATTCTCCACTCATTAAAGGGAAAGAAGAGGGCTGGGAGGGGATTAGGGTGAAAATAACACTTAATAATAAGGAGAATGTGATGGGAACCTAAGAGAAAGTCCAAAAAGTTCTCCACTAACTCATCAAGTCCAGGTGTGCATCACACAGGAAATTCTGACACCCAAAATAGGGCATGACTGGGTAACTCCATTAAGCACATTGTGAGCAATGAGGGGAATTATTTTAGCTGGTGTGGTAGTTTTAGTGTAATTGGCCTCCATAAGCTATAAGGAGTGGTACTATTAGGAGGTGTGGTTATGCTGGAGTAAGTGTGAACTTGTTGGAGGAAGTGTGTCACTGTTTAGGTGGGCTTTGAGGTCTCTTAAACTCAAGCTATGCCCATTGTCAGTCCACTTCCTATTGCCTGCAGATCAAGATGTAGGACTCTCAGCTGTATTTCCAACACCATGCCTGCCTGCATGCCACCATGTTTCCCACCATGATAATGAGCTGTAAGCCCACCAATTAAATGTTTTCCTTTTTAAGAGTTGCCCTGGTCTTGGTGTCTCTTCACAGCAATAGAAACCCTAACAGCTGGTATCTATAATTTTTATTAAGCCAAATCAACAGCATCATGCTTTTCCTCTTTATGAGAATGTTCTTCAGCAGTTGTGACCAATGTTTTTATTTATCACTACTGTCCACTTTAAACTTGCTGAGTAGACACTTTTTGCACTGGGCACATGGTCTTCAATGTCTTCTTATTCCTTCTGGAGAAGTCCCAGTGGTGGACTGTGCCATACAAAGGCACAGTTGACTGACAGGCAGTGGGCAATTCCAAGCCAGTGGTGATGGGTTCCCCATGGCTCTTTTGGGGTCTCCTTATCATGTCTTGTAGCCTCGGAGTCATTAGTGAGGGCCAGGACACCTCCTAAGTTCTTCCCCCTTGCGTTGGTTGGTGCCCCACTTTAAATAAGAAGCAGTAGATCTCCATCGTCACTAAGCAACTGACCTTTCATGTAAATTTGTTCTAAATTTATACTCCACCAATGTCACACTGGAGACTTGAGATAGGGTTATAATAGCAGCTCTTTAACATTTGTTAATCTCTGGCATTCAAAAGAGAGGTTGCCTCCCTTGAGCAATTTGCCATCTAGAAAGTAGGCAGAAAAGTTAAATGGGAAGGATATTTCAACATTTATACTCAAATAATTCTAAATGCTGTCATTTAACAATGCTGGGTAGGGGAGGCAGGTGCGAGCCCATCCTCACTCTGCACCAGACTCCGCTCCAAGGTTCTTTAGAGGCACTCACCTCACAAGGTGTCCTACTGTTCGAATTTGTAGATGGGAGCCTGAGATTCCAGGGCAGGTATCTTGCTCAGTGGCCCAAGCTGAAGAAGAATGGAGCCTTGTGAAACTCAGGCCTGTGTACTTACCTACCACAGTGCACTGTAGGCGCCTGCCCATCATTTTTTCCAGTTTAATGGTGGGGGAAGGGGAGAGAGAGAATGATTGTAAAAAAAAAAAAAAAAGAACAAAGGGATCTAAGATGCAAAAGGGAAAGGAGAAAATCCAGGAATGAAGAAGATGGGAATGATGGGCTGAGGAATGTAGCTGGAGTTTTCTCCAGTCCCACTGGGGCCCGCAGCCACTCAGACCCAAGTAAGAACACAAAGACTCATATTATTTATAAACTGTATGGCTGTGGCAGGCTTCTTGCTATGTAGTTCTTATATCTTAAATTAACCCATTTCTATTCATCTATAAGCTGCCACGTGGCTTGTGGCTTACCGGTATCTTTACCTCTTACTTCTCATGGCAGTGGTGGCGGCGGCGGCAGCAGCGGCTGGCAGTGTCTCCTGACTCAGACTTCCACTTCCCAGAATTCTCCTCTCTGCTTGTCCTGCCTATACTATACTTCCTGCCTGGCTACTGGCCAATCAGCATTTTATTTATCAACCAAATCAGAGCAACACATTCACAGCATACAGAGCAATCGATATCCACAGTCGAGGAATCAGAGAGGAAGTAAAGGGAAAGTGGGTGAGGGCAGGGAGAGGGCCACCACAGAGCGCAGAGGGCCTTGCCAAGCTCCGCTCCCTCTTCCTGCCTCACGGGCAGCTATTTGCCTGGTTCAAATCCTTCATTTCTTCATTTGAAAAATAAGATGAAGTGACTTCTTGCTTCACAAGATCATGGTAAAGATGAAGACACCACATTAAAACTCCTAGAATACACATGTACTGGTGTGGTTAAAGGGAAAAAAAATCCAATCTTAAATGAAAAACAGAGTCTGGGTGCTGATATTTTTAAGACAGCTGAACACTATGCATGAGCAGAAATGCCCTGCTGTTCATATATTATTTTAGTTCCTGCCTCTCTCCTCTCTCCCTTCTTTCCTCAGGAGCTCTCCCTTTCTGTCCCCTAAAATCCAGGGGTTAAATTAGGGCCCAAATTAATATTTTCAAACTTTTCAAGTCTAACACTTTAAGGATCTAGCTTTGCCACCCCCTCTTTGGATCTCTGTGCTTGAGTCTTCCTGTGACTTTTGTTCACAGCAAACCAGTTTGACATTTTAGCTTTAAGAGTAGCCAGTACCACTACTGCACTTCTCAAAAAGGAAATATGGATGGGAAACAGGCCGCAGGTCGATGGTGCCCTTGCCTACCTGTGGGAAGCTTTACTTAACTCACACTGGGATCGTCCCCTTCTATTTTGTCTGACACAAAACCTGAGGCAGATTTTTGAGGGGAATAAAGTGGAAGATGCCCAGAGGAGTCAGTGGGAAGATGAGTTTCACCAGAAGACAAACATAAGAAGGAAGCCAGAGAGGCTTGAAGTGAACACAAAGTCATTTAGTCTGTGTGAATAATGAAATGATAGCACAGTCTTGGTTCAATGTTGACGTAAATAATAATCTGAGCTAAAGCTTAAATTGTGCTATTTTGCCATTTAAGTTCATGAGCAAGATGTGAAAATGTGCATTTCAATGTTCTGTAGCTGACTTAAAAACTGGCTGAGAGCAAACTGACTAGCTCTTGGGATGTCTCAGAACATCGATGTCTGATGTCGGCTGGAACAAATGCTAGGGTGGAAACTGAGGTGTTGCTTCTGCATCACTGAAGGTGACTGGGCCAAGATTGTTCCACGTGGTTACCTGGCTGGTGGCATCATCCACTGGAGGTGACTGCACTGGACTTTTCTAATTGCCTGCCACCGAGGGCAGCTTCCTACTTGACTTGAAGATGATATAGGGAGAAAAAAGGGATTAAGTAAATTTGAGAATGAACATTGGGTCCCCTTGCCTTTTATGTACACTCTGTGGGTGTTTAATGAATGGTGTGTGGCTAGCACTCTGTCTGCATTACAATAAAAATGTGCTCTCCTTCTGTAGACCAGCTGGGGGGTGTGGGGGAGTGGGGAGGTAGAAGATTGGGACAAGACGCTCCACCCCTTGTTCCTTCAGAGTTCAGGAGCTACCTAGCCTCTTCCAGATCCTTCTCACCTTCTCAATTAAAATATCAAAGCCACATGGAGTTCAGTGATGTGCTTATAATATTGAAATGGACTTCCTTTCTGTTGAAAATATTTAGTTTAGTTGTTATTACTGGAATCTAATGACTGTGAAAGTGTCTGCCAATAACTTAAAATATTAAATCATTTACACATGCATATACACATACAACTATATACAAAAACATGGTCTTTTGGGGGTCCTCACACTTTGGAATACTTGAGTGGAAATTTAAATGTCAAAATACTGTAGTACCACTGATGACCACTGGATGGCAGGATGCCAACACTTTTGATTTGCTGTTTTTCTAAAACCTGTATTCACTCTGGAGATTGTTTTCAATCTCTCCTTTTCTTCTTTGGTGAGGTGGGTGTTTTAAAAAAACATTTGCATGCATATCTATGAATCATAAGTGAGTAAATGTGAAGTCAGTCAAATATTTCATTTGCAGAAATGCATCCTTATGGGACTTGACTCAAATAATAATCTTCCAAAGTAATAATTTTTGCACATTTTGAGACCAGAAGGATCTTTATTCTAAAGCTCTAAAGCTTAGACTACTGGGAATTATTTGTAGTTCAGTTAGTTAAGGGTGAATATTGTTGCCTTCGCCCATGAAGACAGACAAAGAAGTCAGCCTGCTCATTGACCCCGAACCTCAGAGATTCCTGAGGGAAGAAAATAAAGAACAGCTCTGTTTTCATTTCCAAAATGTGTTTGAAAAAGCACGATGGAATCCACGCCACTGAGCTGACTGGACTCTGGAAAATAAGACACATGGATTTCAGAAATAATCACCTCAGCCAAGCTTTCCAAAGCTCAGGATTAAAAAGCTTCAATAAGCTTAACTTTAAATAGGATTTGAGGAAATCCTGGGTGAAAACAGGGTCAGTTTCAGTAGATCTCCACAACCATCCCTTGTGCGTTTGGCTGGAGTTTCAGTATTTTAATTTTATACTAGAGCTAAGATTTTTGGAATAGTTACTTGAAATGAGAGGATTTAGAAAAAGGTGTTTAGAAAAAAAAAGTATGAAAATCAAAGTTATCTGGAAATGGGAAAGACTCTAAGGCTTTTTATCATTCCTTTTCCTAGAAAGATTTTTATTATTTTTGTTTCTAATATAGTTTCTTGTTTTTAGAGTTCTTTACATAAATAAATTCTTTTTAAATGCAAATTTTGGTATCAATCTCGGGCTTTCAAATATAGTATGCAAATTAGCTAGTGCTCAGAATTTGGGGATGCCTTGCCAGTTAGTACTAGAAGCTAGAAGAACCAGGGGAGTTGGGGCTGGGTGCTCAAGGTCCGTGGATCTCTTATTTGTCAGCATCCAGAGCTAGGACAATGTGGAAATTGAGGAGGGCGAGTCACACACCCATGCAAATATGGCACCACTAACTGGACTCCATGAGTTATCGTGTGTGTGTGTGTGTGTGTGTGTGTGTGTGTGTGTGTGTGTGTGTGTGTGTGTGAGAGAGAGAGAGAGAGAGAGAGAGAGAGAGAGAGAGAGAGAGAGAGAGAAGGAGGAGGAGGAGGAGGAGGAGGAGGAGGAGGAGGAGGAGGAGAAGAAGAAGAAGAAGAAGAAGAAGAAGAAGAAGAAGAAGAAGAAGAAGAAGAAGAAGAAACAGAGAATGAAATTGGGAAGGGGTTGTGGTTGGGGAAGGGGAGGCCCAGAGGGAGTTGAGGGCAAGATAGGAGTAGATATGACCAAGATATACTGCAGACAAGTATAGTGGTTTAATAAGAACGGCCTTCATAGGTTCATATATTTGAATTCTTAGTCACCAGGGAGTGAAATTGCTGAAAAGATTGCCTGCATGTTGCCATGTTCTTTGCCATGATGATCGTGGACTAAGCCTCTGAAATTAAGCAAGCCCCCAGTTCAATGTTTATTTTCATAAGAGTTTCCCTGGTCATGGTGTCTGTTTACAGCAATGGAACCATGTCTCAGTTGACTAAGATACAAGCATGTAATTTTCAAAGAGTAAAAAAGAAATTAAGGCTCTTCCAAGGGCTGACACTTTCTTCAGCCCATACATGTCAAAGCTGAATTATTTCAATAATTTATTTTCTCTCTGAAAGATATACATGCATGAAAATAACTAACACTAATCTAATTTATTTATATGGTCTTATGAAAAATAAAGGATTTTCAAATATTCAATCACATCTTTAATTTTTCTGGAAATAGCAAAGTGTTCCAGCAGAGAACAAAAGCTAATGAGTCAGGTCACTCCATGAATTTGATTAGATGCCTTCTAAAAGTCTATTAGTAGATTTTACATTTGAATAGTTGTTTGTATCTAGTAAAAACCAATGATTTGATAGTGTCTGGGTGATACTTGTGTTGGGCTTAGAAGTTATGCCAGGGAGTCAGAAGTTTCTTTTCATACAACCAAAGATAATGGTATTTTTAGTTCATCAATTCATCATGAAAACAAGGATAAATTCTGGAAGGTAAGACTTCATTTCTGCAAATATTAATATGCCATTTTGAAGATACTATATTTAAAAACTGCAAAGCTCTTCTGTCTTAGAATTACCTTTGATTGTTGACCTACAAAACAAAATTTGTCTTTAGTCACATGACTGATATCACACACCATTTGCAGTGATTTGAAAATAGAAAGTGCTTTTTCTATTTCCCGATTCTGTCTCTAGTTTTGCATATTTTCTGTGTCTATCTTAGTATAGAGAACCATTTTTGCCAAAGTGGGGGAGGAGTAACTGTCTACCTGTCATAGTATCAGACACACATCACATACACTCTGTGGTCAGACATTTAGCTCTGTGGTCTGTCTGTTCCCTTTAACTATGAGTAGTACAAGACCAGCACCCAGAACCATATCTATTTAGTTTATAATTATATTGCCAATGTCCAGCTTTATTAACCCCTGGAGCTTAATAACAGCCTCAAAAGTATTTGTTCCATACATTGGCTAAGACTGATTCAATGTAATTCACTTCTAAAACCTGGAGACATAGGCCATCCCCCTCCCCACCCCATCCTTGCCGTGTTGTTCTATGAGAAGATAGAGGGAGGCAGCTTTCTCAAAAACAAAAATCCGAGAAACAAGTGCTGTCCGGGAAATGAAAATCACACGGTCTCTATGGGCTAGTGGTCTTGTTCACTTTATACACTGCTGTATCATCACCATCATTTAGAATGCCTGAACATTTGGTGTTCAGTAACACTAGTGAACAAATGAATTACACAATGGGAGACAGGTCGGGACTCTTTGATACAGCTGTGTTAATTCTGCAGCAGCCTTAGTGGGAAGGTTTCAATTTCCACAGTGTCCTCAAGGTTTCTCAGGCTGGGGAACTGGCTCCATCAGTAAAGTGTTTGCCACGAAAGACCTGAATCCGAATCTCAGAAAACACAGTTTTCAAGAGCTGGGTATGGTGATCCTGAGCTTGTGGTCCTAGCACAGGGAAAGGAGGTGGGTAGATTCCGGGGACTCCTTACCCACCCAGCTGAGCTTATTTGGTGACTCTCCCGGCCAGTAAGAGACCCTGTCTCAAAAACAAACGTGGACAGTGCCTTCAGCAAAGACACCTGAGCTTGCCCTCTGACTTCCATGTTTCTGTGCACACATCTGTACACACGAATGTGCATACAAACAAGCATGCATTTGCACACATGCACACCCAAAAGAACAAGATCTTTATATATAAAGTTTATCCTTCCCCTGGGATCAGTGGGGACTGAGTGCTGGTAGATTGTGGTTGGTTGAATATCTTCAAGGTCACTTCCAGGGATCTTAGTGGTCCTGTCCTTCCATTCAGTGGGGCAGAATGCCATTAGGTTACAAGAGTAGGGACATTACCAGGATCCTCAGGAAGATTTACAAGTCATGTGTTTTCCAAACAAAAAGTAATATTGTAAGGCAGAATACACTCTAACTGAAGAACTAAGTGGGGTTGGGGGGAAAGTGAGACTATTTCTTTTTTGTTTTCCCTTTTTGATTTTTACTTTTGAGAGAAGCACTTGCCCTTAGCCCTAGCTAGCCTTGCACTCTGATCCTCATGTCTCAGCCTCCATAGTGCTAGGATTGCTCATATGCAGTACATTGTGGTGGGAGACAACACTCTGGCTGCTATGGGAACTTGGGATCTGAGGAAATGGGAGGATTGTGCTGGCAAAGAGTAAGAAAAGAGGTGTGTGTGTGTGTGTGTGTGTGTGTGTGTGTGTGTGTGTGTCTGTCTCTTTGTCTCTCTGCCTCTGTGTGAGTCTCTGAGTTGGGGCTTTAAAATGTAGGGGAGGTAAAATGTTAGCTGCACTCTATCTGCTAAGCATCTTAGCTGAGTGTGGGTATTAGATTAACACAGATAATGGTGAATGAACGGGAAGAAGACATACAAATTTAATACAAATTTCACATGACATGGGAACTGTCATATGGAAAGGAAACCCACATGCTTGTGTTAGATTCAGTCACGAGAGGCGGTATGGGGAAGTAAATTGTGTCTGGAGGACAAGAGAATGCAAAGTATTTTAGCCAGGTTTGGCTGTATAGAACTCTCCACGCTGAGACTTTCAGTCACAGAATGTTGCCATGCAAAAGGTCCAAGAGGGCATCTTTCTCACTGGAGTGCGTCTTTCCTAGTTTTAGGAAGAAAAGGCAAGGTTAGACTGTTCTACTTTCAGCTACTGTTTTCAACTGCCTTTATCACAAAGTGACCCCTGTGTCAACGTGGTTCTGTCACTTCAGTAGTGTCGCTCAAGGGGTGAGTCAGAACATTGCATGACGTTTTGAGGGCTCTCGACCAGCGTTTCTTCTCATAGAACCATTACACATTTAGCAGAAAAAAAGAAAATGAAACAGCCTTTTCTAGTTTTCTCAGTGTTCTCCAACCAGCACCCTAAATTGTAAAGAACTAAGAATTCTCATATGAATTTTGAAAAGCAGAGCGGCTTCCTTCAGATCAGTGAGAGTAGATGTGTTTTCTAGTCCCCAAAGAGATGGAAGCCACCAGGGCCAGGTCCTGGAGAATGTCTGACTGTTTCAAACCTGTCCTCCTTGGTTCCGAAAATGGGTTGACTTACAATCTCAACAAGTCAAGCTCCTTGCCAACTAAACTCTCCAAGCAAATGTGGTTCAGGTGAAAGGTCAAATACAAATGCTAAATAGTGATCATAGAGTTTATCCCAGGCTTAGCCTGCCATTGTTTTTCTCTAAAAGTATCTCCTGTGGAGAGTGACTAACCACGATCCCATGGGGCCATGACATACTGTATGGTCAAGTTTGCCATTGATAGACCCATACCTAATCTCTTGTAAAAGTAAGAGGGAGGGTGGCTGTCAATGCTAGGAAGAGCAAACGCTTCTGAGAGGAGGGTGACGTCAGCTGATTCTTTTCAAATTACCTATGTAAAATACAGTCGGTCAATACATAGAAACGCTGAGTTCTTTCCTATTTTGTTGAGGGAAATGGCTTTGAGAGCATTAAGGAATGTGGTGACGACAGTAAACTGGCCACTGACATGGGCAGGAAGGAAGACCAGCTTTGTGACTGACTTCACCTGCCCTGTGTGCTGCTGGCACACAGCAGGGCCAGGGTTACCAGGTTTACACAGATTTCACCTGAGCTACTGATCTCAATTAATTGTCTATGGCTTCCTGGAGCACAGTGAATACTGAAGATAGAATTCTTGTAGATTTCCTTATTATTGTTTGATTAACATTATACTTATTGTGTATATGTGCGTATGCATGTATGAGCACAGGCACACATGTGCAGGTCAGAGAACAACTCTCCAGGGCTGGGTTTCTCCTGGGTTTCTCCATGTGGGACCTAGGGATTGAACTCAGGTCCTCAGGCTAGGCAGCAAGCACCTCTACTTGCTAAGCTGTCTCGCTGGTCCAGGATATAGATTTCTGTAAGACTGTAGATGACTTGCAATGTCTGGGAAGAGAATGAAGAGGAGGATCAACATAGTGGTCAAACTTCGCCAGCAGCAATTTGACAGAGCATTTTTGTCAATGAACTTGAAGCTATTGAATTCAGTCAACTTAGTTTTATACCTCAGAGATCTTTGTGACTCACTCCATGTCAAATCCTAGAACCTCATCAAAGTAGGTTATATGTCTTTGCTTTTCTCATTGAGCTAGAAGTCTGGAGAACATGTGAAACCCCATTAAAAAAATAACCTGGGAGTGAGATTGAGGAGAGCGCCCATTCAACAAAATGCTTAGCCAAGAAGAACATGGACCTGAGTTTAACCCCAGAACCCCAATTTAAAAACAAGCCAGGCATGGTGGAGTCTCCTTGAATCCCATTTCTGGGATATGGAGACTAGATGATCCCTGGACCTCACTAGTCAGCTAGCCTAGCCCATGTGGTGAGTTTCAGGTAGGTGAGAGACCTGCCTTATAGTAAAAGATGGGTGTCATCTGTGGAACAACACCCAAGATTGCATCCTGGTATCCATTCAGACTCCCTTCCCCCCTACACACACATCCTGGCTATTAACAGGGAGTTCTGTGTACAGAGTTGCTATAAAGAAACATGTTTTTTTTCATGTTCAGCTCACAAAGGAAATCCCACTGTTTGGTAGCAACTGTCATGAGTACATGTCCTGGCAACTTTGAAGACTAATGGAGAAACCAAAGTTAGAACCTTTGTTATCAGCAGCCGACATGAGGATGCTACTGTTCTGTAAATTCATTCTCTAAAGCAGTGTGGTTCTCAACCTTCCTAATGCTGTGACCCTGTAATACATTTCCTTATGCTGTGGTGACATCCAATCATAAAGTTGTTTTCATTGCTACCTCATAATTACCTCAACCGTAATTTTGAAACCATTATGAATCACAATGTAAGTATCCATGTTGTCTAGTAGTCCTAGGTGGCCCCTGTGAAAGGGTCATTCGATCCCCCCCGCAGGATTGTGACCCCATAGGTTGAGAACCACTCCTCTAAAGAGTACTGGACCAAGTTTCTCCCTGACATTTGCATTCATCTCAGATATGTCTATTCAGATCCTCTTTCTCCTATTATATAAGCCTGTGTGGAGCTTGCTGCTTCTACCCTCTGTTTATTTATAGAACCTTCTAGTTTACTTACTGCATGGCTTCTCCTTGCTTTCTTCACTCTTTAGTCTTCTCCCCTTCTCATCCATGCTCCTTTGGAGCCACCTCTCCAAAGTCATATAGTAACTACTGCTCTAAGTGACTACTAACAACTAAACGTGCTGTCTACATTCTAAACAGTAGACCAGTGGTTCATAGATAATGCCCTATGCCCCGCCTAGTGGCCAAGTGCAGGAAGGAGGGCTAGCTGGACTGAAGGTGTCTGTTGATGGGATTAGCCAGCCTTCCCAGCATCTGTGCAATGGAGGGATCATAAATCCTTGCTGAAGCACATGAACAGAACATCCTGCTTTCTTCTTAGAACAGCGTGTCAACAAAGCTGAAATCAGAAACAAAATGCTTTAAGCATTCCTATTTTCCTTTTAAGTAAGTGCCGCAGAAAGCTTTTGTAAGCTATTAGAATACAAGTCTTAAAGACTTTTCCACATGCCTTGGTCCCTTTATCATAGAAGAAATCTTTAAAGCATTTCAGAGGAATAAAGGCAAATTGTCTGTGAAGAAAGATTCAAAAACAAAATAAAACTGAAGAAATCAGATTTGAAGTGGTGCAAGGGAGCTAACAGTGGAAGGAACAGGAAGAGTGAACTTGGGAGGCAGAGCAAAAAGAGATGTGAATAAGCAGAGAGAAGGGCAAAGATGTCAAGCGTTAAAGCATTGTCTCATCAGAACTGGAGGCAGCAGTCAGAGAGCTGGAAAAGGCCTTGAGACCCTGTTTATCAAGTCCTGAATTTCTGTTTTTCATAAACTTTTGCACTATAGGAAGCCGTTCTTAGGGTTTGACTGGGCTCATCTGGTGGCATGCTTTTAGATTTCTGTTGAAAATTTGAACCCATACTTGACTTATAACCCCTTCGTGAGGCCTCGGATACTGACCACCCATCAGAAGGCTGACTCATGATGCATGTGAGGGATTTCAGACCTGTGTCTGGGGTCATTTGGCTCAGCTCTCTCCTGTTGGAGAACAGTAGTAGCACCTAGAGTAAGCCAGTTCTCTGCTTTTGTAAAGTATTATTTTATTTTCGATGTGCTGACGAGTAGAAAATGCTCGACTCACAAGTGTGAGGCAAGGGCTTGACCACAGAGCCAGACGTCTGGCCCTAGGCCAGTTCCTTGTCACGTCTCACCTGCAGCTAGATGTTTAGCATGTCTAGGCCCTGGTGGGATGTACCAGTTGTGGCCTCTAATTATAGTGAATAAAGCAAGGTTCACTCTCTCAGCCCGAAACATCATTCTAGGGGACACTGTCTGTTAGGCTAGAATCAGCGATCTCGAGATGAAGTATTTCTACAGCTCTGGCCACAAAACTAATGCCAAGGATAGGCCACTTGACATTTCCACACGGGGGTAAGAAAAGCCATAATGTCAGTCCTCTGGGTATTTATCACACGCTAAGTGAGCTTCAGATGTGCTGTTTTATCTGGTTCTCCATGAAGATGGCATCAGTTGTTGCAGTGAGGTCTATCTGATGGTAACACTTAAACATACCCACAGGCCACTCAGGTTTGCCTCTAGTAACCCAGACAATCAGACACATCTAAGGTCATGACTTCAATGGCTATTGGCTCCTCTTCCTAAATTACTTAACGCAGAGAAACTGAAATTTCTTTTTACTGGCCACAGCATTAAAGAGTAATAGCTACATAGAATAACACTTGGGATGTTTGGACTTGTAGTTTCTGTATATGCAGCACCATTCACTTGGTGGTGGTGGGGTAGATGTAAGAGAATTGGATAGTAAGGATACTGGAAAACCAAGACAGGATCATCAGGAGCCTCTGTGGCTGATCAGTCAGAGAAAGGAAAAATAATTCAGGTGGAAATGCTGGCATCAAAGTAACACTCAGTGCTTTGGGCATGAACTGTGATCTAGAAGTCACCAGACAAGGCATTGGGAATGTCCAGAAACTGAACTGCGTCTTCATGGACAACTGCTGAGGACAACAGAGACCTCTGCCTTTAACAATGTTCCATAGGGGTGAAAAGAAGGCTCAGCAGTTAAGGGCACTTGTTGCTCTTGTAAAGGACCCGGGTCCTATTACCATTACCCACCTGGAGGTTTATGACTACCTATAACTCCAGGTCTAGAGGATCCAGTGTCCTCTTTTGATTTCCACAGACACCAAGAATGCATGTTGTGTACATACATATGTGAAGGCAAAACATTCTTAAATAAAATAAAGTATGTAAATCTAATACAAAATATTTAACCATTTTCCATTGCAAATGTGTATTGACGCCTCTCTGTTGTGACATATGGGGAGCTATGACCCCTGTGAACCAGGAGTTCATTGGCTGATGGACATTACTGAAGGATGACCAGGCACATATCCTCCTCATTATAGGGCTTTCTCAGCCTCAGCACTATGAACAATTGGGATCGGGTGATTCTCTGTTGCATGGGGCAATCTGTTGTACAGCAATTTTCTGGCATCAAAATGTTACTCCAGAAAGGAGGGAAGAGGCTCATGAGACTCAAGAAGTGAATAAATGTCGCATATTTGGGAAATCTGAAATGTACAAGATTCTGAAGGACCCCCTCCCTAAGGCTATGGAAGCAGAACTGGTTAGGAGACTAACCGGAAAGGATTGTAGAGAAGAGCTTTCTCTAACTTGTAGGACTTAAAAGCACTACAGAGGCACCAGGGATGCAGTTTTCCTGAGTCCTAGTCCAGGTTGCTGTGGTTTTTACAGTGATGGACATGCATTTGAGTTGTCCCTGCTCCTGTAAGCAAAGCCTTACCCACATTCACTCCGTTTACTTGTTAGATCACTTACCCACACTCACTCCGTTTACTTGTTAGATCACTTACCCACACTCCCTCCGTTTACTTGTTAGATCACTTACCCACACTCACTCCGTTTACTTGTTAGATCACTTACCCACACTCACTCCGTTTACTTGTTCGATCACTTACCCACGCTCCCTCCGTTTACTTGTTAGATCACTTACCCACACTCACTCCGTTTACTTGTTCGATCACTTACCCACGCTCCCTCCGTTTACTTGTTAGATCACTTACCCACACTCACTCAGTTTACTTGTTCGATCACTTACCCACACTCACTCCGTTTACTTGTTAGATCACTTACCCACACTCACTCAGTTTACTTGTTAGATCACTTACCCACGCTCACTCTGTTTACTTGTTAGATCACTTACCCACACTCACTCAGTTTACTTGTTAGATCACTTACCCACACTCACTCCGTTTACTTGTTAGATCACTTACCCATGCTCACTCCGTTTACTTATTAGATCACTTACCCACACTCACTCCGTTTACTTGTTAGATCACTTCACACTCACTCCGTTTACGTGTTCGATCACTAAGTTGCCCTTTGACAGAATCATCTCTTTGATCTGTTGTCCGTTTCCTATCTGGGGCAAGTAGACATTTGTGCAGCATCTTCCCAGGAAAGTCTCACACAGTACTGCCCCGCATATTGTAAGATGGGTAACAGCATCTCTGGCCTTTACCCACTAGATGCCACTCTTTTCACTCAGTCCTGAAAACCAAAAATATCTTCTGAAATTGCCAAATATCTTTAGAGGTGAAAGTACCACAAGGCTGAGAACTGCTGGCAGAGTTTTGAGTCAAATGCTTGGGTATCAGAGGAGGAGAGCTGACTTCTTGCAGTCTTGCCTATACAAGAGGGTCAGTATTCAATGCAAACCACTGATACTCCATGCGTCTTTGATAACTAAAAGATTTTGTATAAGATTGTGGAGAAACACTGAGGAAATTATCCTAAAAAATTGTTATAGGTTGAATATAAAATGCTGCTTGTAGGCCCAAGCATTTGAATACTTGGTACCTAGTGGGTGCCACTGTTTAGGAAGGTTCTGGAGCCTTAAGGAGGATGGGCCTAGCTGAGAGAAGCGGATTTCTTGGTGGGAAGAGATGGGCTTTGTAAGATATAGTCCAAATCCACTTCCGGTATGAGTTCTCTGCTTCCTGGTACACAGGGGTGTGAACAAGCCATGCTGTGAGCTCCTATTGCTACACCAAGCTACTCCCAGTGCCATGCCCTTCCCACTGTGGTGGGCTATATCCCCTCAAACTGTGAGTCAGAATAAATCCTTCCTCCTGTAAGTTGTTCTGGTCAAATCTTCTCACAGAGCAACAGGACAAGTACCTAACATAGGAGGCCATGTTTGAACTTCAGGATGAGAACGTGAGAATGAAGGCGCTCCAGGTGAAGGGGTGTGGTGGGCAGAGAGCAGAAGTAGGAGGTAGCAGAAGTAGGAGATATCGCTCTCCAAGAGTATACAGCTTCTTAATCTCTTAATCTCAGGCCATCAAAGGCACTTTGAAGTGAGGTATAAAACAGAAGGATGCTCAGGGCTAGATTTTAAAGGTTTTTTTTTTTTAATATATATCATCCATATTTAATAGGCATAAAGGCCAAATAGAAGAAGCAAAACTGCATTCAACCTGGACTAAGGGGTTTCGGCACTGGGGCAAGATGTGTTTCCTATTCCTTAATTTTTAATTAAACATTCTCATTATAAAAGAGATGAGGGAAGATTGCTCAGTGAACATGGCAACATGAGTTTGGATCCCCAGCACCTCAAGTCATGTACTTTTATTCGTTCTCACATCCACTTGAACTTTGGTTTTACATCAAGAAACAGTGACTGGATATAGGGGAAAACAGACTCTGGACCTTGAATAAGACATGGTCTGAGTGTGGATGAAGGTCTCTGGTCCCTAGACTCCTAGAAATTCCTCCACACTCAGACCACACAGCGTGATTCAAGTAAGTATGCAGTTTAAGAAACCAAAACTGATGCAGCACATGAGGATTCAAGGAAATGGTAAAGTCTGTGTGGTTGGGCTGGGTGTGGAGTGGGCAGAACACTTGCAGGTCCTTCTTAGCCTTTGAGATTCTGCTTGATAATAGTGGAGTCAGCATAATAGACTGGAAAAATGTGGAAATCGCCACCACCCCTCTGCCCTGTCCAGTCTATACATAGAGAAATGCCGATCAAACACCTAAAAATAGGAACTAATTAGGAGTGTGACAAGAGAAGACAACATCATTGTGGCAAATGAAACTTGAAGACCAGTGGTCCTGGTTGCACGTGGTATGGAATGATCTTCTCACACCTATGAGGTATTAAAAAGTTGACTTGACACCCTGAGTAGTGCATCTTTCAAGGGGTTGTCCAGTGTATGAATTATTAGTTCTGTCCATCAGTAGCAGCCCTTTAGGCATGGTTTGATGCCAAGTCACTATAACGGGCTATGATAAAAGAGCTTGCTCAATCAAAGAAGTCTGAGCAGTATGAATACAACTGTCTTCAAGGACAGAGACCTGGCTAAGAAACCATGTGAAAAACTCATAAAGAACAAACCAAACTCATAAATTCACCATAGGCGAGACATCATACTTCCACATTTCTAGCTGAAAATACTGGAAGCATTTCCATCAGAAGTGAACTCTGTTAAATATTATGTAAAACCCAAGGCCAGTAAAACATTTTGAAACAAGAAAAGTTTTCACCAATAGAAATTTGAACATAAAACAACCATGACTGTTTAAAACTGGAATATGAAGACCGTGGAGTTTAAGAGATCCTTAAAATATATTTATAATAACCACAGACATACAAGAAATTATGGAACGTGTGGCATACATTCAGCACACTACAGACAAGGGAAATTGGACTTATTCAGAGCAAAGATCATTTCCTATGATGACTGACATTTAAGGTAGATAAGCTAAAGAGCACACAAAGGAAAGTCAATCTGAAACTGACCCAGCCTCTAATACAGTGGGGGAAAGAGATGGAAAATGAAAAGAACAGGTTATGTTACAGAGAAGGTAATCGAACACTAGCTTTAGTAAGAATTCCAGGGGTGAATATGAGGAAAAAAGGGGACAGGCAATGGTGAAAGTGATAAGGTTACAGTGCTCCAGAATAGAAGGGAAATGGGAAGCACTGGCAAAAGCCCCAGCCAGGACTCACTCACTGGCCTCAGAGAGACTTGGAGTACCCCAACACTGGCTGGCTGCATTAATTTGTGGTTTTAAAGTTCTCTGGAATCAGAAGGATGCTGTGGAATAATCCTTTTGTACACTGTGAAGATTTGTTGCTGTGGTTGGTTTAATAAAGAAGCTGACTGACCAATAGCTGAACAGGATAAAGTTAGGTGGGAGAGCCAAACTGAGAATGCTGGGAAGGAGAAGGGAGGAGTCAGGAGTCAGATGCAGAGGGAGCAGGAGATGAACATGCCATGCTAATAAGGGTATTGCCATGTGGCAGAGCATGAATAAGGAATATGAGTTAACAAAATATAAGAGCTAGTTAGTAATAAGCCTGAGCTATTGGTCAAGCATTTAAAATTAATATAAGCCTCAGTGTGCTTGTTTGGAAGAGGCTGCTGAGATAAGAAGGACTCTGTATTTATTATATGTATAAATTGCCAGATACCTTTAGTATGTCATTGGAGCTTGTATGTGAGGGAAACAAATGTATGTAAACAGTATATGTGGGGGTAACAAGGAAGTGCAAGGCAGAAGAAGGGAAACAAGGCAATGGAAAGGAAGAAGGAAGATGAGAATGAGAAGGCCAGACTGGAAGGAGGGAAGCTGCAAGTTAGAGGGGCAGTCGGTCTGTGTCAAATGCTGGAGTCCTTGGAGATCTATGTGCATATGTGCATAGGGTATACACATACATGTGTAAGGACACCTCCGCTCTTTAACACAACCACAGGCATACACTGCATTACATAATCTAACTACTTTACATATAACCTATTCATTATTACATAAAGGTCGGAAAGCAATTTCCAAAGTTGGAAAGGGTATGGGTGCAGCACCTTTTCAAGGTTTAGTCATGATGAGTAACCAGTTGAATAAAAGCAAGTAGAAAACTCAAGCAGTTAGCACTCAGTCGGAACTGGCATAGCCTGACTGCTGAGTGCATCATGTAGATTTGGGTGAAAGAGGAATTTTAACTTTTATTTAAAATCTAAGCAGCCTGTATCTGCATGCTATTTCAAAGCTGGCTGACACATTCTACCCTAGAGACTCTGACTTTTTAGCAGCAGCTGATGTGATAAAGGCTGATGTTCAATTTATGTAATAATTTTATGTTCTTTAAATGAGAAATAAGAACTATAAAAATCACGAGAAAATGTTTCTGAAGTAATTTAAGTATTTGATATTGGAAATACTTTATCCTTTCAAAAAGATATGATGGACTTCCTAGAAGTCTTTGAGAAATATGCTTTCTTTTGTTGAAGATCTTTGTATGGGGATCTCAAGTAGAAATTCTCAGCATTATATATATCCTTTATTCCCCATCTCTCCTCCTTAGCGGAGGAAAAGGCCAAGATGGACTCATCTAAGATCACGTTAGAACAGTTGACATGGTTCTAGCTGTGTCCAAATCCCTTCCTCTACCAAGTGTAGGTGTTTTCAAAGATGATTACCATTGGTTTTATACTGCATGTGAGTGACATTTGGTAGGAGTGTGTGAAAGTGTGAGGACACACTGTGGTCTACTTTCCTACCCCTAAAATGAGGGAGTAAGTGCCACACTGAAAGCCTGTGCTCCACTGAGAATTACAAACTAGATAAAACTTAGAACAACATCTAGGCAAGGGACAAGATCAAGATCTCTAAGAAAGGGGACACACATAAGAGGTTGGCCAGCACTCTTGCCTGCCTGGCAGTACTTTGTGGACCAAAACGTGGAATATGAAGTGTGAGCAGACTATAGATCTCTTACTGTGGTAATGTGTTAGAGACCAGAGTTCACAAAGGGAGGGGGACCAAATCAAGCCAAACCAAACCAAACAAACTGGGATGAATCCAGTATTATTGGACTGCGATTGAAGTATTACTGCAAATTTGCAGCTTATAATGACTATAAAAGGTGAATATAGGTCTAAATGTGTATAATTATTTATATGTATTTTCCAGCACTATCTACTGAGTGAACTTAGGAGCAGCACCACCTCACAAGTGGCTAGCAGAATTACACACCTGCTCCTACCTCCTGAGTACCATTTTCCTCGAAAAGGAAAGATTACTTCGAGTCTGGAGCAGGGGAAGTGGAAGACAAGCACGAGATATCATTTTTTTGTGTGTGCCAAGAAGTTATAAAATGCTCAAAGAATGAAGTTTGTCAAAGAATGTCAAAAATATGACACAAAGAACCTGTAAAGCATTTGCCAAATCTCCCATTAGTAGTCAACACAGGGATAATTTGAACATTGAAATGAATATAATTGATTTGAGCTGACTGAATAAAATAAAATAGAAACACACAAAGACAGAAATGAACAAGCAAATTAAACCAGGAAGAATGGTAGATTCACAGAATTTAAAAATGGTGTCTTACCAAATACATATAATTGCAAAGGGGAAAAGAACAATTTAACAGTGAAAAATCTTGGCAGAAAGGATTTGGTTAAAATCTACATCATAAAACAGAGGGAAAAGTGGTATTATGTTCCATCCAGTAGGAAGCAACTAGAATATGGTACCACCATGGTACCCCTGCCTAAGATGCAGTACCAAAATGTCACCCCAAGGAAAGATGAACAAGTTCTCTCCAATGGCCAGTCTGCAGAACAGCTGACCTACATTCTCCAGAAGTGCCCCCATCAACAAACACACACAGAGAACTTTTCCACTTTAAGTAGTGTGGCCACAGAAAGCTTAGAGACCCCTGAGCTGAACCTGTTCTGTAGGGACATTACTGCGACAGTTGGAAATCTCACTGAGTCTTCAGCACTTAAACAACAATATTATTTTCCTGGCTTTGACTATTGTATCTTGCTCGTACAAGCTTGAAATGATTGAAGTGCATTCTCTAATCACAACAATATTAAAATAGGAATAAATAACAAATTTGGAGCCTAACAAATACCCAAATATCTAGAATTAGCTAACACATTTACAATCCCATGAATTAGTGATGAAATAAAAAAAAATTCCCAATTTTTTCAAACTGAATATGGATGGAGGAAAAGTTATTCTAGTAAAAACTGACATAAGAATTAAAGGAAAACCATGACATGTTTAACAGAAAACCTGTAATTAGAGAAATGGAATGAACAATCAAAAGTCCTCTAACAAAGAACATGCCAGGCAAAAATTTCTTCAGTTGTATATTGTACAAAATGTCAAAAGAATAATAAAAATTCTACAAAACTCTTTAAGAAAAAAGCAACAGAGGGATTCTCAATAGTTTTTTCTTTGTTGGCATAAATCTGGTAACTAAACCAAAGAGGGCTATGTTATTCAAAAGAAAGTCACGACAACTATCTAACCTGAGGCACCAGTTGAATGAAACGTTGGTTCCCTAAGGAGTGGTCTGCAGACAGAAATAGTCGATTCCTGGAAGGAACTTGCAGGAAAGCTGCATGGACTCTTGGACACAGAATGCTCAAAATAAGTGTGGAAGTGAGCAAAGACCGAAAGAGTAGACAAAAACAGCTGGGGATCCTAACTAGGAGTCTAACCATACCATATATAAGCATCATGTAGATTCAAAAAACTGAAATAACAGTCACATAGCACAAAATTTATTATTTCAAAGCTTACAAGCTGATGGCATTTAGGGATGCACACATGTAGCTACAACTATCAGTTCTAATACTCACTGCCCCAAAGAACACCTTTTACCCATTGTACAGTCTTTTTTTCCTGCCTGGCCCTGGCAGCCATTACTCTATCTCTTTCTCTTCAGATTTACTCCTTCTAGAGATATTTCTCATAAGCGAAATCACAAAATATATGACGCCTTGTATTGAATGACACCAGGTTGTTCACCTTCCTTACATTTGATGTATTGGCCCTGAAGCCAAGAGGAAATTGTGTAGTTTTAAGTATCACATCATTAGTTTAAACCCCAAATTAGAAGTTCTAACCTGAGCTCATCTGAGAGTTGAAAGCAGTGCTCTCAGCCCTGATTGGAGAATAAGGTGAGAACAAGCTGATGTTGTTGGTGATAGTAGCAGTGAGACTGAGACTGGATCCTTCATCAGATCATTTGTGGAATCAGTCTCAAGGGACCAAGCAGTGACCCAGAGAGCTCCACCACACAGACAAAAGCTGCATTCATAGGCAGTAGGAATCCGGACAGTGTGATGCACAGAACCCTTTCAGGAGAAACTGAAGCAGGGTTCAACGTTCAACACTGCCTAGCTGCTCTGCTCACTTGAGTCCTGAATGTCTAAGATGACCAGACAGAATGGTTTCATACCAAATGTCTTGTTCTAGAAATCTCTCAGAAAAACAGGAATGGCAGTCTGGAGCTTGATAGTAACATCAGAATACTTCAGTTTGGGAATATTTTTCACCATTTTTTATAAAGAAAAATGATGCATGCAAGTGAGAAAACATTCACTTAGTGTTTCTATGAGCTAATGTGCTGAACTCTTAGAGGAATTCATGTACTGTGTGTCTCACAACTAGTAAAATAGAAGCTGTTAAAGTCCTCCTTAATTTCAAAAAAAATGAGATTCAGAGAGATTAACTTTTTTGAGACAGCTGTCAAGTGGGGGAACAGACATTTCATCTATTATTCATTCTGGTTTATAATATGAACATTTAATCACCATATATTCAGGTGTATTAATGAACAAAATGATTGTCAAAAATGCATACACCCATGTGGTATAAATGGGGCTAACTGTAGGTCTGCTCATTGGGATCACTTCGCAGAAAAGTACTGTTAGTTCAGTTAGACAGAAACTTTAGGGAAGTCACATAAGTGCTCAGTTTTCCAGGATACAAAGTCTCAGCCAATCCCCCATCACAGATTACACATCAGAAGAGTTTGGGTCTTTACGGGGCCTACATGTTTCAGTTCAGTGTGGTGGGAGTCCATAACTCAGAAGCTGGAGAACATCAGTTCAAACTGTCATCCTCATACAATAACATTGTTTAATAGATAAGATTGAATTGTGGACTGACATTTTGCTCTCAGGAAGGTCTTCAAGGGTAATAAAGATATTACACTTTTATAATTGTTCACACATTTGTAGCCCATGGAGAAAGATTAAGTATGAGGTCTATTTGTAGCCTTATGACTGGCTGCTAAGTATCTTACCAGCTAGTTTGCTGTATTGATCAGAGTTCTGGATGAAAGAAATGGTACTGCTCAGGAGGACACTCTAGTGAACCAGCTTTTCTCATGGCTAACAGGTCATTTTATTGGGCAAAGGGAAGCTAATAGAAGGCACGGAAGCACTGTAAGGCTAGCAAGTACAGGAAGTCAGCATCAAGAGTAGAAGAAGACGCAATTAAAGAGACTACAGAGAAACTGGAAGCCCGGAGGTCAGCATGCAGGACCTGCGGTCTTGTGCAAAGAGGTAGGTGATCTCAGGTGACTCCCAGGGAGGAAGCCAAGTGGACAACAGAGCTGAACATCTTCTGATGATATATTGGTGCCACCCATGACTAAATACTGTCAGAAAAGACTTGTATACAATCATGTTAGCTCCAAGAGCACACAGCAAGGTAAAGAGGGGCAGGGAGTGGGTCTGGAGTGGCAAATGGTAGTGTTGCAGAAGCATTTTGAATGTGGCCACTTACATATTTCCATCTCATCACAACCTAGCAAAATGTGAGATAAATAAGGAGTAAAAACTTATCATTCTCTTCCTGCTATAAAATCAGATCATTTCTAATAAAAAATTAACAAGAGGGGCAGGTAATTGTTCCCATTGAAGGGATAACAAGCAAAAGATGGCTGCCAAAAGAAAGGTGATTGCTGTTGGAAGAAGATAACATTACTTGGGACTGCTGGTATGTAGGTTACTGAGCTGTGGAGTCAAAAGTGCCTACTAGGGTATGAAATTCACCAATAGGATGTCCCCAGGGGAAAACAATGAAAGTAGAAATTTGTCTTCAGTGGCTGCCCATACCATTTATTTGTGTACTCTGTGGG
Source organism: Peromyscus californicus insignis (assembly GCF_007827085.1). Taxonomy (NCBI): domain Eukaryota; kingdom Metazoa; phylum Chordata; class Mammalia; order Rodentia; family Cricetidae; genus Peromyscus; species Peromyscus californicus. Next base: position 150,853,949 of record NW_026294573.1, read on the forward strand.
TCTCTAATAACATTCTCATGCTACACCAACTAGTCACGATCTTCAAAGAGGCATCTAGTATGCTTATTAAATAGCCTGTGATCAAATGTATTCTTAAATTTGAAATCTCATTTCTTCCCCAGACACTTCTTTTGTGGCCCATTTTAATATAGCAGTTAGAGTCGGCATCATCACATTGAGACTGAAGAACTGACAGGCTGTGTTTAATGGTCAATAGATTTTCTATACAGAGTTGTCTGTACTGATAAAGGGATAGGTAACAACTGAACACATGAAGTCTGCTCACACGTATCGAGTCACAATGGGAACCATCTTTACTGTTCAATGGTAAAAAGTCAGGGCTGTTTAATGTCCTTAACTGCTAATCATTTACTCCAAGAAACTTTCATCCGAAGTCTGCTTTGTGCCAGGCAACAAGCTACTGTTAAGTACATTGAAAAAACAAAAACAAAAACAAAAAAAACCATACCTTTTGTTGTAGAGAAGTATACAATGAAGATGTTCTGTGTCAAAGAGATATATGAGATGAGGTCTATGAGTGTGTGGGGCAACAGAACAAGAAAGGCTTTCTAAAACAACTGGCCATATTTCCCTGCATTTTTATATAATATTAAACCCTTAAAAATAAATTTGTGTGAGAGAAAATGGGAGCATTATAACGAAACATGTCACATACTGTAGAGGGAATCTTTCTCTTTTTTTTTTTTTTTTTTAAGATTTATTTATTTATTATATATACAGAAGAGGGCACCAGATCTCATTACAGATGGTTGTGAGCCACCATGTGGTTGCTGGGACTTGAACTCAGGACCTCTGGAGGAGCAGTCAGTGCTCTTAACCTCTGAGCCATCTCTCCAGCCCTTGTAGAGGGAATCTTAACAGGTCTTATTAATAAAATCAATCCTGAGCCAGGTATTGGGGGTGAATTGGAAGATCAGAGAACCAGAACAAGCCGCCACAGCTACCTCACCTTGCCGGATCCTCAGCTGGTCTTGCTTCCTTAGACTGGAGGCCTCTGAGTCCTCATCCAGAATGGGTCTCAGCTGAATTGCTGCTCAAAAGCCTGAATGCTTAACCAGGCCAAATGCTTCTAGTTTCTGGTCCTCACGCCTTATATATCTTTCTGCCTTCTACCATCGCTCCCTGGGATTAAAGGTGTGAGTCACCATGCTTGGCTGTATCCTTGAACACATGGATTTCTGCCTAGCTCTGCCTCCCAAGTGCTGGGATTAAAGGCGTGTGCTACCACTGCCTATCCTCTATGTTTAATATTGTGACTGTTCTGTCTCTGACCCCAGATAAGTTTATTAGGGTGCACAATATTTTAGGGAACACAATACCACCTCATTTCCCCTTTTTTGTCTAAAATTAAAAAAAGATTATAACTAATACAAGAAAAATTATATCCAATAAGTATATACAATATACACAGTCAAGATTACATTAACGATGTCTAGTCCATCAACATTTGACAGATTCAGACAAAAAATTCCATTATATATATAACAATGTCCAGTCCAGTAACATTTGATAAATTCAGACAAAAAATTTTCATTACTTATCTTATTTAAAACAAGTAGTTTCTTTTTAAAAGTATTTTTTTCTTTTCATGATAGATTCAGTTATCTACCTTTTGTCATTTTTATATCTTCCCCTTTTTCTTTTTAGAGTAGATTCGTAATCTACCCTATTATTTCTTTATCTTTTTTCTCTTTCTCTCTCTCTCTCTTTTTTTTCCGAGACAGGGTTTCTCTGTGTAGCTTTACACTTTTCCTGGATCTCACTTGGTAACCCAGGCTGGCCTCGAACTCACAGAGATCCGCCTGGCTCTGCCTCCCGAGTGCTGGGATTAAAGGCGCGCACCACCACTGCCTGGCTCTTTTTTTTTTTTTTTTTCAAACAAAACCTCTGAATCTAATCTCCTTGTTTAGCTTTTTTTCCCTGACCATTAACAATTAACAACTTGTAACCAACTATCATAAACAATGACAATATCTATAACTCATTGAACGACCAAAAACCTCCCATCCTACCTTTTGGGAATGTGGGCATCGTTTTCTTAAAATTACTTCCCGCTTTCTAGGGTCGAAGACATCTTTAAGGAATCCTGAAAAGAAAATTTTTGGGTTATTTGTCAAGTCCTATATCATTTGTCCAGTCTCTGCATAATAGGAAAGTTCAGGGTTTGTCACAAGTCCTTGTTTGAGTAGTCTGTCAGGCTGGATCATCTCAGCTAGTCATCTCAAAATTGTCCTGAGTAGTTTGTAGTCCAAAGCAGATCTTTCCATAGTGTTAATCAGCTTAATGGCTTTACCATAGTCCATGTGGAATCATCATTGTGGTCTCTTGCCATCTTTTTGAAGATTTCAAAGTCACTGTTAGGCGTGGTCATGGTTCCCTGCAGACTTTTTTTTTTTTTTTTTTTTTTTTTTTTTTTTTTTTTTTTGTGCCTCCTCTGTGGTTTGGAGCAATCACAGTCTAATAAATGTCTGTCTTTCGGAACCATGAACATTCTTCCCTAAAAGAGAAAATCTTCATAGCAATTTCTCCCCACCATTTGTTTTGCCAGACTTTTTCAAACTGACCTTTGCTGATGCTTTCTTGTAACACGATGGTCCTGGCAATTCTTCTCTGAACAAGCAGTAGTAAGCCCTTTGTCCCAGGTAGCAGCATCACCACAGGCACCAACACGATGAGAAAGAGCCAGCAGCTCAAAGCAGCAGCTGCTGCCTCCATGGTCCCACCACAGTTTGTGGCTCAGTCCAACAGAAGCTTCTCCTGAGCAAGCCTCCTAGGCCGGCCTCAAACTTGGGATCCTCCTGCCTCTGCCTCCTTCAGCTAATCCAAACAGCCAGCATGCTCCACCACAACTGGCTGAGGGTAGCTCATGAGACAAGCAGCTTTTTCATGAATTCATACCACAAACGTTGGGCGCCAGATGTAACAGGAATCTTAGAAGGTCTTATTAATAAAATCAAGACTGAGGCCAGGTATTGGGGTGAAGCTGGAAGATCAGAGAGACAGAACAAGCCACAAACTACCACATATCCCTGGGATGCAGCTAATATGTATGTAGCATCTCAAAAAAAAAAAATACTATCTTTCCACAGTGAGAACATTTCTTTTATTTAAAAGTTTTTTTTCCATTTTACATACAACCACAGTTTCCCCTCCCTCACCTCCTTCTGTTCCCCCCACCTCTCCCCATTCCACCCCACCCCCATTCACTCCTCAGAGAAGGTGATGCCTCCCAAGGGGAGTCATCAAAGTCTGGCATATCAAGTTGTGACAGGACCAACTCCGCACCCCACCCCAGCATCAAGGCTGAGCAAGGTATCCCTCCATAGGGATTGGGCTCCAAAAAGCCAGTTCATGCATTAGGGATAAATTCTAGTCCCATTGCCAGGGGCCCCACAAACAGACCAAGCCACATAGCTGTCACCCACATTCAGAGGGCCTAGTTCAATCCTGTGTACCCCTTACAATAGCCACAAATAACATAAAAATATCTTGGGGTAACTCTAACCAAACAAGTGAAAGACCTGTATGACAAGAACTTTAAAGTTTTGAAGAAAGAAATTGAAGAAGATATTAGAAAATGGAAAGATCTCCCATGCTCATGGATAGGTAGGATCAACATAGTAAAAGTGGCAATCTTACCAAAAGTGATCTACAGATTCAGTGCAATCCTCATCAAAATCCCAACACAATTCTTCACAGATCTTGAAAGAACAATGCTCAACTTCATATGGAAAAACAAAAAACCCAGGATATCCAAAACAATCTTGTACAATAAAGGAACCTCTGGAGGCATCACGATCCCTGACCTCAAGCTCTACTATAGAGGCATAGTAATAAAAATAGCTTGGTATTGGCATAAAAACAGTCATGTGGATCAATGGATTCAAATCAAAGACCCTGACATTAATCCAGTGAGAACATTTTAAAAAATCAATTTCAATGTATTTTCTCCAGGAACTTTTGGAAGCAGAAAATGCCAATCTGGCAGTGATGTATTGTTCTTTATACAGATAAATATAAAGAAGTATGGAGAGAGATAATTTTGGTGAAAGTGATTCTGTTATTAGTTATGAAATCAAAGTCAGTAAGAGAGGAAAGTCTGATGAGGTTGGAATGAAAACATTGAAGAAAAGGGTATAATGATTAAATACCAGAGAGATGACTTTAAGAGAGAAATGTGCAAAGTGGAGGAGTGGTTATCAAGTCAGTTGGGAAGGACAGGGATTTGTAGATAAACTGGAGAGTGTACACGGTTGAGAGTTTGGAGGTGAATCATAGCCTAGAGGTGATAAAGTTAGGGTTCATCAGGTTAAAATAGGATGAAGTCAGGGATCATAAAAGGCAGTTAGAAAAGAAAAAATGAGGCTGCTGTTGTGACCACATCTGTACTGTGGAGGAAATGGGAGAAGGGTACATGAATAATGGAAGAAATATTTTCTGGATTCCAATTAAATGACATGACAACATAGAACATGTGGAGAACAGTAACACAGAGGCAAGAAATACCCATGAGAAACAGCACAGGGTGAAATTGGACAATGAAGCAGGCACAAACTCTTAATGTTGTAATAGATCAAGACAGGACTTTGGACTAAAGACATTAAGAAGTGATTCTCCTGTCTCTGAAACCCAATCATTACACATAAGCTGTCTGTCAAATATTTGAGCAAATGTTTGAGTCACATGACAAAAACGTGTGGTAGAGACAATGCTAGCTAGCCACTACCTCTGCCTTTCACCTTTTTGCTAGCCACATAAAAAGTAACCCTCCAGATTATGTGTGACATCCAGCTGAAGTCACAAGATTTTTTTCTGACCAATGAAATACATGTCAAGTGGTGGGTCAAGCCTCTAAAAAATCTGGCATACTTCATATTCTTTTAATTGATCTGTCAGTTGGCTAAATGGATATGGTTCAGGGGAAGATTCCAAGGAAGATTTAGAGATCATAATGCTATGTGACAGAGAATTACTGTCACTTGAAGGGAAACTGCTGGGAAGAGCAGCCACTGGACTATGGCATAAACAAGGAATCAGCCTTTAGTATGGCAAGTTGCTGGGAATTGGCAACATCCTGTTGGAGCAGATAGCATGAACTGTACTGAGCAGTACAAGAGAGTTCACTGGATACTCAGCAAGGGAGTGATAAAATCAAGTGTTTATGCTAGCAAGATCCTCTAGCAGCTATCAGAAAATAAAGTAGGGATGGCTTGGGAACCTTGGCACCAAGGAGACCAGTCACATGACCAGTGCAATAATCTGAACAGGAAATGAAGGTGTCCGTAATTACAGCACTGGCAATGAGGAGGAAAGAGAAGCTACTATTACTGGGGGTTAACAGGCTAGAGCCAAGGTGCTGTATTAGCTTCAAGGATCTAGAGAAGTAGTTTATAACCCTGGCTGCACCCTAGAAGCTCCTGAAAAACTCTATGCAAGGCCAGTATAATTTACATTTTGTGTGTGTGTGTGTGTGTGTGTGTGTGTGTGTGTGTGTGTGTGTGTGTGTACAAATTCAGAATCCTTTATCTCAGATCAGAATCCTTTGCTCTCAGTCTCACACTGGTTGGAGGTACCCAAGTTGGCTATTACACTCTTCAAGGGCCAAAATAAAAACCTGTGCTAACTTTTCTAATGGCATTTTTTTCCTGGCATTCTAATGGCATTCTTTACTGTATTTGCTGTATCACTCTTTGCCTGGGCACTAAGCCCAGTTAGAATTAACTTGTGCCTGTTCTGTTTTGCACAGTGCCTGAAACTTAATATGTATGTGGTCAGTTTATAAATTATTAATATTAGTCATTATTATTGTTAATCTAAATTTTCTGTTTTTAAATTAAATAAACATAAAACAATTTCATGCCAGTACATAGCTGGTAGTCATGCCTATAGATTCTGCATCTAAATACCTGGGACCACATCCTAGCTTTGTTAAAAACTAGCTCAGTGACTTTAATTATTCTCTGACCTAGCTTCTTCATTTGTAAAATAAAGATGATATACACAATTCCTAGAATTTTAAAACCAAAATAATGAAGTATGTTTGTCAGACTGTTACCTAAGCAAGAACCACACCTTCACTGTCCAGGATCACTAATGTTATCATTATCTCACTTGGGATAAGACACCTTACCCCATCAGCATTTTTCAGTCCAGCAACAGTTAACCTGATCTCAGACAATGTTGTATAGCAGCCTTGTATGATATTAATAGTCCATGACACAAAGGAAGAGGTACACTTGATGGACTGCTGAGTCCTAAGTACCATGAATAGAAATGAACACAAGGAGAACTTAAGATTTGCTTCTCAAATCCATGAATGACAGGCTGACTAAATAAATGGATCTATATGTAATACAGATGCACCTATGCTAAATTTCTCTTTTTACTTTGTACCCTGCAAGGAAAATACATTGCACAAAATCTTAGGGCTCTTAGGGATTTGTAGCTGGAGAGCTTTTCTCTCTGGGTCCTGCCAAGTCCCTCCAGTTCCAGAGCCCGCTTATAAAATAAATACACAGATGCTTACATTATTTAAACTGTTTGGCCATTAGCTCAGGCCTATCATTGTCTAGCTCTTACTCTTATATTTAGCCTATTTCTATTAATCTATACTTTGTCACGTGGCTCGTTGCTTGCTGGTACCTTACATCTTCCTTGTCCTGGTGGCGGCTGTAGGCAGTCTCCCCCTCTGCCTTCCTGTTCCTTCAATTCTCCTCTCTGTTAGTCCCACCTATACTTCCTGTCTGGCTACCGGCCAATCAGTGTTTATTTATACAGAGCGATATCCACAGCAGGGATTCCTGATAACAAAGTAGAGGAAGAGAAAGTAAAAATAGAGATGAGGATGTTGACACTAGGGATTGCCCTCCCCAGGGCATTGTCCCATTCCCATGGTGATGGACTATGCATGTATCTTTGGAACCTTAAGATTTCATCTTCTTATGTGGCCTATAATTTGTTATTTTGACAATAATTTAAACTAAGGAGTATCTTTCTTAAAATGTGACAATTGGGCTTTGAGATGGCTTTCTGTATAAGCCTGATGACAAATTTTATCCGCAGAACCCAAGTTCTACCCACAGAACTCAAGGGTAAAAGGAAAGAGCCGATGCCATGAGGTTGTTCTCTGATCTCTTTCTATGCTGTGGCATGCTGTCTCTCACACCATACAATAAATAAAAAATGAAATGAAAAATGTGGAAACGTATACAGGGAATGTAGAGCATTATTTTAAAAGAATTTCATATATGTTAGCTCAATTTTACTGCTTTTTTTCCTGACACCAATATATCAGGAAAATGTACATTCATTTCTAAACATTTCAGTTATAAATAACAATTACATATGTTTAAGAGGCGCATCATCATATTTTATAGAACGATTAAACAAAACTAACAATTTTGTTACTTCATATGCTTCTTTGGGACAAACATATTTAATAACTGTGGTCAACATTATATGGATGGTTCACTAAAAGCTTTTCTGCCTTGCTCACTGAGACTTCACCAACATACCCAATACCTTTTCCCATCTACTCACCTTCCCACCTCAGGCCATGGTTGACCCTGTTCTACACATCCTTTCTTTGAATTTGACTTTTTGAAATTCTGCATATGCATGCAATTCTTGCAGTATCTGTCCTTCTATGCCTAGCTCAGTTCACTTATCATAGTGTCCTGGACATGGTGTCATAAGCCACAGAATTTCCTTCTGAAAAGCGGACATTTTCCAATGTCCTTCACTAGTTTATGGAAATTCTGGGTACATAAGTGGACATGATAGAATGAAGAAAAAATATTTTTGAAACAAGAAGTACTTATTGGGGAAGACCAATTTCAAAAGTTTGCTTAGAGGAGGCTTGGAGATTGTGGAGGGTGGTGATACAAGAGAAGAATGCATAAGAAAAGGAAAGAAGTATTAACATAGCAACTTCTTTTTGTTTCAGGAAGTCCCCCCACCCCCTAGAATCATTCTTAAGTACTTTAAGGAGAAAAGAACTTTCTGGCTTTATCTTTTGTTCTTTCACTGATATATGGACAGAAATCTCCAAGTAGTTTGAGACAAATGCTAAACATGGCTTAGAAGCTACTCACAGATAGTAAGAAAGAATGAGTCATTTACTTAAAAGTGCACTTGGAGACACCTATTGAAGATGATCTAAGTGATAGAAGTCAACAGAACAGAGGTGTGCCAAAATAAAATAATCAGAAAGCAAATATTTCTAGCCCTTAAGTTTCATGAGCTCAAGGCTGAGTCTGGCTTATAACTGTGCCACATAGTCTGACTGGGGACTTGATGAATGGGTGCATTTGACTTCAGAACCAAAATCATGTCAGTGGCATAATTAGTTTTCTTATCTCCTCTTCCTTTTCATCTTTCTTCTCAGCTGATCTCTAGTCTCTCTTTGTTTGATTCCTGCTTTCTGGGGTAGATTTTTCCAATGCATGGAATCTAGTGAGCAGCTGAATAACCGAAATACCCCCCTATAGTTTTGGCTTGGCATTTTGGTTCAAATTTTTTTTTAGTCCCTTCTTGGTTCCTAGACAGTCAGTGTTCAATGTCCCTTGATTAGGCTCACCCTTCTAGTCTACTGCAGGGCAGGAAGAGAGAGTCAGTCTTCTAGGCCTAGGTGTTTCCATGTTGGATTGGCAGGGGAGTGCTATATTAGTTTCTGTAGCAAAGTATCCACACTCCAGACTGCTTATAAAAGAGACATATCATTTTTTTTTTCACATTTCTGAAAGCTAGAAGTCTAGGCTTGAGATATCAGAACTTGGCTAGCAGTAATCAGGATCACACCAAGTATGGTTGCTCCTGGGGGATGTACAAGATCTGCTCCAGACTGCTCTTGGCCTGAAGATGCTTTCTCTCTGTATCTTCATATCATCTTTCCTCTATACTTGCTTATGTTCAAACTTCTTTTTTTAGGAAGACACTATTCATGCTGGGTTAGAGAATATGCTGGTGAGCTCTTTTTACATCTAATGACGACTATGAAGAACTTGTCTCTAAATACGTTAACACCCTGAAACACTAGAGTAATTGTACATCTGGATTTGGAGGAGGGCACTGAGAGTACACAATTAGCTCACAACAGATGCATTCTTTAAAACACTGGTGGAAAGGTAACTCTAAATGGATGCTCCGATAACAAAGGAGAGAATATCAGACATATGCTTGTTATCTCACTGTGAAATAAAAATGTTTATTTTCAAAACATTTGTCACAGAGCAATCAGAGAACACTTTTTCCTAAAAAATAATAGAGAATTCTCTTTATTCTTCTTGACATTTTAAAGAAATTTAAAATTACCCCAAAAGTGATTTAAGAAACCATCTGTGCCTCCAGATAATTTTTTTGAGGTAAGTATTACATATGGAATATATTAATTATTCCAGACATTGAGTGCTGACCTTTGATATTTCAGACAATGCAAAGCAAATCAGCATAAAAATGGTCTTACAAGGCATACAAATGAAGCTCATGCTCAATTGTCAATTATTCATCCTCCCCTGGGCAGGAGGAGTAGATGCCAGAGTTAAAACAATGGAAACAAGCAGGAGAGGTTAGGACTCAGTGGTGTAGAGCTGTGCATGACAGTGGGCACAGAATGAATATGCAGCTCCAGTAGTCACTGCTGTCGCCTTTGAATCCGACTGGGCAACAGCAGCCCCCGTCTGCCGAGTCCCAGACCTCATAAACTATGCATCTGCACAACAAGGCGGACAGAGATGAAAAGAGCATGAAGAGAGGAGCAGGGTGCAAAGGCTCAGTCCTGAGAGGCTGCCTAAGCACCAGAAGACAGGCGAGGAGTAATACAACGGGATGCTTGCAGGAGTGGCTTCACAGTGTCCCCTGGAGTTCTTGGTACAGGGATGCTCTGATTTCTGAAGCAAGAAAGCTGCCAAAGGCAAGGTCATCCTTGTGTGCACATGCACATATACCACACACATCTATTGTAAATGCTGTTTAGTTTACACTAAGAAAGGAATGGTTTCTGTGTAATAGCAAAGCCGACTTTATGACAACAGCTAAGGGACGCAGCGGGGGAAACGTTGGCACCACCCTTCTGATTTAGTGTAAGGGTGACAAGTACCCCTAACAGAGTAAGCCTGAAAAGCTCAGCGGCTTCCCTCCCTCTGCCTGTGATAAAGGAGCATGCTGTTGATAAGGCTCACTCACAATGCTTTTCCCATGAAAATTAAAGGGCCAGCATACGTTTTCTAGCACTATGGCATTAAAATTTTCATAAATCCCATTATTTCTCTTAAATTGTATGAAAATATCTTAATATATTTATGCTGAAGTTTGAAGATCCCAAAGAAAAGAGCAAGTTCTCAGAACAGAAAAGGTGTTGTGTTTTATCAATATATAGGCAGCATAACAAAGCCCATTTCTCAATGCAAGTGTAGTGTAGGAGGAGCCGGGCGGTAGTGGAGCATGCCTTTAATCCCAGTATGGAGGAGGCAGAGCTAGGCAGATCTCTGTGAGTTCAAGGCCAGCCTGGTCTACAGAGTGAGATCAAGGACAGACACCAAAACTACACAGAGAAACCCTGTCTCGAAACAAACAAACAAACAAACAAAAAAAAAAACCAAAAAGAAAGAAAGTAGGAGGGAGAAAATAGCGTAATTGTTGAGTGGCTAATAGTGAGAATTTGTTCCGAGAATATGAATTTCCCCATTAAACTCACAGCCAGTCTATGAACTATGTGACCGCGGTGGCAGAAGAGAGATACTGTTGTTAATAATGAAAACAGTGTGTTTTGACATTTCCTCTCTTTTGATTTTCCTTGTTTCATGGAGAAGATGAGTGTATATATTTTCTGCTCTTTCCACCCTGCCTCTTCCTGGGTTTGGGGATTACAGATTTCTAGTCCTTCATGAAAAAAAGAACGGCTTTTGTTGTTGCTTATTTTTCCTTATAATATGCAGTGGTTAATTAGAAAATAATAATAGAGATTTCCCAAAGAAGCTGAAACATTGCCACTTAAAAACACTCCCACTTGTTACTTAACAAGTTTAATACAGTACCTATTTTCTCTTTCAAGGGTTTTAGGTTCCTATTTCAGTAGTCTTGTATAAATTTTTTCTTATACATTTAACTTCTGCAGAAATTTCCTTTGACAACATTCCAAGCAAGAAAAAAAGAACTCAGGAAGAACATGGAAAAGTAGCCAGTACAGGATCTGCAAAAGATGGGCCTGCCTGTCCATAATGATGCATGATAGAGAGACTCAAGGCATCTTACACCTTACTAATAAAGTACTTGCTACTGATAGATTGAGAGAGCAAGCAAATCACTGTGTCATGCATGACACCACTAGGCTCCAATGGACACCTCTAATCCACTGGTCACCGATGGTCGGGTTTAAACTACATTGTTCACAAATCTAAACCTAAAGTCTTAAACTTGGAAAAGGAACTGGTCATGAGAAGGGCATGTTAATAGGGATACGAAGGCAATAAGAGAAGGTGTTGGTGAGAGATTAATCAAAATACATTTTAAACATTGCAAAATTAGGAATGAAGCAAAAGAAGTCACCAATATGAAGAAATGATTGATCAACAACCAGAGACTCATTCTTAACTCATCAGTGCTGCATGGAATATAAAATGGGGCACAAGCTGGGGGAACACATTTGTTCAGTCTAGTCAATGGGAACTCACAGTGAAGACAGATCTATCTGCCTTCTCAGCAGCACACATTGTTCATACCTTGGCCACTGGCTTCAAGCCCCACTGCTATGGACAGAATGTTGGTGCCCTCCCATAATCATTATGCTGAAACCCAGGTTGCTGGACCTCTGTAAAGAAATTCAGCTTAGATGAGATTATGAATTTGCATCCCCATTACAAGAAGAGGCTGGACCTGGTGGCTGGCACTTAAAAGGATGAGGTGGAAGAATGGATGGGAATTGAGGCCAGCCTGGCATATAGAATGAGATTCACTCTGAAAAAGCAATCCTAAGGGGTTGCTTTGTTCAGTCTCGATATGAGGGCCTTTGGCTTCTCTTATTTTGTTTTGTTTGGCTGTCATCTCTTGGAGGCCTGCTCTTTTTCTGAAGGGGGAGTTGTAGGTAAATTCCACGTATTGTAACTCTGTGGGTTTGGTGTCCTGGGTTTTGGCACCAAAAATGTTAGTAAATTGGTTGCAACAAGTCTGGGTTTGGTCCTGAATTTTGGCACCAAAATGTGAGTTTTGCAACTCTGGGAAAGGTGTCCTGACTACCTGCTTAGGACAGCTCTGATCGCTGAACTGCAAGGAGACACCCTGGAGGGTGAAGTATCCCAGACACCTTGAGCTGCTCAGAACAACAGCTCTGCCCTGAAGGTGTCCCGGATACCTGGAGCTGTTTAGCACAGCTATGATGGCTGGAACTGCAAAGCAGCAGCCCAACGCTGGAACAGAAATTTTTCTGACTTCTTGGGAGAGTCAGGCATGCAACTGCTTTAGCAGGGAAGGGTGTCCTGACTCTTTGGGAAAGTCAAGGTATACCTGGTATGATGGAGGATGCTCTCCCCACAGGATATAGCAATCCTGGAGAGCCTCTACAACTGAGCTTTGCTCAGCCCCCACTTAAGGGAGCTTCCTAGTAGAGCTCTGCTTCTCCAGCCTAAGATGTTGCTTCTTTTGCTTCACTCTGGGAAAGGGGAAACCCCTGTAGAAATGTAGCAATCTCCTCTGGCTCCGGAGAAAAGTGTTACTTTTCAGCTTGCTGTGTCCACTGAGAAGATCTCAGCAAAGATCTTCTGTTCAGCTCCTTCTTGCTCTGCTCTTTCAGCTCTCTCTTGTTTTGTCCACTGGGGGACATCTTAGCAAGGATCTTCTGTTCGCCAGTGAATGAAGATCTTTACACCCAAAACTCTTTTGAGAAAGAGATTTATTTGGGGAGGAGGAGTCCAGAAGAGTAGCTGCCTCTACCAGGGTGGAGAGAACAGCCTTTTTTTCTAACTGACCAGGCAGGGTGGTTTACACAAGAAGTCTAGTGGATGGAGTCAACCCTGGGCCCAGGGTTCTACTATCCTGCTCTGTGATGGGTTGGTTTCACAAGTCAATTGGCCAGGGGCAGAGATGGCTCTCATCTGACTGAGCCAAACTGTGTGTCTTTCACTGGCCTTATCTGAGCCATCTTTCCCTAGTTCTGGGCTCCAGGGTCACAGTGGGTTTCTTTAGGCAGCCTCTTTTCCCTACAGGAGTGGATCTGGGAGAGAGGGGTGGTAGGAGAGCTGGGAGGAGAAGAGAGAGGGGAAACTGTGGTCGGTATGTATTGTATGAGAGAAGAATTTGTTTTTAATAAAAGTAAAATTAAAAACAACAACAACAGCAAAGAAAGAAAAGAAAACCATAAAAAAGAAAATGTAACAGGAGAATAAGAGGAAGAGGCAGGTGAGAATAATGCTCACTGTACCCTGTGGAACCTCGTCAGAACCAGCCATAAGGGGAGTGACACATAAATTTATGGTTTTGTGGCTCTCAAGTCTATATAGTATTTTATCATGGAAGCCTAAGCTGAGATGCCCATCAATAAAGAAAGGAGAGAAAAGTCTTGGGTTCATGAGTGAATGGACATGAGAATGGGTAGAACATCTCAAAAGGAAAAGCCAAGAGAAGTCAGACTGAGTAGCAGAGAAGAAGGTAAGAAATAACGGCTTGGGTGCTGGAGTGATGGCTTAATGTGTAAAGTGAGTGCTGCCCAAGCATGGAAAACTGTAATTGGATCCCCAGTACCCTTGTAAAATTCTGGGCATGGCGGCTAATGCCTGTAACTCCAGCACTGGGAGGCAGAGATAAGAGAATCCCTTGTGGTTGCTGACCCGTCTAGCCACTCAGTGAGTTCCAGATCAATCAATGAGGCGGCAAGTGATCAAAGAGACACACACCCTCTGGCCTCTAGACTGGCATTCATGGGTCTGTGCACACACACATATGTATCACACACCAAAGAGAAATAATGGCTTGGGGAAATGGAGAAAGAGTGTATAAGAAACTACATTAATATGGGAGATATTACAAAATGAGACACAAAGAATCATGATTAAATTTTCAAAATAAGTGGGATTCAGCCTATGGCTATTTTTGAAATTACTTTAAAATTTACTCTTAACATCATGGTATTATAATTTGATGACATTAGCATGATTATTAAGGACTTTCAGTAGTCCAGGTTTATGCTTTACATTGCTTTTAAAAATAATAATAACTTGAAATTTTGACAATCTAAGACTTCCTGGAACGTGGACTGAGCCGCCACTTCTTCCCTCTTTGAATCCTCTTCTTCCCTCTTCCTTCCCAGCATTTAGGAACAAGCTCTGGCAGTCTCCAAAACAATTCCACACCTATCCACAAGCCAGGCCACCCTCATTCCACCCTGGTCCATTGCAATAGCCTCTCTTCTGCTCTCCCTGTCTCTACATTTGCACATCTGTGCACCCTTCTCTGTGAACCCTTCTCTGGGGAGAACAGTCAATTAAAAAAAACATATGAGACCATATTGCTCAACTATGTGAAATGTTTCAATGGATTCCTGTCACCTTTAGACTACAATCTCAGTTCTCCATCATGATACAATTATGCCTCTGACCAGTACTGAAAACCCATTGAGGACATCTACCTTGAAATAGCCTCATTGACTGAATTCCCTCTTATAAGACTTTTCTTCAGCCTCTATGCTTTATCCTCATCCAGTTCTCAGCTTAGATAGTCTCTTCTCAGGCTAGGCTTCTTAACCATATAATTAAATAGCCCAAGAACTATTCACTACTTTTTGATCAATATGCTTTTCTGTGTCTGAAATTCTTATTTATCATTTGTGCAATTATTTATCATTCTGACCCCCAAATCTTATGAAAGTGCATATAGTTTGCTTCTTATATAATGGTTCTTATCTTTGGTACCAGAATAGGAGCTTGCTCATTGGTCAAGGCTACTGAGTCCCAAGTCAAGCAAGGTTCTAATTAAGCATTGTAATTATGCTATGTACTCATGCCATGGTACATGTAGCATATCCCTATTTATGTACTTCACAGATGTCATGATGCTGGTGTCAAATCTTTCCTTAGGATCAAGGCTAATTCCCACTGGTTCTTGTAAACAACTAGTTTCATTTCTTAGCCACTCCTCTCCTGCCCGCTTCAGCATGTTTCCGTGTGTCACAACTGCTACCCAAATCCACAGGGTCTTGAGCTCTCTGATTGTGAAGGTTTTGATCATGTCCTGATGAAAATGCTGATACTTTATCTTCTACTCCCTGAGATCTAAAATGCAATTTACAGGAAGCCCTTCCTGACTATCACTTTGACTATCAGGAACAACAGAATCTAAGACTTCTGTACCAGATGGCTGTGTGTTTCCAGATCTTAGCATGCTAGTACTTATTCAAGTTGTAGCAACTGGCTGCCTGATGTCTTCTCACACTATCTTTGCTTTCATGCAAGAGAACAATGCTGGGAAGAAATGTTCAGGCTGCTGGCTTAGGGGTGTACCCAACATTGTTACCCCAAGTTTCCTTAGAGGTGCAAGCCTCTGGCTCACAGTGGATCTTTATTTCTGTTGCAGTTTTTGATGGCTATTTCCTTTCCCTTCACAATTTTCTATTTCCCACTGGACATTTTCTTTACCTCCCAAATGAATTCTTTCCACCTACTTCACTGTGTTAGACTTATTTCCCAGGGAAATGGAACCAAGGGAGCATTCCATCACGATTTTCACAGTTGGCTAGAGTGCTTGCTCTAGGGAGAGAGGCTTGCATTTTCTATCTGTGTGCTTCACACCTCCAGGAAAGTGCTCTACCTAGTGAGCATGCAAAAGCCTTCACCAAATCAGTGAGTGGTGCTTAGTAGATGCTAGCAAATAAGCTAGCAAATAAGACTTCTTAATCTAAGAAGGAAAGATGCAGGATTTCTCACTTAGCTTAGCTTCGAGTTACTTTCTGGTTCTGCAATATTATCCCATTAGAGAGGATTCACAGTATAATTTTTTTCCCATTCTGTTCTTTCTTTTGCACTAGTGGCTCCTCAATTATAATCTACTTCCTTTCAATGTTCAGAGCTGCTCTTCAGTAGTGAATGGATATTCTGAAATTTATCTCAGATAGTCATGTTCCTTTAACAGGCATCTATATGATTTCTGTGAAATAATACTTTTTGTACTCATTTAATTTTGGTTATTCTTATCTCTATCTGTAGCTGGAAAGTTTCTCTGGTCCCATCCTGCCCCATGGTCCCACTTGCCCCAGCGGTCCTGGAGCCAGATATAAAATAATCACTCAGAGACTTAGTATTATTTACAAACTGCTTGCTCTATGACTCTGGCTTCTTGCTAGCTAGCTCTTATAGTTTAACTCAACCCATAACTATTAATCTATGTACCGCCATGTGTTCTGTGGCTTTACCAGTCTGCTGGCATCTTGCTTCTCCTTCGGTAGTGATTGGCATCTCTCTAGACTCCACCTTTCTCCTTCCTTTCTTTCTCCTTCAATTTCCTACCTGCCTCTAAACTGCCTTGCCATAGGCCAAAGCAGCTTATTTATTAACCAATAGGAGCAACATATATTCACAGCGTACAGAAAGACATCCCCTAGCATCTATCTACTTAGAAAAAAGCAGTAATATACAACCACTATGTAATATAATTGAAGATCACATAGTAGAATTAAGTGTTCTTCCCACAAAATATGAGTTCAACTGAAATATTCTACAATATATACACACAGCAAATCACCATGTTACACATGATAAATATATATAGTTTCTATTCTTATGAAAATAATATTTTTTAATTAACACTTTCTTACTATGGCAAAATTTTTAGACTTTATTCTTTCTATATTAGCAGTTAGTAGGCATAGCTTTTCCATTTATCTGTGATCTTGACATAGCTTCTCATAAAAAGAAACCTAAAACCCTGTCTCGAAAAACCAAAAAAAAAAAAAAAAAAAAAAAGAAACCTAAAAACTTAAACTCCAAGAAATCCTTATTCTCAATATTGTCCACTGGAGCAGAAACATTTGTAAAATGTCCTGTCTGCTCCTTAGGTGATTAGCTCAGGCTGCACTCTGTAGCAATTGCACCTAGCCCTGCTGTGAAAGACTGTGCTGTCTGATCCTTTTCTTCCTCTTTCTCTGGAGCTCTGGTCTTTGATTATTTCAAAGGTTTGCCTATGTACATTATATATAATACATATAATTACATATAAATACATAGGTATATATATTTTCACATATAAGACATTTTTGACACTTCAAAGTAAAACAATTTTTAGTATTCTTAATTTCACTGTGAACTTTGAAATGGTTTCTTAGGACATAGTCACCATTCTGTTTCTTCTTCCCAGAGTACAAAGAGCAAGGAGTCTTGTTCTATGGATGTACTTGACCATATGCCTTGTATGGGGAAGAGAATGAATGTAGTTGCCTCATGCTTACATGTAAGAGTCACAGCTTCCACAATTTGGCTTGTTAGGCACCTTAGTTAGGTTTTCTATTGCTGTGAAGAGAGACCATGACCACGGCAACTCTTATAAGGGAAAAAACTTAATTGAGGTGGTGGCTTACAGTTATCATGCCAGGAAGCATGGTGGCATGCAGGCAAACATGGTGCTGCAGCAGAAGCTGCTACATTCTGATATGCAGGCAACAGGAAGTAGACTAACATACCAGGTGGTATCTTGAGCATAGGAGACTTCAAAGCCCACTCCCACAGTGACACACTTCCTCCAACAAGGCCACACCCACTCCAACAAAGCCACACCTCCTAATAGTATCACTCTCTTTGGGGGCTGTTTTCTTTCAAATCATCACAGCAGGCTCTGTCATTCCTGCTTCTGTGTGGAATCTCAGAAAAATATTCCCCAGGGATGGGTGCCTTTCGACATAGATCCCAGCATTATGACAAAGGAAATCAACCTAAACATAATTGTCTTAGTTACTTTTCTATTGCTATGATAAAACATCATGACATAGGCCAATTTAAAAAGAAAGTCTTTAGCCGGGCGGTGGTGGCGCACGCCTTTAATCCCAGCACTTGGGAGGCAGAGCCAGGCGGATCTCTGTGAGTTCGAGGCCAGCCTGGGCTACCAAGTGAGTTCCAGGAAAAGGCGCAAAGCTATACAGAGAAACCCTGTCTCGAAAAACCAAAAAAAAAAAAAAAAAAGAAAGTCTTTAATTTGGGGCTCACTGTTTCGGTTTCAGAAGATTAGAGTCCATGGTCATCATGTCAGGAAGCATGGCAGCAGGCAGGAAGGCAAGGCACTGAAGCAGTAGCTGAGAGCTTACTTCTTCACACAAAATCATGAGGTAGAGTGGGAAACACATAATGGCAAAGGAACTAATCTTTGGAAACCTCCAAGCCTGTCTCCCAGTTACACACTTTCTTCAACAAGGCCACACCTCCTAATACTTCCCAAGCAGTTCCACCAACCGGGGATCAAGTATTAAAATTTATGAGCCTATGATGGCCATTATAACTCAAATCACCACAGTGACCTTCAGCATGAAATGGAGTGATCACATCCAACAACAGAGATATGGACAAGACAGTTTATATTGTCTACCAGTGCAATTTTGTGAGAATTAATTTAAGATGTAACATTATCATCCTAGAAATTGACAAATATCAAAAGTATCCATATAAATAAGATAGTTAAGATATTATTATTCTAAAACTGGGTAAATATTTTTGACAGTTTCACAGGTATATTTTATTACATTATATATAATGTTATATATATACTAGATATATTATACATGTAATATGTATATTTTTGTTATATTCATCCCCAATTACCCTTGGTTATGCCCCTTCTTATCCCTATGAGCTCTTCTTTTTTTCCATCTTTTTTCCCTCAGGGGCTACACCACTGAACAAAATGACACCTCCTCCCCTCAGCAATCATTAGACACGTTAAAGGCTCAGTAGTCATTCGATGTGTTAAAAGATCAATAGATCCCCAGAAAGGGGTGGGAGCCCATGGTCACCACTTCTATCTGTGATGGAAGGCTGAAGGCCTTTGTTCTTGTTCAGGTGTCCACAGTTGCTGTGTGTTTGTGATTGCAAAGGCTGTGTTGTGTGTCAATGTCAGCATTTTGTGGTATTCCCCATCCTCTGCCTTCTTCTCTCCCTTTGTAATGTTTCCTGGGCCTTGAGAAGATGGTGATGTCCTGGTTAGGGCTGAGCAGTCAACAGTAACTTATTCTCACCACTTTCACCAGCTATGGGCCTCTCATTTAACCACTGCCCTCAGCAAAAAGGAGCATCCAGCACTGTGAGTAATAACCAGAAGGGAGGTGACTTGGAGGTCAGTTCCAAAAAGCTGGCTTAGTATTTGACCATCATTCATTTTCTATACTCCTCTGGAATGGGAGCATTTAAGAAAGGTCTTACAAAACAGCATTTATGAGCAAATGTGGAGCACTGTCGAAAATACCTTAATGGCAGTGAATTTTCATTGTTTTCTTCTGCTTCAAAGTCTGAGTTATTAATGTCCACTTACACATTCTAATATTTTTAATGAGGCCAAATAATTTCCCCCAGAGAATCCAGTTAAAGATGTTACC
Organism: Peromyscus californicus insignis; assembly: GCF_007827085.1. Taxonomy (NCBI): domain Eukaryota; kingdom Metazoa; phylum Chordata; class Mammalia; order Rodentia; family Cricetidae; genus Peromyscus; species Peromyscus californicus. Next base: position 150,873,525 of record NW_026294573.1, read on the forward strand.
CCTTTAGTTGTTTTTCTAAGAGCATCAGAAAGTTGTGAGAGCTTGGGCACTTGTGTGTTAGTGTAGGCTATATGCTGTGGGAGGAGAAGGAATATCCACCTTTCCTTGTCTTCATAGAATTTGCACTTTGACAGACACATGGCAGGTGATTTAACAGCATGTGATTAAATTTAACTACAACATCATGATGACATTTTCTCTGTGGTTAACTATCAGAAATTGAATAGTACTCAGAGTCAGGACTCCATATTTCAGCTGCTCCCTCCTTGTCATCTCTTGACAATCGTCATTCAGGTTTTGTGTATTCATAAACCACAGAGGCATGGATCATCATTGTGGCCTGTGTATTTATGGTCCGCTCCTGACAGATGTCACAGTCATGATCTAGTTCAATAAAACCTGTGCATGTGAACACCTAGAATACGAAGGTACATTTTGTTACAGATCACTGAGAGCAAAGCTGCTTGTTTGTTTTTCTTTTTCTGCAATGAGAGGGGAATCAATGGCATAGTAATTATGCTCATCAGTGGGAAAGAAGAAATTCAACACAGAGCCTGATTCTTTCTAAGCTAATTATGTAGATAATTTCCTTGACCACCCAACCCAATTTTATCTTCTAGCAATGGTGCCAGTAATCTTAACATCTGCTTGAAGAAAGCATATGAAAAAGTTTTATGAAATTATGAGATATTGAGCACATTTTACCAAGAAATTAGAATTGGGAATAGATGCCTGTGGGATCTTGTTCTCTAAATGAAGAACATAGTGTAGTGCTAGCTTTAGGTCTTACAGTTGGCTAAATTATGAAAATAATCCTTTCTAAAGCTAATTAACTCTGATAAAACCTTACATTTTTATGCTGTTAGAAAGGCTTCAATGTTGAACAGTAACATGCCCGAGACCCTGCCAATTCTGAAGAAACAATCCTATTAAAACTGACTCTGTTCTAGAGATCAGCAAACTATGGCCTGCTGGCCAAATGCAGCCACTCTGTTGGGTAAATAGGATTGTCTGGAATATGGCCGCACTCTTTAGTCTGTGTATTGGCTACAGCACAGAGAGAATGGTTGGAAATGCCTAACATTGATTCCATGTGATCATTTCCAGAAAAGGTTGAAGATTCCTGGTCTACGAGTGGATTTTGTTTAATGTCAGTCTGTGACTTTTCTGCATTATTGCCCCACGTCTAATTGACTCAGGCATTATCTCAGTTTCCAAATTAGATCTAAATTTGTGTATTTGTCACTTTTTGTTGCTGTCACAAAGTAGCTGTGAAAATCAAGTTAAAGTTAGAGAAGGTTATTTCAGCTCCAACTTTGGGAGGTTATAGTTTCTGGTGAACTTCTTCATTGCCATGGGGCTCAGTGTCAGGAATGTGCAAGAGCAGCTTCCCAGGAAACTTTAAAATGACAGGAAGGATCCAGGGGCAAGGCATACCTTCCAAGGCTCACCTCCAGAGGCCTACTTCCCCCATCTCCTAGTTTCCACCACCTCCCAATAATGCCATCAAATTATGAGTCCATCAATGAATCAATACACTGTGATGTCATGTCTCTCATGAGTCGATTGCTTTAAACAAAATCCCACCAGTTGTTGACCAAGACTTTAGCACCTTTGGGAGACATTTCAGACATTCAAGCTGTGGCAATTGGAAACAGCTTGAAATAAAGTAAAATGTTGCATTTGAGATAACTTTTTATGAATGGAGTAGAAGACATTAGCCACATTGTTTTAGGTCATCCCTCCATCAATCTGGAAACTTGAAGGGCTTTGCTTCCACTTTGAGAATATCTTGGTGGGGAATGCATGGTCAGGCATAAAGGAGAAAATGTTAGTGTAGCTAATGAAGAATCAGAAGAGCTCTCAAATGCTGGTCTCTTAAACTCCCTTTAAATATGTTTCAGGTGTCCTTCGGATTTTTTAAAATTTAAGTGCGTGTATGTGTGTCTGTGTATGTGTGAGAGAGTAACATATGGGTGTTGGTCTTCTCCTCCTACCACGTGTGTCCTGGAGTGAACTCAAGATGTCAGGCTTGGTACCAAGCACTTTACTTGCTGGGCCATCATGCCAACCTTCAAATATCTTTTTCTTTCTAATCTAATTTTTTTAATTGATTCTTTGTAGATTTCACAGCATGCATCTCAATCCCACTCATCTCCCCACCCCACCACATCCACCTTCCACCGGTGTAGTCCTCTTCAAACAAAACAATACAAAACTTAAAAGGAAAGAAAAGAAAAGAAAAATCTCACCGAGGAATCTGTAGTGTGACACAGTGAGGTGCTGTGGGATGTTCTGTGTGCTGTGAATGTGTTGCTCTGATTGGTTGATAAATAAAATGCTGATTGGCCAGTAGCCAGGCTGGAAGTATAGGCAGGACAAACAGACAAAGAGAATTCTGGGAAGAGGAAGGCTGAGTCAGGAGAGGCCAGCCCTCTGTCTGGGGAGTAGTATGTAATGGCACACAGGTAAAGCCACAGAAAAATGTGGCGACATACAGATTAACAGAAATGGGCTGAGTTTAAGTGTAAGAGCTAGTCAGTAGTTAGCCTGAGCTAATGGCCAAACAGTTTTAATTAATATAAGCCACTGTGTGTTTACTTGGGTCTGAGTGGCTGTGGACCAAACTGGACACAGGAAAACTTCAGCTACAGTGAGTCATACAGTATACCCTTTAATCCATACATCTTTACTTTTAAGTGTTCATTGCAACGAGCCGTTGGTATGGTCTGGTTTCTGCTACACTATCAAACCTGGGCCCTCACTGGGACTCCTCTTGGATATCCTATTGCTGTCCTGTGTCATGGAGATACTGCAGCTTTGGGTCTGCAGGACTAGCCCCTTCAAGTGCTTCAACAGATCATAGATGGGGGGGGATGTTGTGATGGGCCAACTCAAAGCTCTGGTTCTGGGCCTGGGTGGTAGCTGGGTTGGTCAGCCTGCCAGCTCTCCCTCATCACCACCACCAGGGTGATCTCTCCAGCACCACCCATGCTAGCTCATCCTGTGCAGTAAGCAGCAAGGGGGCAGGGCTGGTTCTTCTGCTCTCAAGCCCTGGGGGCTGGCTCACCTGCACTTAACATCACCAGGGCCAGCTCTAGTGTGCTGCCCAGGTGAATTGCAGCAGCCACTCTTGAGGCCTACAGCTGGTGAGAGGCAGGGCTCTCTCTCTCTCTCTCTCTCTCTCTCTCTCTCTCTCTCTCTCTCTCCTCCCTCAGAATCAGCTTTCCCACCTGCCATTGGCAGCAAAGGATGGGGAAGGTGGCTTCTCTCATTCTTCTGTGCCACCATATGGCAGATGAGGGCCAGGACCAGATCTCACATGTTCTCAGGGCCAGCTCACCTGCTCCCCACCCCACCCCCATTAATAGGGTCAATTCCATTGTTCTGCCTAGGGAAGATACAGGGCCCAGCTCTTCACAGTGCTGCAGTTGGTGAGGGGAGGGGTCAGCTCTCCTACCTGTCACAGGTGGTAAGGGGTGTGGGGGGAGGACATCTTTCTCTCCCCCATGCTACCATGCTGAAGACAAGGGGGGCGTGGAACAAGTTCTCCCACTCTCATGCCCTCAGGAGGGCTCACCAGAGCCCTAGCCAACAGGAGCAGCTCTGTCGTGATACCCAGGTGAGGGGCAGGGCCAGTTCACCCTAGTGTTGCACCCGGTGAGGGGCAGTGCCAACTCTGTGTAGCCCTATTGTCTTGGCCTTTGGTAATAATAGGAGCCATGGACATCAACACATACCAAGGCTGTGGCAGAGCCAAGGGCCCAAATATGTTTCTTGGCAGCAGCCCAGGCCACCCATCTCAGCCCACTCTTCATTGCCTTTACCTCTTCAGATCTCTCTCTCTCTCTCTCTCTCTCTCTCTCTCTCTCTCTCTCTCTCTCTCTCTCTTCCATACCCCGCCATATGTTTGCTCACCATAATAGTGCTGCAAGGCCCCAGGCAGACCAGTGTTCTCCTCCATGCCCAGGGTGGATAATCCTGGGCAGGCATGTAGGTCTTCTTCTCCCACTCAGTCCTAATGGCCAAGATATTCTTTTTAAAGTGAAATGTAAGTGTGGATAAACAGGAAGGAAATTGAATTCCTTTTTTTTAATGCACTACATGAACTGGAGAGATGTCTCAGCAGTTGAAGTGCTTGCCACATAAGCAACAATGTCAGAGTTGGGATACTCCTAGGACCTCATGTAAATGCTAAGTCGGTATGGAGACATGCAATTCCAGCCTGGGAAGGTGGAGACATTTATGCTACTCAATCTGCAGAAAAGAGCAAGAGTGATTTTTTTTTTTTAATTTGCTCTTTGCTCACATTCTAGTATATACTAGACACTGTCATGATTACTCAACAAATCTCCAAAGTGAGCCACATCTGTTAGTTTTGGGCAGGCACAGCTGGGACATCCTTAGCTTCTGTACTGAACTTTTTATGTGGGCGTAATTTTTAGTTGCCTATTCTGTCCATATTTATGCAAATCACAGTGTTATTTATAAGCAAGTAAATAATCATTTTAAAGGCAACATCTGCACTTCTGTCTGAACGTCAGACACCTGCAAAGTTAGTTCACTTTGAATGGAAGACCACGTACTGCTTGGATTAGATCCGCAGCTTGAAATAAATTTCAATCACTTGCATGCCTCTTAACCTCAACTTTAATTGGAGAACTTCATTTATTAGTGATAAATCTTAGATATACTGTTTATTGCAAAAACATTTTTAAGTCTTCCAAATTTAAAAATTTAAAGGGGTGAGTAGAGAGGAGAGATACAAAATTTAATTCTATATCCCCAAGTCATGTGCTGACTACATGAGCCTGTGACTGGTACTTAACCCTATTTTTTCCTCCTCCGTCTGTAAAGTGACATCACTCCTCTCATAAACTATTCTGAGGCCGGAATGGGAACTGTACACAAGCATCACAACTGCTGTCCATTCTCAGGACACAGTGGTTATTGGTTCTCCTTCCTCAGTTTTTCTCTGGTCCTTTTGAAAGCCTAATTCTCCTACTCTGGTCCCCTTCCCTCTAAAAATGAAAAGAAATGGTTGCAAGGGGAATCTAAAGGCAGCAAAAGGAAATCTGGGGAGATCCTAAGCCATGCCATAAAGTAGGATAATTATTATTTTTCTCACTTACTTTTGAAAAATCTTAATTAAAGAGAAAGGATAGAAGTTATATGTCAATATTTGAAGATCTTGGATAAAAAAGAAGGAACTGTGAAGGAGTTCCTTGTGAAAACCATTTCTATAAAATCTGCATTATTGCATCATGTATCTGGAGACTGTCAGATGCTAAACATATTAGGAATCATGTGGATTGGATACTGTATCTAGCACTAATATTTCTGCCCATTAAGTATGTCCACAAACATGTAGATAATGGTAAAAAGACCAAGAAAGTATGATAAGTTAGAAGTTATTTCTGTCCATATCTGTACCATTTAATGAGACCAGTTTTATTTAATCTATTTCCTGTATTCACTTCTTGAATGGCTACCAGCCAATTACAGCAAAATCATTAGTGCTTGTTTTCCTAACCATTCTATTGATCATCCCCCTAGCAGCTGTGCGCCTACATCCACTCCATTTATTAATTTGCTTCTCTCTAGTCAATGCTGCCCTCCCTTCATTAGGGATGACATTTGTAGACTTGAAAGCAAAAGAGCTGGTTTTCATCTTTCTTCTACCTCTAATTAGTCCTATAACTCTAGAGAAACCATTTCTTTATTCCTCCGTCCCCCAACTCCCTATTTGATGGGCCTTTGGATTCACAGAGCTGTGGCGCACTTAAATACTGGACCAAAAATCAGGAGAGTTGAAGTCTAGCTTTGTATCGTCCTTGGCAATTTGTTGGGACTTCAGTTTCCTCCACTGTAAACCAGGGGGTCTAATAGGGTCATTGACCTTGTTATAGAAAACAGCAATGATAACTTGGTTGTATGCTGTCAAATGGTTCGTAGATCATCACAGACATTGCCTCCTACTGTCCTCTTGGTGAAAACCGGAGGGTCCAAATCTTTGGGGGCGGCGGTTTCCACGGCATGCATTCTTTCAGTGTTCTGGGAAAGGAGGTGCGGTGGAAGAGAGCTGTTGTGGTCAGTGGTTCCTGAGGCCCAGAAATTAGATCTCTTCCAGGCACAGGGACATTCTCAGGTAATTTCTGGGCCATTAGATGCAAGATCTCTAGTTTCAGTTGGACGGCTATAAGGATAAAGGATAATTGTGAGCCTCTTCTCTGAATTCTGTTTGCCTTAGGAGATCTGATATTCTTAGTTCGCTGACTTCTATGGAGTGAATTAGATCATCATGTGCAGGGGTTGGGCAGAACTGTCTGAGTCATCTGAAAAATGGAGTCAGGGCTCACTCAACTGCTGGGAGATGAAAACCATTTATGGGATCTTTGGGCAAATCATCCTTTCTGGAAAGAAAAACCCAAAAGTACAATGCTGAGCTTTCAAAGGTGTACTAGATATTTCTTTACTTGTTCAATTTCAGGGCCTTGACATACTCTAACTACATTTCTCTTTGTGTGTGAGAAAACTGGGTGTAAAGGAATTAAATTTACATGGCTAATTGAAAAAAAAAAAAAAAACATGTCCTCAAAGACAGAAACACAAGCAGATTCCAGCTCTCCTTATTTCATTCATTTTCCACTTTTTTTTTAGCCAACTCTGAGAAACCTGTCATATTGAAGTAGACACATGTGTAGTGTGGGTTAGAGGAGGGATGGCACCCCAGAACATCATACAGTAAAAGATGAGAAGGAATTTAAGATATTCAGTACTAATTGGTCAAAAAAGAGTCAAATCTAAAATAAAGTTCCAGGCATGGGACTCATGGGACTCTTTGTAGCAAGTTTTTGAACTTCTCTATCTCAGGGGTATGTTGGAGTGTGTTTTACTCAGTAGGGTGGGACATTCTCTACTACAGTGTAACCAGTTGCAGGAATCCTGGTTCCTGTTGCAGGGTACAGGGCTGGGTAGCAATCAGGTTGACTCCTCACCTCCTTTTCTTTTCCCTTTGTACTAAGAAGGTTGTCTGTCCGCGTGGCATCAGAAAGAACTACACATCCCTCTGGGCTGAGGACAAACTTTTATAAGATAGATCCCCACACTTTACCACAGGAATTTGGAGTCAGTTAGTTTAGAAAAGGCAGAGGCTTTTCTATCTTGGAGACATGTGGCCTTTGGGTTTGATATGATTTATCTTGATTGTGTGATCAATATGTAAAGATAACTATGAAAAATTAGTTATATTTAGCTTTGATGAACAAAGACTACTCTTGAAAGTCTTAAAACTTCTAAAAGAGAAAAAGAACACAGATTAATGTAAAAAACAAAAACAAACAAACACCCCCAAAACTATTCAGTATGTTTTCAGTGGCATTTTCTCCAGTCACTGCTGTCATATAGAGTGACATACCCACAGAAAGCAGGTGATATGCCTTCACTGGCAAGGTCAGTTCTTCCATGTCAAGGTTATATATCATTTGGTCTCTTTATTCTGGGCACTAGAATTCTGATTGCCATTCATCTCTATTAACTCTTTGCAATAACAAATAGATAAAAACACCATGAAGAATCAAGCAACACCAAAGTGTCATACAGTTGTTACACATCAATATAAAGAGTAGATGAGCAATGGATCGAGTGTAGTGGAATCCTTCCATTGATATCGAGTGTAGTGGAATCCTTCCATTGATGTTCAACACTTCTCCTCAAAGAGAGTTCAACCCCTCAGCAGGTGGAGCTATGGTGGTACTTTGGCTCAGGTCTGCAGGTGCATCTTCTGCTCTCTGTTCATTGCTCCATTTACTCCCTCTGACTTGTCCTATGTTAGTCTATGCTATGGTGCTACTCATGTGGGTTAAATTCCTGGCTGTCTGTGATAAAGGATTCCTCATTCTCTGCCTGCCACTGCTCAATGGTTATATGTTCATAAGAAATTGCTTATAAAATGAGCCATTGAAGATGCTTGCTTTAAAATAAAAAGAGGCTTGTTTTTATATAGATAGCACACTCCACTGTATTTCGGAAATTCTGGTGGAGTTTCTCTGCTCTCCCCTGTATATCTCTAACTTTGCAGCAGAATCTAGGAAGGAGCCATCACACCTCTATTTGGTTAGAAGGCAGTTTGTACAGTAAAGCCTGCATTCATCCTTCCGTTGATAGACTGACTGACTACTCATGGTCACTCTTAAGAGAGTTCCTCTGCTAGCACAGCTTGCATATACAGTATATCTGTATTGATCTGCTACTATGTAATCGTGATATAGTTTTTAAATTAGTTATTTTTGCTGTATTTGGAGGTTGCCATAGTTGGCTTCAGTTGTCAACTTGACATACTTAAGAAGAGGAACCTTCACTTCCATCATATTGGCCTGGATCTGTCTACAGGGCATTTTCTTCATTGCTGTTTCATATGGAGGGCCCAGCTCTGCATATGGTGGTATCTTTAAGCAGGTGGGGCAAAGAGAAAGCCAGAGGAAGAAAGAAAGCCATTAAGCAGCACCCCTCCATGGTCTCTGCTTCATTTCCTGCTTTGAACTTTTGCCCTTGCTTCCCCAGATTATGGACTGTAACCTGTAAGCCAAATTAACCCCTTATTTCCCAAGCTGTTTTTGATTATGGTACTTAGCACAGTAACAGAAAAGCAAACTAGAGTAGAAGCCATAGCTAGAGGCTGTTCTTCAGCAAGTGTCTATAGCCCCATAACTCCTTTATTGCCCTCTCAAATGCTGCATCATCATCCACCTGCTAAAATCACTCCAGAGTTGAGTACCGGAGGACCAGAGACTCCCTGTTCCTCAAAGCCTGTTGATACTATTCAAACTAGACAATCCTTAGCCCATTCACTCTGCCTAGCCTGTTTCTTAACACAGATGGCAGTCACCTGCAGTTCTCTGATCTGCCACTGTTTTCCCGGAGTGAACTGCATGATGCTCTGTGTTCTTTCCAAGAAACCATGAGGGCCATAAAACGAAGAAGCTCTTCTGGCTTCTCCCTCTTGATCTACATTTGGCCCCACAGTCTGGCATCTGAGGTCATATGGATAAGGTTCATATATGTCTTAAAATTTTCTTGGAAGTAATGCTTCATTATAACAACTCTAGCATCATCCAAGTAAGAAAGAAAGAAAAAAGATATGATGCCATAGCAAACCAAATTACTATGCCTCGACAGATCCTCAGGAGTAGGGAAACAATATAATATACTTTGAGAAAGACTCTTGTACATTAGAATTCACTGGACAATTTTATAATGGTATTTTTATTTCATCATTTCGAGTATCTGGAGTTCCACACTTTGTGGCATTATTAAAGTCCCATAACCGTGATCAACACCAGTTACACGTTTTAAAAAGTTGCACCAATGCACATAACCTCTAAACTTGCGAAGTTCCAGGTTAGTTTCAAATCACTGTAGCTCCTATGTTTCCCAACTTGGATCCTGTGGTTCAAAGGTGGGACGCATTTCAGGCAAGTTGTGAGTTTATCGCATATCTGCTGTTCATTCAGCCCTTCAGGATTCTCATCGTTTTTTCAGTATATTATTATCTGAAGCAGAATTGGTGGTACATAAGTGAAAACATCTTCCCAGACTCTCTGTATTCTCTAAACTTAGGAGCGAAGCACAGTTGAGGAAATTAAAAGGAAGAATGGAAGGAGAGGCAGAGGGGGAGGATTTCCTGTTTGTTGCAGTATATTTAAAATGATGATAAATAGTGGCCATTAGACAAGGAAATCTACATGTCTATAATAATCTGGCATACAAGAAATGGTACTGTATGTATACTCATATTTATTATAAGATTAAGAATGAAAATCCATTCTTTGATTAATTTATTTCATTCCATTGCCTTCCCCCAGCAATTTTCCAAGAGATTTGGCTTTGTTCCTCCCCAATCTGTTGCTCAGATACTTAGTGAGTGCTATGTGAAATCTTGAACAAATTTACAAAGGGCTAATAATGTCAATAAACATGCTACCGATCCATACTTCAAAGTATACCTGGAAAAACTTATCCTTCAAATAAATCATACTACCCTTAAAACTTGCCTAATATAATCTGCCATTGAAAGCTCCTGTGAATAAAGTGCTTTTGAATTTTTTCAAGACAAATCTCGTCAATGTAGAATTATGCACACCTGATGAACAATTCATCAATAATTAATCTATAAAAAGATTCCCGGTTGATGGATTCACACTGAATTTTTCTCTCTAATTAATTCACTGTAGAAATGGGTATTTCCTACTGTCATTATATAGTCTTGAATATGCATGAAAGGCTCCTGATGAAAATTACATGACTTGCTTAGATGCCTTAACAATACTGAATGGTGCTAATTGGGCTAAATTTTCTCAGCCTGGATTCATTCAATGTAATCTTTCCTGAGCATGGAAAACAAGACTCAGTTTCCAAAGCTCATGAACTTGCTGCTGTGCAGCTCGTACCTCAAGTATCTTGATTTAAATACTGGGCCATATTCGCAAGAGCAAAAAAATAGATTTATTAATATATATAGAGTATTTTATTTTAAGAACTATAAATATTTTTACTTTACCTGTATTAGTCAGGGTTCTCTAGAGGAACATAACTGATAGAATATACTTCAGTATATTCAGTACACGCCAGAATCCTGAAGAAGTAGACTCTAACTCCAGTAAAGGAATGAACCCGTCAGTGAGAGTGAGGGAGAGCAGGCAAAGAGCTTGTGCTCCCTTCTTTCTTATCTTTTATAAAAGCTGCCACCGCAAGGTGTGGCCCAGATTAAAGGTGGGTATTCCCACCAAAAAGGATCCAGACTAAAGCTGGGTCTTCCCACTTCAAATGATTTAATTAAGAAAAATCCCACACAGGTGTACTCAGCCACTTGTGTTTTAGGTAATTCCAGATGTAGTAAAGTTGACAACCAATAGTTATCACATTACCACATTGTGTGTGTGTGTGTGTGTGTGTGTACATATAAATATGTGTATATGTATATGTGTATTTATGCATGTTATATATATATATAATGTATATATATACACACACATATATATATGAATAGGTTATGCAGTTATGATCAATGGATCCAATCATGGACTTTTATGTTTTATCCTTCTTTGAGACTCATAAGACATTCTGCTCAGTGGGAGGTGCCTTGGGGCTCTCCTGCTAGACCCAGGTGTGGATATGACCCGACAAGATTTGCTCTTCCTGCTTCTCCACTTTGACTCTGGCCACAGCACCTGTCTCCTGTCTCTGTTTCCAATCCCCTTCCACTCTCTGACCATCTCACAATTTCTGTCATATTTGTAAAATGATGCCTACATGTGTGACACTCAGTTGACTAAGGTGTCTAGCCCTGACCCAAAGTGCTTAATATAAGGAAATAGACTTGCAGAATATCAGCAGGCCTGCTAGGGCATGCCCTGAACAGTAGTGGGAAACTCCCAGGGAAGGAGTAACCCAAATACTCAGCCTAAGTTCCCTCCAGAGAAGCAGCAGTTTCCTACCTCCCAGAATCAGCTGCAGCAATCATTCTAGGTGAAGAACCAGAACCCCCAATTTCTATTCAGATGGCAGCTGTGCCGCAGATACTGGAGATGGGTTTATGATGAACAGCAGATATTTGCATTCCATCTAAAACTTGAAGTCTCCATGGAAGAAACTAGTTGTGTTTGACTATCTAGGACTATCTTTTCTTTCTTTCTTTCTTTCTTTCTTTCTTTCTTTCTTTCTTTCTTTCTTTCTTTCTTTCTTTCTTTCTTCCTTCCTTCCTTCCTTCCTTCCTTCCTTTCTTTCTTTCTTTCTTTCTTTCTTTCTTTCTTTCTTTTTCCTGGTGTTGAGGATCAAATGCTTGAACATTTAAGGCAAGTTCTCTATCACTGAATCATAGCTCCCAACTATTGGTTCTTTGAGGCAGGTGTGTGTGTGTGTGTGTGTGTGTGTGTGTGTGTTTTATCATTTTATTGCAAGGTTATCATGGGTGAATTCTATGGATAACAATATTCTGTCCAATAGTTAATGTTTAGACAAGTGTGTAAAGCTACACCCATGAATGAGCATTCCATTGATCTTGTTTAAATATTGGGAAGAAAATATTTTGATTTATCCATCAGAAAAATTACAGGTTTATACAGTAGAATGACATGAAGTTTAGACTAAGAAAAGTTAGATTTTATTTTCCAGATAATTTCAGAGTTGTGATTTAAGTATGAAATGGTCCCCTGAAGGTTCACATGTTGAATACTTGATTCCCAGTTGGTGGCCCTCTTTTGAGGGGTGGCAGAATCTTTGGGAATGTGACCTAGCTTTAGAAAGTAGTTTACTAAGGGTGTGCTTTTGTGTCTCCCTTCCTCTTCCTCTGCTCCTGTCCACCATGAGGTGAAGAAACCCATTCTTTTTTTTAATAGAAATGTTTTGTTTTATCAATGCTTTATTTCTCATCATTAAATAGACCCTGGTACATAGTATTTAAGAAAAAGTTAGTACGAAACGAGTAAGTGAACAGTCTACCTGTTCTCTTAAATAAAAATCTTGATGTTTACAGAATAAATAATTGTGCATTTAAATTTCAGGAGCAGAAAACAGTTCTTCCTTCAAGGCAGATAGTACATGAAGCCATAGAAGACTTTCTCTGTAATTTCCTGATCAGAATGGAAATGACCAGAACGCTGAACTGCTTTCAGGCTGAATGGTAAATCATTATATGGCTGGGTAGTTCTCTAGCAATATTAGCACATTTACTAGTGTAAATTGAACTTTCTTTTTTTTTAATTTTTTTTATTTTTATTTTGCAATACAATTCAGTTCTACATATCAGCCACGGATTCCCTTATTCTCCCCCCTCCCGCCCCCCCCCACCTTCTCCCAGCCCACCCCCCATTCCCACCTCCTCCAGGGCAAAGCCTTCCCCGCGGACTGAGATCAACCTGGTAGACTCAGTCCAGGTAGGTCCAGTCCCCTCCTCCCAGGCCGAGCCAAGCGATCCTGTATGGGCCCCAGGTTTCAAACAGCCGACTCATGCAATGAGCACAGGACCCAGTCCCACTGCCTGGATGCCTCCCAAACAGATCAAGCCAATCAACTGTCTCACCCATTCAGAGGGCCTGATCCAGTTGGTGACTCCTCAGCCATTGGTTCATAGTTCATGTGTTTCCATTCGTTCGGCTATTTGTCCCTGTGCTTTATCCAACCTTGGTCTCAACAATTCTCGCTCATATAAACCCTCCTCATTCTCGCTAATTGGACTCTCAGAGATCCACCCGGGGCCTAGCCATGGATCTCTGCATCCAGATCCCTCAGTAGTTGGATGGGGTTTCTAGCACGACAATTAGGGTGTTTGGCCATCCCATCACCAGAGTAGGTCAGTTCGGGCTGTCTCTCGACCATTGCCAGCAGTCTGTTGTGGGGGTATCTTTGTGGATTTGTGTGGGCCTCTCTAGCACTTTGCTTCTTCCTATTCTCATGTGGTCTTCCTTTACCATGGTCTCCTATTCCTTGTTCTCCCTCTCTGTTGTTGATCCAGCTGGGATCTCCTGCTCCCCCAAGCTCTCTTTCCCTCGACCCTCGCCCTTCACTACCCCCACTCATATCCAGACTGTTCATGTAGATCTCATTCCATTTCTCTGTCATTGGGCGATCCCCGTGTCTTTCTTGGGGTCCTGTTTTCCAGGCAGCCTCCCTGATGATGTGAGTAGCAGTCCAGTCATCCTTGTTCCACATCTAGTATCTTCCTATGAGTGAGTACATACCATGTTTGTCTTTCTGAGTCTGGGTTACCTTACTCAGGATAATTTTTTTCTAGATCCATCCATTTGTCTGCAAACCTCATGATGTCATTGTTTTTCTCTGCTGAGTAGAGCATTTGTGTATATGTACCACATTTTGTTTATCCATTCTTCAGTTGAAGGGCATCTAGGTTGTTTCCATGTTCTGGCTATTACAAACAATGCTGATATGAACATAGCTGAACAAGTGCTCTTGTGGTGTGGTTGAGCATTCCTTGGGTATATGCCCAAGAGTGGTATAGCTGGATCTTGGGGGAGATGGATTCCCAATTTTCTAAGAAAGTGCCATATTGATTTCCAAAGTGGTTGTACAAGCTTGCATTCCCACCAGCAGTGGAGGAGAGTTCCCCTAGCTCCACATCCTCTCCAGCATAAGGTGTCTTCAGTGTTTTTGATCTTAGCCATTCTGACAGGCGTAAGGTGGTATCTCAGAGTTGTTTTGATTTGCATTTCCCTGATGATTAGGGATGTTGAGCAATTCCTTAAATGTCTTTCAGCCATTTGAGTTTCCTCTGTTGAGAATTCTCTGTTTAGCTCTATAGCCCATTTCTTTTTTTTTTTTTTTTTAATTTATTTTAATTTATTTTGCAATACAATTCAGTTCTACATATCGGTCACGGATTCCCTTGTTCTCCCCCCTCCCGTCCCCCTCACCTTCCCCCCAACGCCCCCCCCCCCATTCCCATCTCCTCCAGTATAGCCCATTTCTTAATTGGACTGTTGGGCATTTTGATGTCTAATTTCTTGAGTTCCTTATATATTCTGGATATCAGTCCTCTGTCAGATGTGGGGTTGGTGAAGATCTTTTCCCATTCTGTAGGCTGTCGCTTTGCCTTGTTGACCATATCCTTTGCTCTACAAAAGCTTCTCAGTTTCAAGAGGTCCCATTGATTGATTTGTTTCTCTCAGTGTCTGTGCTACTGGTGTTCTATTTAGGAAGTGGTCTCCTATGCCAATGCGTTCAAGACTACTTCCTACTTTCTCTTCTAGCAGATTCAGAGTAGCTGGATTTATGTTGAGGTCCTTGATCCACTTGGACTTAAGTTTTGTGCACGGTGATAGATATGGATCTATTTGCAGCCTTCTATATGTTGATATCCAGTTATGCCAGCACCATTTGTTGAAGATGCTTTCTTTTTTCCATTGTGCACTTTTGGCTTCTTTATCAAAAATTATATGTTCATAGGTGTGCGGATTAATGTCAGGGTCTTCAATTCGATTCCATTGGTCCACATGTCAGTTTTTATGCCAGTACCAAGCTGTTTTTATTACTGTAGCTCTATAGTAGAGCTTGAAGTCAGGGATCGTGATGCCTCCAGAGATTGTGTTATTGTACAGGATTCTTTTGGCTATCCTGTGTTTTTTGTTTTTCCATATGAAGTTGAGTATTATTCTTTCCAGGTCTGTGAAGAATTGTGTTGGTATTTTGATGGGGATTGCATTGAATCTGTAGATTGCTTTTGGTAAGATTGCCATTTTTACTATGTTAGTCCTGCCTATCCATGAGCATGGGAGATCTTTCCATTTCCTGAGATCTTCTTCAATTCCTTTTTTCAGGGACTTAAAGTTCTTGTCATATAGGTCCTTCACTTGCTTGGTTAGTGTTACCCCAAGGTATTTTATGTCATTTGTGGCTATAGTAAAGGGTGATGTATCTCTGATTTCCTTCTCCGCTGAAGAAACCCATTCTTGACATGTTCCCAACACCACGGTGTTCTGCTCTAGTGCATGGAACCAAGAAACCAAGGCCCGAATTCTCTGAACTCAGGAGCCCTCCTTAATGGTGTCCTCTCAGGTATGTTGGTCACGGCTATACAAAAGTAACAGAGTCAGGATGTTTGCAACAGACACAACATGGATGTGAGCTGAAACCATGACCTAGGTCACGAAGCTCTTCTGCTTCATAGTTTTCTTATAGATTAATGAAGCCCATGGCAGACCACTGCACTGCAGATTTAGCCCAACAGCAGCTCTTGGGTTATCATGGAAAGGAAGGTGGATGGCTGCTCATCAGTCAGAGTCATTGAAATCAAACACTAAAGACTAAAGGTGGTTTGTGGCACTCCATGAATGAAATTGGCTGTGTGCTCAGACAGAGAGCTGTCAATCAGAGTTGAGGTATCAAGTAACACCGGTTCTTAAGTATGTTTGAGTTGATTCTCTGTTAGGAGCCTGAGGAATAAAACTAAACTCATCAGTTTAGGGAAAGTTTAGGAAAAGCTACTGGGCAAAATGAACAGACAGAATACAAACGATTGTAGAGTAACACGGAGGAAACTTCTATCATGTTAGACAAACTATGAAAATGTCAATTTTTTTCTCCCACATGTTGTTTACCTAATCGAGGAAGCTGTTAATGCAAACCTCAGTATCATTTGCATCAATCAGTATTCTATCATCTATATGTAAATGCTAATGTTAAGTATGATATTCACATATAAATTAAAAAGCTGTCAACTCAGTTATCCATACATAGCCCATTTTAACTCATTCTGTTTAAATTATACTCAGTAACAAGGAGACTGGGTACAAGAAGAAATATTGAGTGAATTTTGGCACTGACTTTATCACTTTGTAATTCTGCCTTTTTTGTACTTTGAAGCACAATAAATGACCTTGAAGCACAAAAATCAGTGTTCTCTGTCCACTTAAGGTTTTAGGTTAACAACTGTCCTGGCTAGTTTTATGTCAACTTGATGCAAGCTGAAGTCATCTGAGAGGAGGGAAGCCCAATTGAGAAAATGCCTACATAAGATCCAGCTGTAGGTAAGCAAACGTGTAGGATATTTTGTTAATTTGCGATTGATGGGTGAGGGTCCTGTCCGTTGTAGGTGGGGATAGCCATGAGCTGGTACTCATGGGTTCTGTAAGAAACCAGGCCAAGCAAGCCATGAGGAGCAAGCTGGTACCAGTACTCTTCCATGGTCTCTGCATCAGCTTCTGCCTCCAGGCTCCTGCCCTGTTTGAGTTCCTGCCCTGACTTCCTTGGATGATGAACTGTGCTGTGAAAGTGTGAAGCAAAATAACATTGCTTCAACATATTGCTTTCAGTCATTGTGTTTTCTCACAGCAATAGTAACCCTAAGACAACAGCACCCAGTTGAGAGAATAAAACCTTTAGCATGTTTACAGTTACATATCTATGCTCCACTAGGCATATAAGTACTAAAACTGTCCCCTTCTATGATATTTTAAAATTGTGTTTCACAATTCTCTATTAAGTACAACTCACAGACTATAAAACGTAAAACATTTCAGTGCCCGTTAAGTTTATTTAGTCAATATAGACAGCTGGTCCAGGACATCCTGGCTCAAAGGAGCCCTGTTTCATCACTGAGTGACAAGCACTTCCCGAAGCTCAGCTTGGTTACTGTACACATCATTTGTTCCACAGCAGGAAGGAGAGCCCTCTTTATTCTGACTCAAAGGGGTGGGGCTTCACTCAACAGTCAGTACTTCTTTCACCGTCATTTCCCCTCTACTGCTACCATATGAACTCTGGTCCCTCTCTCCCTTCAGCCCTCATCTCGGTCTTATTTGCTTCTCTTTTCCATAGAAATAAGTTTCATTCTTGACTATCTGCATTGCAATGGGTACAGTGTATCCTTGTCTTCCTGATGCATTTGCAGCATATGTTCATTGAAGTCTACCATATGTAAGGCACATTTTTAGGTACTGTAGATACAGCTAAGAAGAATTACAAAGTCCTTGTCCACAAGGGACTTACCCATCTTTGGGTAAGATAAATAATGTATAGAAGATGTCTTTCTAAGAAGGTGATATTTTAGTGTAAACTTGAGTAAGATTAGAGAGCATGTCATGTATGCATCAGTATATTGGAGGAAGAGAATCCAATGCAGAGGGAACAGCAAGAGTCAAAGCCCTAAAAACTGAGTTCACTTTATTAGAGAGTGGTAGACAAGAAATACATCAGATGGATCCTGTTAGCTGTGATAAGAAACTGAGATCTGATTCTACTATGAAGGGAATAATGGGACCATCAGAACCATAATTGTGGTCTTATATGGCTCAGGCTGGCCTTGAACTCATTATGTTGCTGAGGATGACCTTGAATCTCTTGAATTTTCCCGCTTCCACCTGCCAAGTACTGGGATTTCAGGGTGCATACCACCTTGTCCAGTTTAGGCAGTGCTAGGGATGGAACCTAGGGTTTTGTGCATACTATGCAAAAATTCTTTCAACTGAGCTACATTCCTAGCCCCTTATTTACATCTCATTACTTTGCTTAAAAGTCTCACATTAGCTACTATTATTGTAGGTCTGATTTGATGAACTATAGTTATTTCCTGGCAAACATTTGTTAAGTTTATATACAACTCAATTTAATCTTTACAATAATCCTGTTTGTTAGATAGTATTGTCTCTTTCTTACACACATGTAAACGGAAGTGGCTTAAATTACTTTTCTGTGTTAATAACCAAGTGAGCCAGTTCAAGCCCAGGACTGTTTGGTTCTGAGACCTGTGTGCTTCCCTCTATGGTGATGTTTTCCTTCTCTATAAGGAGTCTAACACAGACTGAGAAATGAAATCCAAAGAGTCACTTTCAATAACAAAGAATGATTGGGTATTGGTCTTTGCATCATGAACATTCCAGTTTCTCAAAACTTGGGTGTTCTACCTTTCAGTCATTTGTTTCAAGAATGTTATATGGAAAAAATAAATGTTTATCTTGTTTTTTTCTGTCCTTCTATAATAACTACTAAATTCAGATTTAATAAATTCAGAATACAAATGTCTTGAGAAGCTTTCTTCTTGGGTAATTCCCCAATGTGGGCCACAATCATCATTTATCTTTACAATATAGATATTAAATGTTTTCTGAAAATATTTGATTAACTCTTTCAAATTTAATTTCTATTTTTTATCAAAATAACATAATGCACAAAAATATGGTAAGGCTCACTGTGAAAACAGCTGTCTTCTCACCAGCCTACCACAGCTCCATTCCTCATTTCTGAAATGTGAGTCTATCCAATTCAGAAATGAATTTTCTATGGCTTCTATCTTTATGTTTCCAAATAATGTGCTTACATGCTTATTTCCCCTGGTTTTGCCATAATCTTTCCTTTTTCGTTTTCCTCTGTTCTTGTCTACTCCAAGAATTTCCAAATGAGCTTGAAACTCTTATGAAATCCTTTCTGTGCTGTTCAAAGTCTTCTGGTTGCTTTCTACTTATTCCACATAAGAGCCAACATCCTGTGCCAAGGGCCTTTGAGGTCCTACATAGAGCACTGCCTTGCCCAGACCGTCCCCTCTAATGTCATATTAATTTTTGCCATTCATTGATCTTCTCAGCCACATTGAGGTTCAGGATATGTCTCCAGACTGTTACACTAACATCTTTTCCTGGAATCTAGCACAATAGAAGCTTCTTGAACTGTACATGTACATGAAAGAAATTCAAATGCATCACCGAATAACAGGGGATGCAAAGCCCCAACTAGACATCTCTTGCCACCAAATGCAACCTCCAGTGCTAGGAATGAGTTACGTCTAATCGAGTCATTGGCCAAAAGGGCCCCATGGAAACCCCCAAACAACCGAGGTCGTTGCCGAGGCTGTTGGTTGCTATCTACAAACTTGGCCTTATTGCTAAAGACAACACCCACATAATTCATTGAATACAGAGAAGTTGAGCTGGTGTTGACCTAGAGCCTTCACCCCTACTGACTAGTGTTCATGGTACTGGGAAATACTCTGCATGCTACCATAGGAAAAAGGTGAGCACTAACTATCCCAGCTACAAACTTTGTGATAGACTCTGGTAACTTGGTTGTAAGTTGAGATGGGGCAATGGTGGCACAAAAGTTGTGGTAGTAGCCAACCACTGTCTGATTGGATTTAAGACCCACTCTATGAGGTGGAACCCATGCTTGGCTGGCCAAGAACCTGAGACTAGATTAGGCCATGGATCTAGGGGGAAACCAAACACTACTGTTCCCTTGAAGGAACAGAACAATAAAATGACTCCTAATGAAATTAAGCTATCTAGACTCATGCACCAGTACCTTGTCCAACCATCATCAGAGGAGCTTTCTCCTGCAGTAGATGGGACCAAAGACAGAGACTCACAACTGGACAATGTGCAGAAAGTGAGAGACTTTGGAACACTCAGCCCTAAATTGGATTTCTCCTTCAAAACCCTCTCTGCAGGGCTCAGGAAACCATATGGAAGAGGAGGCAGAAATAGTGCAAGAGGAAGTAAAAATGGAAGGTCCCCAAAACCAGATACAATAGGACTTCACGTCCTTCTAATAGGACCGACACACATGTGACCTCACAGAGACTGTGGCAGCATGCACAGGGCCTGCAGAGGGCTGGGCCAACTGGAATCCCAGCACTGAGAGGAGAAGTGGACACATGCTCTCTTCCCTAACTAAAAAGTCATCTCCAACTGACAGCCACTCACAAAGGAAAACACAACCTAGTTTTCTTCAACTAAGTCTTATTTGGTATACAAACCACACCTATGGGCAGGCCCCATGTCCAGAAGCCAATGATTAACATGAAACTAACTCAATGGTTGTTTTGGACTTTGGGAGATTTTTATCTCATAATGCTTTGTTTTTGCCTTACAGGTCTTTTGCTTGCATATTATGGTTTCCAGTTTTGTGTTTTCCTGGGATTTGTGTGGGGGCGAAAGGTCTCTGCATCAATGTATTTTTCTTTGGTGATTTTTTTCTTTCTATTTGCGTGTTTGTTTGTTTCAACTTCTTCTGGTTTGTTTGTTTTTATTTTATCATTATTACTCTTTTAGATTCCTGTTTATTTTCTCATGAGGGAGAGCAAGTAAGGGTATAGATGTGAGTGTGTAGGAAGATAGGGAGGATCTCAGAGGAGCTGGTGGAGGGGAAACAATAATCAGAATATAAAATATGAAAAAAAATCAATTTTCAATTAAAAAAATAGTTCTTTTCCTGGAAGATTGTCTCTTCAGATACCCCATAGCTCCATCTTTCATATCCTCCAAGTCTCATTGCAAATACAAATATATTTCTTAAATAAATTATGCCTCCTCCCCTTGGATCACCTTTCTCCCTCAGCTTCCTTATTTTTTTTTTTCCTGGCTGACTTGATGAACTTATTTGATATTTGTTTACTGTGGGTATCCACATATTCCACTAAGCTCCACAGGGTAATAACAGCATCAGTTTTATTAGCTGTTCTGTTCCCAGTGCATAAAACAATGCTTGGTACAGAGGGGTGCTAACATTTGTTGGATGAATGGATTGTTTAAGATTGAGCTGTGTAATAGTCTACAATGAACTTAATTTCTTCTGTAATGGTCTGCCTTTGCATTCCCACTGCTTTGCTTATTAGATTGTTTTTCTGTATATTTAATCAGCTTAGCCTAAATTATGCTGATGCAATAAAAACTAGTCAAATCAATGCAAGCTTCTTTTTTGCTCTAGTCTTCTCTGGGTCAGGGTGGAAACTCATATCCTCTGGTGTCGTCTGTCTAGGGCCCAGGATGAATAAGCAGTCTTTGGTTGTGACCTACTGAACTCAGGAAAGGCAGAAAAGAATGAACTGGAAAACCCTGTGATGGCTCTCAAGGCTTCATGTGCATTCACTGCACGACTTTTGCTCTCATTCCACTGGGCAAAGTAGATTGCACAGCATTCCTCATGCCAGTGTTTCAAAAAAATACACTCTCTTCCTGAAAATGCTGGGAAAGAAGTAAGTATAATGGAGTAGGCAGCATTATTTGTTAATAAATTATTTGCTGTTTCCCTTATCCTTTCTTTGTGTCTTGTTTTGATTCTCATTGTGATAAAACATCATGGCTGTGGCAGTTTGAATGTAATTGGTTCCCATAGGGAGTGGCACTATTAGGAGGTATGGCCTTGCTGGAGGAAGTGCGTCCCTGTAGGGGCAGACTCTGAGATTTCCTGTGCTCAGAAATACTTCCTGTTGTCTATTAACTTCCTGTTGCCTGCAAGATGTAGCATTCTCAGCTCTAGCACCAAGTCTGCCTGAACACCCCCATGCTGCTCTCCACCATGATGATAATGGACTGAACCTCTGAACCTGTAAGCAAGCCACCTCAATTAAATGTTTTCTTTATAAGAGTTACCATGATCACAGTATCTCTTCACAGCAATAAAACCCCCAACTAAGACAGTGACCAAAAGCAACTTGGGAAGGAAAGTGTTCATTAGGCTTATATTTCCACATCACAGTCCACAACAAGAGAAGCCAGAGCAGGTACTCAAGTCAAGATCTTCTATTAATTAATTAATTTCTTCTCCTTCTCCTTCTCCTTCTCCTCCTCCTCCTCCTCCTCCTCCTCCTCCTTCTCCTCCTCCTCCTCCTCCTCCTCCTCCTCCTCCTCCTCCTCCTCCTTCTCCTTTTGTCAACTTGATACAAGCTAGAGTCATCAGGAAAGAGGGACCCTCCATTGAGAAAATTCCTCCATCATATTGGTCTGTAGGCAAGTCTGAGGAAAATTTCTTGATTACTGATTATTGTGGGAGGGCCCAGTCAAATGTAGGCAGTGCCATTCCTGGAAAAATGATCCTGGATTGTATGAAACATGTAGCCAAGCAAGCTGGGGATGGGGACAAGTCAGTAAGCAGGGTTCCGGTGTAGTCTCTGATTCATTTCCTTCTTTCAGGGTCCTGCCTTGAGCTCCTGCCATGGCTCCCTTGTTGTGGATGGTAATGTGGAAGTAGAAGCCCAATAAACCCTTTTTTCCCCAAGTTGCTTTGGGTCACAGTGGTTTATCACAGCAAAAAGCAAACCAAGACACAGAGGAAGGATAAGGGAGACAGAGCAAATAATTTTCTAACAAATAATCCTACCTACTCCATAATAATTACTTCTTTCCCAAACTCATTTGTAGAATAACATTGTTCATGATTTTACCTATGAGTAAGAATTATAGTTTCTAGATTGGAAATCCTTTTGCATTATTTCACTTAGTTCTGGTGTCCAACACTAAACACTTGAGAACATTCTGATACTAATATTTTGGAAGCTTTCTTCTCATTATCCGACAGCTTATGAGTTCTTTATCGATTCTGTGTTTTTTTTAAATAGAATATTCTAATATGTCTCTAGACACATAACTATATTCTCAAGTAGGAAGAGTTTTAATGTAGTGAGTGCTAAGTTCATGCGACCTTGGAGAGTGAAGGGAAGTGTGGGAGCCTTTAAGGCTTCAGATACTTTATCTCTGCTTTCTGAGCAGCACAGTGAATGATCCCACACTGGCAAACTCCACATTTGACACTGTGAGTGAGCCTCTCCACAGCTGCTGCTCACCAGTAACGGGATTTTCTTTTATTCCGCATTCTGAATCTCTTATGACTACTGCTTATTTGTAAAAGAAATTTAAAAATAACTGACATCCTGAGGAAAAAAAGCACAGAAAACGCGGGTTCCAGCTTTCTTGCCCACAGTGCAGGAAGGAGCTGAGGGAAGTGGGATGTCTGGTTCTGTGTAGACACATGTGCTTGGTGAAGGTCTCCACTCTGTGTAATGGACACATCTCATCTTGAAAAGCATACCATAAGAAACTGCACTGAACCCATCATTTAATTGTCTTGGTTATCTCCTCCTGGACATTGTATCAATCTAATATTGAGATCATTAACATGTTCTTACTTAACTTTAAGCATGCTCCCCTATTTGCTGTGCTTTTAAATTATATCTCATTTTCTAAGATTTTCTATTGAAGCTCTTGAATTTTCACTCTACTGAATTTTTATATTTTCTTGTGGTATATTAAACTTCTTTTCATATGGCATATTTCTTATATGCATTTTTGAATGCAAATAATTATCTATTATATATAGAATTTATGTTTGTAAGATGAACATAAATTTGAAAATATACATTATGAAATATATATTTAGTTATATAATATATAAATCATTTGTATTTAATTTTCAAAGAATTTTATGTTTTTAGATATTCTTTTTTCTTTAAAAATAAAAATGAATCTTTATTCTAAAAGAAGTTTGCAAACAGGCTTTTTGTGTTGCTCATCCTTTTAAAGTAAGGAATAGAATTGAAAGCATGAATGGGGACTTGTCCCTACAGTCAACAGTGACAGCAGACTCAAGGTAAAATGTCCTGTGAGGCATGTAACTGCCTAAAAACCTTGAATGATTAATGCTCACAGATATCCTTTTTTTTTAAAAAAATAGCATTCACTTTTTACATTATACAAACATTATTTATTTTTATTTCTATTTTTTTAGAAATGAAGGGTTTTACTTTATTGCTCATGATTGCCCTGCTCTCAGGGTCAATGATCCCCCTGCCTCAGCTTTCCAAGTATCTAGAACTATAGATGTGAGTGACTAGGCCTGGCACTATTTTCTGTGTGTGAATATGTGTGTGGACACACACTCACACACACACATACACACACACACAAACACACACACACGTATGGGCATATGTGTATTCATGTGTAAAAAGGCCAAAGGTAGTCTGGTATATTTCCCAATGCTCAGCACTGTTTTCTGTTGTTTTTTTTTTTGTTGTTGATTTGTTTGTTTTTGAGATAGAGTCTCTCACTGAACCTGGAGCTTGCTGAACTTGGCTACACTAGTTGGCCAGTGGGCTTGAGGGATTTTCCTGCTTCACCTCTCTACTACTGGGATCACAGATGCACAACAACAAGCATTTTTGCTTGCATGGCAAACACTGTTCCAACTGATATTCCAGCCCCAACACAATATTTTTATACATATTTAATAATATTATAGCTTTTCTTAAAGATTTTTGTTCCCTGTATTATCTATCTATATCTGCTTTTTAGGTATTATTCTTACCTTAAAAGTATTTCTACATTTCTGGCTATATGCTCCAGAGACTGGATGCCCTCTTTCCTTCATGGGCATCTACATGCATGTGGTGCACATGAACTTGTGTGTACATACACATACACAAAAACATAAGTACCTGATAGTATGATGCCTTTGGTTCTTCATTGTTGAATGCAACCATAAGACCACATTCAGGCTACTAGTAGGGAATAGATGGGACATACCACTTTCAGGCTAGAGAATTTAGGGCCTCATTCCAGTCTCCAGAGAATTTTCGCTCAGGCCTTGGCATGGTGACTGTTCAGTTACAAAGGATGGCTACCCTACCCATCTAGGTCGTCAAATAACTATGAGTAACACTGCAGAATCTTCCTGCACTCTTTGGTAAGCATATAGAAGGAAATGGGAAAATAACTGCTATTTTATACCCCTACACGCTTGAAGTTGTTTGCTTTGTAGCAAAACCAACCTTATCCGCAGCAGCCAGGCTTTCAGCTGGTTTATTTAAGCCTGTCTTTTAGATTACAGGAATCTCTCCAACAATTTTTCTTCTTGGCTGTCATTTTTATATTTGAGTAATGTAGCTAGAGTTTTCCTGCCTGGCCCACAGTCAGGACAAATCTGTCTCTTCTGCCAGTCCCACAGCCACTCAGACCCGACCAAGTAAACACAGAGACTTATATTGCTTACAAACTGTATGGCCGTGGCAGGTTTCTTGCTAACTGTTCTTACAGCTTAAATTAATCCATTTCCATTAATCTATACCTTGCCACATGGCTCGTGGCTTACCGGCATCTTCACATGCTGTTTGTCATCGTGGCGTCTGGCAGTGTCTCTGACTCAGCCTTCCACTTCCCAGCTTTATTCTCCTCCTTGTCCCACCTATACTTCCTGCCTAGCCACTGGCCAATCAGTGATTTATTTATTGACCAATCTGCAACACATTTGACATACAGACCATCCCACAGCAGAGTAAAACTCTGAAAGGAGGTTTACATACTCAGTGGACATAGCTAGGCTTTTAATAGAAGGGCCACAAGGAGATGTGACTGCACATGCTGACTTTTATCTTTTGGTTTGAAAGTAAATCCTGAGGAAACTCTTGTTATATCAACAAAGGAATCATCAACAGCAACAACAGGAAAGGATAAGTGAGCAAAAGGATAATAATCTTCCTTTTGCCATGCCCATTTGTATCTGGGCTCTTACCAGAAGGTACCACCACCTTTAGGATGGGTATTTCCATGTCAATTAAGGAAATCAAGACAATTCCTCAGTTGAGGTCTTTTCAAACATGTAGCCATTTGACATTGAAACCAACCATCACACCACTCAAGAGACAATAAGTTCCTATCATGTCTTGATTGTATCCTTAAGCTCTAAGTTATTAGTTAAATTTCTCTATTCAACTCTGTCAGATAAAAATCATCCTTATTGTGCTTTTACGTTTATACTGAACTCTTATCTATCTTATCTTTAGGTCATTTGTGGTGGTTTGAAAGAAAATGGCCCCTAAAGGGAGAGCCTAGGAGATATGGCCTTGTTGGAGTAGGTGTGATCTTGTTGGAGAAAGTGTGTCACTGTGGAGGTGGGCTTTGAGGTCTTTTTTGCTCAAGCTCCACTCAGTGTGAGTGTCAGTTGACTTCCTGTTGCCTGAAAGATGTAGCACTTTCAGCTCCATCACCATATTTGCCTGCATGCTGCCATTCTCCTCATCGTGATCATAATGGACTGAAACTCTGAAACTGTGAGCAAGCCACCCTCAGTTAAACGTTTTTCTTTACAAGAGTTGCTGTGGTCATGGTATCTCTTTACAGCAATAAAAATTGTAAGACATCATTTTACTTGATTCAAAGGGATGTGATAAGAATTTCATATGTAGCATTAAGAAAAACAAGTAAATGTAAAATATAAAAGGTATATTTATATAAAAAGGTAAAGTAGGCAAAAAAAAAGTTTAATGGGGTCATTCACAGCTATATTTTCTCTGTTCCTGGAGGACTATAGGCCAGGAATCTTATACTCTTTCAAGGAACCCATCTAAAACCATGCTGAGAGTAAAGAGCTTTGATTCTGCTGTAAAAGCTTGGAGTGTGGACTGAAAGGTTTCAGAATATCATATTTGGTGTTATCTTTTTTCTGATGATAACTGCTCACATTTTATAGATAATCCTCTGATATTGCCTTCTGAAAGTTTTATTTCAAAAGCTCCATGTCCATTTGTTCACCTATGTTATTGAGGAAAAAGCTCATAATCCCAATGCTCATATGAGCTGTACTTTATTTCCTGAACATACTGTAGCCATGGAAACAGGAATTAGAAGTACCAAAGTTGTGTTCCATGCACCTAATCTACAACCTGATTTCTCTTCAGAAAGTTACTTATGCCATCATATTATCAAAAATCTCTACTGGGGAGAAGTCTACAGTGTCTACAATGAGAAGTACTCCCATTATTCATCATCTTATCTTTACCAAAGTAAATGACTACAGTAAATGTAATCACTGAAAACAAATGATTGTCTGCCTTAAGTAAGATAACAAGAACTGAAATGATTGACACAGGACAGTAATTGTCTATTGTGGTCCTTGAGCCAACAGTATCAGCACCATCTTGGTAGAAACCAAAGTTCATTTCAAGGCTTAGAATTAAAAACTATAGAAGTAGAAAACAGCAGTCTGATTCAACTAGCTCTCCAGACTGCTCATTCTGATACTTATAAGAGTTTTAGGTATGTTCTATAGCAACAAGATAGCATGCAGAAGGATAGCAGGTCACATTTTATTATAGATATTATAGATATCTATATATTATATATTATAGATAAAGACTATAATATATTCAGCTTATTTTTAATACTATCTGATAGTATCATAATACTACCCCGAATGTAACTTAAGGACGCAGTTGATTCCAGCCTTTGCATGAAGCCAGGAGGATGTCTAAACAGAAGGGAATAAATTTCTATTTTCTTGCTGAGGTGAAGTGATTAACTGTTACAAAGACTGCTCTATTGCTCCCATATCCATTTTATACTATTTATTTTGTGGATCAGAAAAGCCTGATAAGATCGCTTATAACTGAAGAAACTGTAGACATGAGACAAACTCAAAGCAAAACAACAGTGCTAATATGACTGGATGACACATTGTGAGAGTCAATAACTTCTGTCTGCTGCAACACCTAATATTTTAACTTATTCTTTTGGAGAACAATCAGCACATCAGTCTGAAAATATTTTAAATGGAAGTGTAGAGACAAATTGCCCTTATTTTAGTGACTATTAAAGTGAAACATTGATGATAAAGCTGCACATTTACCAAGAGGCAATCTAAACTGCATACCATGCAAGCCCTACTTAGTCTATGTTAAAGTGTATTCATAAGTGCATTTTCAAAAAATATAGAAATATATGATGAATAAGCTGCTTATAAAGTGACTATAGTTAGCCATTATTAATGCTTGTACACAAAAGCCTCCAGCCTTTCTTAACCATTGTTGGATACCTTCACATGGGATGCCACGGTATATGAAAGCCATGGCTTAATCCTTGTGATAGTTAGTCTTGTCAACCTGAGAAGATCTAGAATCACAATGAAGATGTGTCCCTGTGTGGAATTACCTGGATTAGGCTAATTGAGGTGGGGAGACTTGCCCACTGAGGGTGGTGCCATTCCCTGTGATGGGATCCTGGATGTAATAAAAGGAGAGAGTGAGCTGAGCACAAAATTTATCATTCTCTGCCTCCTGACAGCGCTAATGTCACGTGACCAGCCACTTCCAGCTCCTTCTTCCTAACTCCCTATCAAGATACACTGCACCTTGATCCTGTGAGTCACAATAAACTCCTTTGAGTTGCTTTTGTCTAGGTGGTTTATCACAGCTGCAGGACAAGTATCTACACTTCGACATATATAATTTGGGGGAGAATTAGGACTATTTGATTTTTCATTTTTCTTTTCTTTCTTTCTTATTTATTTGCTATTGCACAGAACTCTTTGATCAATATCTTTGCCTGCCTATGTCTAAAATTCTGCGAAATCTTAGTATATCTTTTCTTTGATGGTAACTTTTAGACATCTTTTAGATAATGCCCTGATACTACCTTCATTGAATTTTGTTTAAAACTCTTCAAAATAATCGACATACTATCAAAACTAGTATTACTAGGCTTCAGACCAAGACTATTCTAATACATCTCCCTGGTTGTTAATGGCCGTATCTCACCAGTTGTTACTAAAAGGCTTTATTGACTTTCACAAACTATGTTTTTGCCTCATTTTTTTTACCACAAAGAAAATATTCTATTTATAACTTTGTTGTCTTCATATGAACTTTTAAAAAGTATGTTAGGATAAGTATATTTAAATAATTATTCTCCACTTACATTTGTTTTTCTAAGAACTCTTTCCATAGTCTTTGTCTATTTGTTTATTCACAGCTGAGTGATTACTTATTGGTTTTGGGAACTGCTTTATGAAGCATTTTTCTTCATTAAGATATTGAGATTTGGATCTATATTAAACAGCCCTAATACAAAATAAGAAAAGTCAAGTATAAACCCAGGGAAAATTCAATACAAGGCCTTGCTTGTGGCACATGTCTTTCTCAGACTGCTCATTGGATCGTCATCCCTGTCTGCTATATCAATCCATCTGTGCAGCCTTCCTTTCCACCTCTGCTGTAAAACCTCCATCTAGACTTACCCTATCACCTTTTCATTGTCTCGGGTCCGTCACTTGCACTCCTCTGATCTGATTCGTTGTTTGCTGTCAGCATCAGCCCTGAGCTGGGCTTTGGATTGAGCATCAAGAAATTTCAGGCTATGCCTGCAATTGATGGAAGTCTGTGCCACTGAAGAAAATCCCCCCACTTCCTTAACAACCCTTCCTGGTTTATGTGCCCTCTGATAGGGGTGGGGCCCCATATACCATTCATGACTGACTCCTGACTCCTTCCTCCATTCCATGAAAGAGTGTTAATAAGCTCAATCTTATGAGTATCTTCTGTAAGTAATTATATCTATTCTGATTTTAAGATAGGAATATCCAGGTCATAGCCAGAGGACAGGTTTTTAACATCCTGCTCGTCATGTATTATAATAAATTTACCTATAGGTCTCCTAGTCTCCTGGGACAGCCAAGGGAGGAAGAAGTTATTGTTTCTTCCTCCCTAACTTATCCTCGAGCCCCTTTCTTCCCTCTACTTAATACAATTTGTTTTTTCTGGTTTTCTTCTTTTCAGTTTCCCCAGTGTTTCCTGTCAGACTTCTAAGAAGGTCTTTGCTGATTCCTGTCAGCAGTCTGTATAGGTCTTTAGAGATTAATGATGGGAGACAAGGAGGAAACAGTGGAGAGCAGAATGGAAGGATGAAGGGAGAGAGAATGAGAAAGAGGATATTATTTAGTAGATGGTATGGATTGCCATTCTTTACACTGAGAAGATGCTGAACTCTTCCCTTTACATTGAGAAGATGCCCAGGCTGAGGCCCCTCCCTTTACATTGAGAGGATGCTGAGGCCCCTCCCTTTACATTGAGAAGATGCTGAGACCTCCCCTCCCTTTACATTGAGAGGATGCTGAGGCCCCTCCCTTTACATTGAGAAGATGCTGAGGCCCCTCCCTTTACATTGAGAAGATGCTGAGGCCCCTCCCTTTACATTGAGAAGATGCTGAGGCTCCTCCCTTTACATTGAGAGGATGCTGAGGCCCCTCCCTTTACACTGAGGAGATGCTGAGGCCCCTCCCTTTACATTGAGAGGATGCTGAGGCCCCTCCCTTTACGTTGAGAGGATGTTGAGACCTCCCACTTCAACTCCATTGCAGTAATTAGTTTGGATCCACTTCTGTATCTACTCACATGATTTTTAGTTCAGTTTCTAAATTCTAGCCCATGTGCCATACTTTTATTTCCTGGTACTTGTAAATGAATAAGTAATCTTATCCTTACCTAAAATAATATGTTTCCTTGAGCTATTATGCCCTTTATTTTTAATCCTATTATACTTACTTTTTCTGTTTTATAACTTATTGAACTATATATCTTTTACCTCTTACTAAATTACATTAAGACAAAAATATCTTATATACCCTGAGGTAAGTCTTTAAGCACCTGGCTTACTCAGGGACTTTATATTCACAGAAAAGAATTGGAAAATCATTTCAGGTATTATCTTCATTTATTGACTTCAAACAACCCCATCAAATATTTTTCATCCAAGTCTTTCCTTGTTTACTTTTCAATCAGCATCAAACAGCTTCCTCCTGCCCTTCTAAAGCCCACTAACTTGTACTCTGACCTCCCTACCTCTCCTTAAGCATTTCCCCATCTCCTAATCCTTCCTCCTTTTGTGTAGCTTTATATGCTGTCTCCTCATTAACTCACTTATTAGGAGAAATTCTTGTTTACCCTTCCCTAGGTGTGAGGGTATCAGGGTGAGTGGTGGGGGGAAGCAAAGGGAAGGATAGGGAACAGAAGGACTCTACCCCAAAGAAACTTCTAAGCACAAGGCTCTGAAACATGATGTCCTCCTCCAGGCTCTTTTATGAGGATTCTCCCACTGGGAACCCTCTCAGTAATTACTTTTTATGACTTGAGAGTCATATCCAAATTCTTGTTTCAGACAGTCTTCCTTGGACCTTTCAATTTGAATTAGGAAGTCTTCTTTTATGTTCACACACCAAGAATTGAAAGATGGTTATTTTTATTACAGTTTTGCTTCCTTGCAACCCCACCTATTGATTGAGAATAAGACCACTACCACAATTTAAGACCAAATTTGAAGCAAGTTTTAAATAAATACTGGCCAGGTGGATGGGTTCTAGCCAGGTCCATCTCTGGGTTTCCAGAAACGGCCCCGAATCAAATTTTGCAGTGGCCTAAATATTTCCCATCAGGTCCAATCAGGGGCAAGCATACATCCTGACTTACCTCCAGCCTACATCCAATCAGGGACTAATATGCATCCCGACATATTTCCTGCCTGTGAACCTCTCGCCCACGTGTGATCAAGCACATTCAGTGCAGATGGGTCAAACAAACTTGTTTAGGGGAGTGAAAACATGTGGCTTGTTATCTCCCATAAACAATAGCCTCCAGAATTTCAGGAACTATCTGTGTTAACTTGTGTTAATCCCATCAGAGAGAATAATTCCACTACCACAATTTGAGCCATATTTGAAGCAAGCTTGATTTTTTTATTGGGGTGCACCCAAGAGCTGACCAGAGACTGCCTCCTAAGTCCGGCTAAAGAGAGCAGCCCCAAATCCATCTCTTGGGCTCCTTTTAAGGAGCAAAATCACAAGTAATTTTACAGAAGGGAGACAATGGGGCAATAAGGAAATAAGAAACATCTTTTTTTAAAAAAAACATCATGTGGTCACCATGTGATTAGGGAGGGGTCAGGGAGGGTCATGAAGGGTCAAGGAGGGTATTCTAAAAAACAAACCAAGGTCACGGGTTGGGGAAGGTCAGGTTCCAAGAAACAGAAAGCAAATCAACCCTCACAGTAAATAGAAACTTATTTTTAAAAATACAGCATAATGGGTCCTGCCTTCAAATTGGATTCAGGCAGGGCTCCTCACTTGGGCAAGGAGCTTGCAGATCAGAGGCATTTTTGTTTCATGGATCTTTAAGGCACAGTAATTAAAACTTCAAATGTAGCTTTGGCTTTCACATCCTGTCACCTGCTCTAGACCACATAGACAGAATTGTATCTCCCAGTCCCTATATTCTATTAAGAATAAATGAATAAATTATGAATATTCAATACAGATTGGTTTCTTAAATGGAATGAACTAGCCTCCTTTAGCCTGACTTTGAAATAACGTGCTATTGTACTCTATTCAAATAAAAATTATTTACCTAAGCTTCAAAATTGTTCTTTTCCAGGATCCATTTATAAAAACCTCAATGTTTTTAATTAATTAAAAGAATTTGTAGCATGCTAACTTTATAATGAAAATACAAGTCTTCCATTATTAAGTGTAGATGTAATTCTAAATGGTCTTATTAAATAAGAAACACAGCCAAATAAAGAATTAAAAGCCCAGAGATCAGAGCAGTAGCCAAGGGCTAAGACCACCTCATCTTATCACTCGCTGCCATCCTCCTGTCTTTTTATTGCCTTTCTGTTCTGCCTTCTCATTGGCTCTAAACCCAACCACATGACTTCCTTGTCACTGCCTGTCTATACAGACCTCCAGGTCTCTATGGTTCATACTGAGATTAAAGGTTCGGGTCACTGCTTGGCTGTGTCCTTGAACACACAGAGACTCTGCCTTCCATGTGATTGGATTAAGGGCATGTGCCACTACCACCAGACTTCTGCTAAATGGTTTGCTTTTAGCTCTGATCCCCAGGCAACTTTATTTATTAACATACAAATAAAATCACATTTCAACACAATTAAAATATCACCATAATTAAGTATTCATATTTATACAAGAGAATGGGATGGAGAGGGAGGTCTGCAAAGCTATAAAATTAGCATGTGAGAAGAGTCTTTCTCAAAGAGGAAGACTGGAAGCTCTGGGCCAGAACTGGTACAGGTATGAAGGTCCTCAGAGAGTCCAAAGGTGATCCAATAGCTCATTATAATACATAACAAAAGCCCCTGTGTGGGGATTTAAGGTGTTAATGAAACACCTGACCAATAAGATGGGTGGATGAAGTTGTAGAACGGTGTATGTCAGGTGAGAAGCCCCCACCATGTGACATCAGACCCACCCCCATAAAGAAGAGCTGTTGGAAATGCTACTCTTGGTCTCTGCTCTTCCTCCCTTGAGAGAGGATCTTTCCACAGCAAAACCCCTGCCTCTGCTACTATCCATGAGTCTTTCCAATTCCTAGTCCCAGGACTCCAGACCCTGGACCTCTCCAAATGTGCCGCGCCCATATGGCAATTGAGCCCAAAATCTGGTGGGGGAAGTCGGGATGAACACAGCACACACCAGTTAAGTTGCAAGCATCAGGACTCTTTTATTCTTTCTTCCCCATCTTATATACCCTTTCAGAAGGAGGAACAAACAAAATTGTTTACCAAGCACCCAGGGTCAAGGAAAGGCCAGCACTGTAGCTAGAGTTTTCCTGCCTGGCCCACGGTCAGGACAAATCTCTCTCACCCACCAGTCCAGCAGCTGCTCAGATCCAACCAAGTAAACACACAGAGACTTATATTGCTTATAAACTGTATGGCCATGGCAGGCTTCTAGCTAGCTGTTATTATATCTTAAATTAACCCATTTCTAGTAATCTATAAATTGCCATGTGGCTCATGGCTTGCCAGTATCTTCTCGTGGCGGTGGCTGGCAGCATCTCTCTTTCTCAGTCTTCCACTTCCCAGAATTCTCCTCTCTCCTTGTCCCGCCTATACTTCCTGCCTGGCTACTGGCCAATCAGTGTTTTATTTATTAACCAATCAGAGCAACATATTTAAAATACAGAACATCCCACAGCACAGCATGCCCCAGGAAGCCACAGCTGCCAAACCATGAGATGTACTGATCAGCAAAACATCCGCAGAACAGCATGACCTCAGTGCACTCAGAACAGGGGAGGTGGGGGCAATCTTAGAGGGGTCAGAGCCATTCTGATCCCAACATCTCCTCCCTTTTTATTTATTTAAGCGGCACCTGTCTTAGGTTGACCCGGTAGTATGAACTTACCCGTCATAGGAAAGTGCCCTCCATACTTCCTGTCTTAGGCGCCCATGCTATCCTAGGAAGTTACCTGTCTCTGGTTACTGCTTATTAAGCTTCTGAATCCACACTTGAACGGATTCAGTATGTGCTGAGACAGCTAGCGGGGCCTGTCAGGTGGCACCTGCATGAGTGGTAAATTGTGTTTTAAGTTGGCAGAGGGCCCAGAAGCATACCCCGATTCTAAGACATCCTAGGATTTCCATAGCAAGTGATCCTGACCATTTTTGAAACCAGCTTCCAACCTGGGCCACTTAACCCCACCATCCAATATCCAAAATTGGAATAATTCTAGTATCACTAATGGTTTGTATGGCATGAAAAGGCTGCATAGTAAAATTTACAAATGTCATGTTCCAGGTCCCTGAAACAAACTTATTCAGCCTCCAAACTTCATGAGAGGCATTAACAACCTTCCCAGGGGTCACACACATAGATATGTACATCTGAGAGCAGGTCGACTATTGTTGAGTCCATAACAAATCTAATTGTTCTTGTACCAATGCCATTTGTTGATTAAGCATTGGCAGTCCAGAATGTACATGTCCATTTATCTGATTTTGAATGTCCAAAGCATTAGAGACTCTTTTCACTATATCAGCTTGCTGGGTCTGTTGAGAAAGGGCAATTCCTGCAGTAGCGGCAGCAACCGCAGTAACAATGGCGGCAGTGATTCCAAAACCTCTCTTTGTTCTATACAATCGTACAGGAAACTGGGAAGATGCTTCCACCAGCATTGGAATGGCAGCAGGAATTCTCACAATTAACGCATTATCTTTATCACGCCAACAATTGCTAAGGCTGCAACTCTGAACAGAACAATTTTAATAAAGCACCCCCTCCCACCCCAGTTTCATCCCACACCACAAAAAAGAAAGGAGCTAATAAACAGGGAAAGGAAGAAATGCTAAAAATTTTCCCAGAAGAATAATTGACTTTAACAGACTCCTCAAAAGTCAGGATGAGACAGAATAGAATCATTAAAGTTTTATCCATAGGTATACGAGCTGACGGACAGCCCATAGTCCAATTACTAGCATAAACAGAAGGAAAATAGGGCTATGTATCCCCACAGGTATCAGCACTGGGGGATTTTTTTAACCAGACTCAAATACACAATCTCCAGCTTCACTTGATAAATCAGAAGCAGCATTTCCATCAGCCATAGACATTTCCACAGAACGAACACACCTCTCGGGAACCCACACTGGTGACTCAGCATCTGGAGCATAAACACACACCACTCCCCTTACCCTAGCCAGAATCAGGGCAGGGTCTTTCCAAATACCTGTAGACAGATCTTTCCATCTAACCTGTGTCTGTACCATAGGTCAGCCCTGAAAATGTTGGGTCATGGCAGTAAGGCCCTGTTTATGAACCATTAAAAAATTTAAAATGTATAAAACAGATGATAATTTTACATTTGGTTCTGATTCTGGTCCCACAATCTCCCCCTCTTTTATTTTAATTAAATACTGCTTGATGGTAGCATATGCTCCTTCAACTATAGCTTGGCCTTGAGGATTATAAGGAATGCCAGTAACATGATGAATAGACCAGGCAGCACAAAATTGTGCAAACCTTCTGCTGGTATAAGCTGAACCATTATCTGTTTTTACTTGTCTGGGAACTCCAAGGTGAGCAAAAACTTGAATGCAATGGTTTTGTACATCTTTTCAGTGTTCTCCTCGATGTAAGGAAGCAAAGATAGCTCCTGAACATGTATCTACTGAACCATGCATATACTTAAGCGCACCAAAGGAGGGCACATGTGTAACATCCATCTGCCAAATATCATTGGGACAGAGACCTCGGGGATTCACTCCCAGTGCTGGAGAATTTAAAAAGAGGACACAGGTGGGGAAGGTGGATGTAATTTTTTGAGCTTCTTGTTGAGAACATTTAGTATGGAACTGTAAGGACTGTGCATTTAAATGATATTTTTGATGTAATTGCAAGGCTTGATCATATACAGTGGCAATCATAATAGCTCAGGTTAAGGAATCAGCTAAGGCATTTCCTTGAGCTAAGGGGCTAGGCAAGCCTGTATGGCCACGTATGTGAGCCACAAACACAAAATGTTTGCGAGCCCACAATAAGGATTGTAATTATAGTAACCATTCATGGATCCTAGAAATAGAGGCAACATAAGGAGAAGTCTCAAGGGGTCCTACTATTTGACTTGCATAAATACTATCAGTATAAATATTAAGATCTTTGTTGTGAAACTGTTGAAGAGCCATTACTAAGGCAATAATCTTGGCCTGCTGAGCAGAAGAATGTAATACAGATTACCGGACAATTTGTTGACCTGAGACAACCATAGCATAGCCATTATTAGAGGCATCTGTAAACACTAATCGAGCCTCTTTAATGGGCTTATTCTTAACAACTTTAGGAAAAATAACAGGGTGATTTCGAAAAACATCCATGAATTTACTGGCAGGATAATGGCAATCAATATGACTTGCTAAGAAACAAGCACCACATATCATGTGTAATCTGTAAATATTGTATCTGTTGATTATTATATGGAAGAATAATTACATCTGGTTCTTTACCAAATATCCTAATACTCATAAACTTGACTTTCCATAATAGTTGCAAAATTAAATCATAATATGGAGTTACTGTTCGATTTGGTGAAGTCGACCCATGAACCCAAAAGAGGGGGACCTCCTGTCAAAACAACTCCTGTAAGACTAAATTGAAAAGGAAAAACTACAAGGAAAATGGCAAATCATAATTAATGCACTGTGAATGAGCATTTTCTAAGGCTTCTTTTACTAGTTGAAGGGCCTTTTTGGCTTCTGGAGTGATTTGTCGCAAAGAATTGGGACCCGATATAAAAAATCATATAGGAGCTTTAATGCTTTAGTGGGTATGGATAGAAAAGACTGAATCCAATTTATATCTCCCAAAAATTTTTGCCAATCATTCAATGTTTTTAAATGTTGTATAATCAATTGTAATTTTATAGGCTTAATGCCTCCCTGGTTAATAACATGGCCTAAATATCAATAAGGGGATATTAACTGAACCTTCTCTGGGGCTATAATTAAGCCTGCTACCTTTAAACATTCTTGCAACCATGCATAGGCCCTTAAGAGTTGCTTTTCTTGGGATGCAGCTATCAATATATCATCCATATAATGGATAATATACAATGAAGGAAACTCTTTTCTTAGTGGCAGGAGTGCTTCTGAACCCTACATTTGACATATAGTGGGACTATTGGCCATTCCGTGAGGCAAAACCACCCAGTGATATCTCTGAGCAGGAGCTCTTAAATTGATAGAAGGCACACTAAAGGCAAATCTTTGACAATCCTTAGGATGTAATGGAATAGTAAAAAAACAGTCCTTCAAATCTATCACCATAAGGTGTCAGTCCTTAGGTATAGCCACAGGACTAGGTAAACCAGGTTGTAATGCACCCATGGGTTGCATAGTAGCATTCACTGCTCTAAGATCCTGTAACAATCTCCATTTTCCAGATTTTTTCTTAATAACAAAAATAGGGGTATTCCAGGGTGAAGTTGAAGGGACAATATGTCCTGCCAAGAGTTTCTCTTCCACCAACTGATTAGCAGCCTACAATTTTCCAGCTGGCAGGGGCCATTGTTCCACCTGCACAGGTTTATCATTAAGCCAAGTAATAGGTATGAGATGCGGCCATGGAACAACAGCCCCTACTATAAATGCCCTGGTCCTGTTTGATCTCCTGGCAGTCGAACGATTTGATCATCAGCCTCAATAGCTGCTTTCTTGCCCTGGGTGTTTCTTCCTAGTCCAGACCCAGGAACCCAGCCCATTTCCATCATCATTTTAGTAACAGGAGAAGGAGGATTTCTTGTTAGATTAGTTGTTAATACTGCTCCCATCTGAAACAGCACATCTCTTCCCCATAAGTGTGTGCGTAATCTGGGCAAGACATAAAACTGAAAACTCCCTTGATGGCCATCATCATCTTTCCAATGCAAAATTTTAGTACTTTTTAGAGGTGTGGCTTGCCCTATTCCTTGTAATTTTGATGAAGAACTCTCCAGGGGCCAGGCTTTAGGCCAATGTTTGTAAGCCAAAGCAGGAACATCTGCCCCAGTATCCAGAATTCCCTTAAAAACCTTCCCATCTATAGTTAATTGTAATTGGGGTCTGTCCTGTAAAGAAGCAACCCAAAGGGCAGCATGACTTGTGGAGCCAATCCCCCCCATGCCTCTAACAGGGTTAATAATTGGATTATTTGTAGATAACCTGAGAATCAAAAGCAATTGAGCCATTCGCTTCCCTTAGGGAATGACTATAACTCCTCTTTGAACAGTGGTCATAATCCTAAATTCTCCTTGATAATCTTGATCTATGACTCCTGGAAGAACTGTGACCCCTCTCAAGGTTACGCTGCTGCGGCCCAACATAAGGTCCATGGTGTTAGATAGTAAGGGCCCATAATCTCCTGTAGGCAAGGTCTGTGGTTCCATTTGAGGAGTTAGGACTGCTCTGGCAGTGGTACTGAGGTCCACTCCTGCACTCCCTGGGGTTCCTCTGGCGAGGTTCTCAACATGAAGGGATTGCCTTGAGGGATGAACTGAATCCTGCTGCTCCCTGGTATACTGGAAGGGTTCGTTGCTCCATACACTTGGGCTTTTCAGAGGCCCTGGAGTGGGCCCCTCTGGCCGTTTCCCGGCTGTAAGGGTCTCCCTTCAATGTCTGTTTTTGAACAACAGTCGCTACTCCAGTGAGCCCCTTTCCGGCATCATGGACAGATGCCAGGAGTAGTCTGTTGTCTGTTAATAGAGCAGTCCCTTTTAAAATGTCCTGCTTGTCCTCAACCAAAACAATTGCACTGTCCTGCATTACCTGCAGCCCCTCCAAGGACCTGTCCCGTTATGTGATTTCCATCTATATCTCTACAGATCCTGATATAATCATTCAAACTCTTACTTCTATGAGATCTTAAGGGTTCCTTACAGTATTTATTGGCATTTTCAAAAGCCAATTGTTTTACTATTGGCATGGCTTGATCAGCATCCCTGAACAACTTTCCAGCTAATTGTAACAAGCATGAAACAAAATCGTGATAAACCTTAGATGAGCCCTGAACCACTTGAGACAGTTGATCACCTGCCACTTTATTAGGCATTGCTTTCCAAGCCTGGATTGAGGCAGTAGCTATTTGTGCATATACCCCAGGATCAGAAACGAGTTGTGCCGCTAAGGCAGCGTACCCTCCTGAACTAGTCAGCATGTCTAAATTCTTCTGAGGAAATCCAGCTTGTGCATTTAAACAGGCAATTAGTATACACTTTTCCTGATACTCTCCTCTCCATAGTAAGTAATCACCTCCAGACAAAATGGCATGGCATAGCTGCTGCCAATCGCTGGGTGTTAGGTTAGATGCCTGGTAAGATTCTACCAAAGATAAAGTAAAAGGAGCCAAGGCCCGGTAACTGGATACAGCTTCCTTCAACTGCCTCATTTCCTTGAAGGTGCGGGCAACATGCTGTCTGATTCTCTGACCAGGGTTAGCAGGATCATCTGTCTCTATGACCGGGAATGCATGGGCACCTGATTTTTGGAAGGCTACTCCTCAACACTCTTTTACATTTGGCCATTTCCAGTCTCCCTCCTCATAACAGGCCGGAGGCAGAGGTGGCACAGACGGCTGAGTGCCGACAGCGTCCTCTTTCCCTGAGCTGTCTTTTGTTTCACTTTACATTGTTTTAATTTTTTCTTCAACTCCTTGATTTCTTGCTCTAATCTCTCCTCCTCTGAGTCCTCTCCTTCTGATTCTGACAACTCGGTCTCTGTGCCCCCTAACATGTCTGCTTTCTCACCACCAGCGCTTACAGATTTCTTAGTTTCTTCCTCTTGAACCTCATTAAAAAGTCTAGTAGCCTCAGCTAATTGTTCTTGTACTTTAACCTTCTCTGTTAGCAAGGCATCTTTAACTAATCTCCATAAGGAAAAGTAGCTATAGGTAAGTTATCTGGGCCCCTCTCATGAAGGGCCCTTTGTAAGTCCTGTTTCACTTGTTTCCAATCAGGGATATTCAATCCCCCTCCAGTTAAAAACCAAGGACTGACTTCTGCAACAATTGTAACAAATGCGGCTGCGGCACTTCGCTTAATTTCTGTTCCTTGCTGTTTTAAAACCTCAGTGATCTCAGTGGCCATCTGAGATTTACTTGTAGCATTCCCTATGGTAGGTACCTTAATCACCCGTGTCCCCAATTCACTCCGCTCGCTAGCCCAGGAGCGACCCTGTCCTTTAAGCCCCTCTTTCCAGATCCCTGTGGGACCTCCACTTGCTGCACTTGCAAGGCAATTGAGCCCGAAATCTGGCGGGGGAAGTCGGGATGAACACAGTACACACCAGTTAAGTTGCAAGCATCAGGACCCGCTTCATTCTTTCTTCCTCATCTTATATACCCTTTCAGAGGGAGGAACAAATAAAATTGTTCACCAAGCACCCAGGGTCAAGGAAAGGCCAGCATGCCCCAGGAAGCCACAGCTGCCAAACCACGAGATATACCGGTCAGCAAAACATCCGCAGAACAGCCTGACCTCAGTGCACTCAGAACAGGGGAGGTGGGGGCAATCTTAGAGGGGTCAGAGTCATCCTGATCCCAACACAAATGGACCCAACAAACCCTGATGTCTGCTGATGGAAATATAAGGAAAACTGTTGAGCAAAAGTAATCTATCATATCCCTGCTATTTCATTTCTGTCTCCAGGAGGAACACTGTTGGCAGTCTCTAGACATACACAGACAGAGCTTTAGTTTCAACATGAATAGATGATTTGGAAGGTTTTACATTTTATCAACACACAGCACTTTCTAAAAATAAAATGCTGTTGCAATTATCGCAGTTCTACTTCCCTTCAATCCCCACCCGATGCTGAGCCTCGAGGGCAGCTTGTGTGTACCAAGGACCACGGACAACAGGCGCATCTTCCTGTGCTGACCCTACTGCAGAAAAACACCTAGTCAAACACATGGGGCAGGATACGAAAGAAGACATTGAGAGCAGGGCTTCTAAACAGACTGCAGCACTGCTGATATTTGAGCCCAAAGTAAGTGAAATCAAAGGAGGGTCTGGAATATATCATTTAAATTGTCTTGGGTTTACCTATAAAGGCTCTCCCCTATAAAATTATGAGCCAGATCAATTACTAAAAGTCTGTAATTTAAGATGTCTAATCAAGGATAATTAAAAAAATAATAGTATAAAAGACAAATAAATCACTTCCACATATAAAATGGCAGTACCTTTCTTGTCTCTGAATTTTAATACAACAAGCAAAAGTACGGTATATGTAACTAGTGATAAGTATGTCATTATTACATCTTACATTGGATTGTTTTTCTGTAACCCTTCTTTCCCAGTACCTTTGCATAATCAAATTACTAATTATTTGGTAGCGTTAATGTATTTTAGTGGCCTCATGTAAAAGGCAATGTACACATAATGCATAATTCTTAATTATTATTAATACAGTTAGGAATTGCAATACTATTTCTAGACCTCTGTCATCCAAGTTTACAAGCACTTTTTCCGGGAAAATAATAATAGATTCCAACTGCAATTAACCTTGACAGGAAAATTTGGCCTATTTTGTTTCCCGAATGACAAGGGAATTGTGATATTTGACAGCTCTTCTCTCTGACAAAGTTAGATTAAATTCTGTTGAATTTGTTAATACTACCTGGAAAAAAAAGACAGTAATAAAACGTTTCCTTTACTTGTATGGGGAGGAAGTGTGATAAGAGGGGTTTTCAGAAAGGGACCAGCAGCTAACATCTCAGATTCACATGGATATTATTAGCTTTGTGCCAGAGATGGACAGCACAGTCAACGTCAAACGAACTCACCTGTTCCGCACACTCACCTTGGCCAACCCTTGCCCTGTACCTCTTTGCCTTCCAGACTTACCCGTTTCTCTTTAATCTCTCTATGCTGTCTTTCCTGGATACTTCTTTTATATGGGTTCCATCCTCGAGTGTTTTTCCGTCACCTCTCTGCTTCCTGTTCACTCATGGTGATAGTCACACTCAGCAAACACTTCCTCTCAGATGTAAATTCAAAGGGGAAAACACTTAAATGTTTACATTTTTGTGTAGAGGAACATTTGCAAAACCCCATTTCATTGGAACTGTATTAAATTGAATTTGGTTTAAGAAAACTAACAAGTCATGCTCTCTTGGAGGGTGAGGTTGGTTTAGTGTTAACTAGAAAAGCTCTTTTATTTCAGGCAACTTCTGGGGCATTCAGTTCTTGACTCTGCCAACATTAAGGCAATGCTGTTGAGAGAACATGGAGTTGAAAGTCCAGGTTTCCTTGGAGACTCCTAGAGTCACTGGGTATCAGTGTTTTACAGTTGGTATAACCTGGACCACTTATAATGGTTGGAAGAGCAGAATGCTCCCCACCCCTGATCTCTGGCCTCATACTCTCCTGCCTCACTCACTCACTGTCTCTGAATCCTCCTGCCTCAATTCTTCTGACCCTTAAATTCTGCAAGCAGATCTTGGTGGTGCAGTTTTCAAACAGAGTACATGGTGAGGACTTGAGCTACAGGTGATTCTGAGAGCTCATGGGAGCGTTATCACTCTGGCCCTCAGTGTCTGTCTGTGTTCTGTTTCTTTTTCCCTATCATGTGCCCAGTGTTTGATGAAAGTGCTTCATGGAGTGTGCAGTTCTTTGAACTATGTGAGCTAGGGGAAGTGTTTCAGAATCTAACAGAGATGGAGATCTTGCTGCACTTTCTGTTTGCAATGTTTCTCTGGCCTATTGAAAATAACTTTTTACATTTTAGTAATTGCTTTGGAAGTGAACTTTAAATTGGAGTGTAGAATTTCATAATTCAGTTTAGTCCCTTAAATCATGTGTTTTACAGACATGCTACTTACCAGCTAGATTACTTGTTCTCTTACGTTCTTACTTGCACTGAAATTGCTTTTCTCTAAGGCAACTAATCTCTACAGTTTAAAGATGTGCAATGTGGGTGGCATTAGCAAATAATTCTATTTTTGATATACATATTTTTACTTTATGGGAGTTAATTTGCTCTAGGTGTGGCATGATGTCTGACAGACAGTGAGTCTAGATGCTAATGCCTGATTAGAGGTGAAGACCCTCCAGCAGAGAAGACAAAAAGTCAACCCAACAGGCATCCTTTGGAAATAGAAAAAGGAACTCAAGAGTTCCTTGTGTTTTAGACCCAGGACTCACATGCAGCCACTTTAGTGTGGACCCTAGAATCTCAGAAAGACACCCTCAGTTCCCAGAGGATTATTATATACTCTATGGGTGTGGTTTACATATGCATTATGGGGGATAATTGCAAGTCCGTGTGTTTGCGTGTGTGTGTGTGTGTGTGTGTGTGTGTGTGTGTGTGTGTGTGTGTGTGTATGGTGGTGGTGGTGGTGGTGGTGGTGCATGCATGCTTGTGTGTTTGTGCACATGGAGGCCAGAGGTCTACTTCAGATTTTTTCCTCAGTCATTCTTCACCTTGTCTTTTGAGACTAGGCCTCTTCACTAGAACTTGGGTTCTCCAATTCAGCTAGGGTTGGCTGGGCACCAAGCCACAGATATTCTCCTGCCTCTGTCTCCCAGCACTGGGACAGCAGGTGCATATCACCATGATCAGTTTTGGGTGCTTAACAATGGACCCAGGTCCTCATGCGCCTTCCTGACTGAGCTACCTCCCCAATCATACATGAAGATATTTAAATTTTTCACGAGTTAATTAACATTTATCTAGAGTTGAAAACTTTGCAGCTCAGGGTAATGAAAGGTATTTTACAAGAAGCAGCTTGCTCAGGCCATGTCTCTAGAATGAGGTGACATGGAGGATGTGTACTCACTGATAGGTAAACGGAGCTAGTGGCGGCACTGGTGGAGGCGCTGGTTACCACGTGGAAAGGTCACAGTCATGACAGAACCCAGTGCTAGTTTTAGAGCTTTATTAGGAGGGAAAGTGGGGAGGGGGGAGAAAGAGAGGAGAGCCAGGCCTGGTAGGGGAGGGAAGCATGGAGCAGAGCAGAGAGAGAGGGTGGGCTCCATGTCCACCTTTTTTTTTTTTTCTGAAAAGTTAAAAATTCCTTAATTTTTTATTCCTGGTACCACTACCACAATATACATGACAATATACCTGATGTAATGAAAAGAAAAAGAAATAGACAAAGCTACAACAGATAAAAAGACCTCAGGAATGTACATCTAATTGACATTACATTGCATGAATCAATAGCTGCACTTTTTGCAAACTGTGGCTATGACAGTCCTGAACAAGAAGGGTTTCCTGTTTAAGCTGCAGTAACTTTTCTGACTATGGATCATCGCTCCTTCTGTGGAAGATTTTTACAGTACCTCTAATGCATTTAGGATGACTGTCTCAAAGTAACCTGCAGCTTCCCTGACAACTCCTCGCTCTCTCTCCTGATAAGAACTGTAGCCCTTTTCTACTTCTATTTTTTTTTAAACCTTCTGCTACAATATCCACCACTTACCACCACCAGATCCATAGCCACCACCATAGGGACTGCCCGAGCTTCTTCCACCAAAACTGCCCCTTTCATGGGCCCGTAATTTGACTGTTGTTGTCCACTGCA
The DNA here is from genome assembly GCF_007827085.1 of Peromyscus californicus insignis. Taxonomy (NCBI): domain Eukaryota; kingdom Metazoa; phylum Chordata; class Mammalia; order Rodentia; family Cricetidae; genus Peromyscus; species Peromyscus californicus. The sequence continues at coordinate 150,918,414 of NW_026294573.1, forward strand.
ATTTCCAAAGTCATTATAGTTCCCACCACCACCATAGTAACCTCCACCAAAATTTCCTCCTTCATTGTAACCATCATATTCTCCTCCACCACCACCATATCCACCACCTTGGTTTCCATATCCTGGTCCACCACCTCCTCTACTACCGTAACCAGGTCCACCACCATAGTTGCCACCATCACCTCCAAATCCATTATATCCACCATCACCACCTCCGTAACTACCTCTGCTGCCACCACCTCCACCACCATAGCCTCCTCTTCCACCAAAGTTTCCACCACGACTAAAATTACCTCCACCACCTCCAAAGTCTCCTCCATGACCTACCTCCACGACCTCTCTGTGATCCAGCAGACTGCATCTCTTGTTTAGAAAGGGCCTTTTTCACTTCACAGTTACGCCCTTTAATAGTGTGGTATTTCTGAACAACAATTTTATCAATGGTGTCATGATCATCAAAAGTTACAAAAGCAAATCCTCTCTTTTTTCCACTCTGCCTGTCTTCCACAACTTCTATGGTTTCAATCTTGCCATACTTTTCAAAGTAGTCTCTCAGATTATATTCTTTTGTATCTTCTTTAATACCACCGACAAAAATTTTCTTCACGGTTAAATGGGCAGCAGGCTTTACAGAATCCTCTCTAGAAACAGCTCTCTTTGGCTCCACCACATGCCCATCAACCTTGTGTGGCCAAGCACACATTGCAGCATCCACCTCTTCAACACAAGAGTAGGTCACAAAACCACAGCCCCTGGAACGTTTTGTTTGGGGATCTCTCATTACCACACAGTCTGTAAGTGTGCCCATTTCTCAAAATGTTCTCTTAAGCTATCTTCTGTGGTTTCAAAGCTCAGACCACCAATGAACAGCTTCTTCAACTGTTCTGGTTCCTTTGGATCATGGCCCTCCATTTTGAGACCAGAATCTCCTCTTCCAACTCCAGTTCAATATGGGCCATGTCTAGCAGATTGAGTGACCATGCAACACATATGTGGTCACCAGCACCCCCTGATGACATAAGACGCAAGACCCTGAGCTGCACATGTACAGGATCCTAATACAGCATATGGATTCTAGGACTGGCATAAGCTCTCATGAAAGGACATTGTTGGTTCTGATCATAAGGTATCTGGACTGTCCCATTAGTCTCTTACTTTTGCCTTTTATTTATGTAATTTAAGTTATCTGTGGAGTTCTTAAAATTACTCAAAAATTGTCTTTCACTTTCTTTTGTGTAGAACCCTGAGACATCTGGGGCATCTCAAAGTGATTTTAGGAATTAGGTGGGTAACTGTAAGTTTATCAGGAGGTCTATGGGTACATCTTCCTATAGCCAGAATAGCAGGGACATTGAAAAGTCACAAGGTTTTGAGCAGAATTAGTAAGTGGGATTAGTGCCCTACATATAAAAAAGACAACACACTCATTTTGTCTCTCCTCTCCATTCCTCCTTCCTTCTTCACTCCCTTCTGAAAACCTGGAGGTGACCACTCACCAGAAACTGCAGCTTTCAATTTGCAGATACCATCTGAGACTTCCCAACCGAAGAACTGGAAAGTGAGTATTTGGTGCTACTCATTCCAGGACATTTGTGACAGCAGCCTGAAATAAACCAGTTTTCAGAATAATTGTATGTGTGGATAGAATCGTGTTCTAGTCTATTTAAATATTTAACATCTAACATAAAAATTATTTCTTTTTTGAAAAATTAACTTAATTTTTAAGTGTGTGTGTGTGTGTGTGTGTGTGTGTGTGTGTGTGTGAGAGAGAGAGAGAGAGAGAGAGAGAGAGATGAATGTGGGTGTGTGATTGCATTGCCCTCAGAGTCCAGATGAGGGCGTCAGATTCCATGGAGCTTGAGTTACAGGAGGGTGTGAGCCTCCTGATGTGGGTACCAGGAGATAAACTTGGGTTCTTTGCAAAAGCAATAAGCGTTTAACCATGCTACTTAAAGAAAAAGAAGAAAGAAGCACTTGCTTTTGCCCAACTCTGTCACCAAGAGTTACATGCCTCTCTAAACTTGTCCTTTGTTGCAAAGGGAGCTCTGAGAAGTCCCTGGGAGAGAGAATTAATATCTGTCTGTCTATCTGTCATCTCTCTAGCTATCATCTACTATCACCTCTAAATCTTCTATCCATGCATTTACATGTCAAACAATTTAATATTATTTTATATCTATATCTATCTATCTATCTCTATCTATATATAGAATGCTAAAAGTGGTTTACGTAGCAAAAAATAAAAATACATTTAATAATTATAGAAATTATCAGTTGTTCCAAGGACAAACAGCTGTACCTGAAAAAAAATGTTTACATTTCTACTGTGGAAAGTATGGTAACTACTGAGTATAAAAATGAAAGTCATTTGTCACAAGCCTGGAGAGGAAAAGTGACAACACAAATGACTAGAGACCTGACAAGTGTTCACAGTGAGTGTATTGACTGGGGGCTGAGGAGACCTGCCCAGTGTGGGACTGCTGTGGGGCTCTGTGTCTCCCTCCAATGGCAATGAGAAGGGGGAAATGGAAACAGCAGGTGGTAAGACACACATTTAAGATGCTAACACAGACAGGAACAATGGATGTCAAACAGCAAACATTTGAGGCTGATGAGATGGATCATTGGGTAAAAACGCTTGCTGAGCAAGATTCCTGACCTGAGTGATCTCTGGAACCCACAGAGCGGAGGGACAGACTCCTGCATGTTGTTCTCTGACCTCCACATCCATGCTCTGGTAAACTCCCTCATCATATACATGCACACAGAAGAATGACAAAAATAAAATATTCTAAAAATGCTAAATTGCTGGGGTGGTTGAACAAGTAATAGGGTGCGTGTAAAATGTGCTCACTGGTGGAAATGGACTGCAATGCTGAAAATTGCTGCCACCTCCTGGGATTGATTTTGCAACTGCATGTTGCCATGGTCACTTTTATTCTATGGAACAGACGTTTCCAGTAACTCGAGTGAGGAAAAAACAAGGCTGATTTTGCTGCGCTTGCAGACTGCCATGACAGTAGAGATGATATGATGTTTTCTACGACCAGATAATAGATGTCAGCTATTTTTTTTTTTTTACCAGAGCCTGTCAGGAACACAATAAATATCTCATTAACTAGGAAAGAAAAACAAAATGTATTCATAGGAAGGTTCTTTAAAAAAGATTCAACTAAAGATAGTTTGTAAAAGTAACATAAATAATAGTTAAATAAGTTAATTAAGCATTGATAAAATGCTTGAAATTAGATTTCAAATTGGTTTAAACCTGAATAGTTAAGAAAAAATTCTAAAAACTTTGATGTAGTTGGTAGTTTCAAGAAACTTCCTGGAAAAGGAACCATTATAATAAACTACTTGCATTGAAGTATTAATTAAAAATCATCTTCTACATTGAGTTACATGATTTAACTTTCATCCAAATTAGAGCACAAAAGCCTTGCTGAGGACCCTGGTCCTTCAGTAATGATACACGAAGGTAAATATTCCTTTCCCTGGAACTGGAGGACTCACACATGGAGAAGAATAGTCTGAAATAAGCCAGGAAAATTTTTTCCAAGAAAATTTAAGTGCCTATTCAGAGAAAGGCTGGGACCTTGCCAGTAGACTATGGGGGTGGGGGTGGGGAGTGCTCATATATATGTGCTGGTTCTGTTGTAAAAATAAATTCTGCAGGCCTCTATTTGAACATTTTCTGATTATTAAATGACCCTATTAAATATCTAAATACGTTCTCCCCACACAAAATCTACTTGCCTAGCAGAGATGGTTCCACCTTTATAATTTGTCTTTATCCTCTCCTGCTTCACTCGGACTCATGTTCACAAAAACCCTTTTCTGGGAAATGTACCCTTGAGAAAAGAAAAGTCACACATTTTCTTTATACTTTCTTGCTTCAAGAGTGAGAATTCTTAAATAGGCTGGTCAGCCTGATGGTTAGTCTTGATCATTGGTTTACATGCAGCAGATTAGCAATGCTCATCTCTGGGCCCTTCTGTGATGTTGTTTTCAGAGAGGATGAGCCACAGGGGAAGACTTGCTCTAAAGGTGGGCAGCATCCTTACATCGACTCTTGTCTAAATGGCATAAAAGGGGGAAAGGAGACAGGAACATAACACATCATACTCTTCAAGAACAAAAGTTTTTTTTTTCAATTATATGCCAGTAAAACTTTAAGGAAAAAGAATTTTGTTGAGGATTTGTATCAGTGATCTTAGCATGGAACTGTGAGTAAGTCATAAAAGGTATCATTTTCTGTGTGCTAGTATAGGCAGGACAAGGAGGAGAATAAAGCTGGGAAATGGAAGGCTGAGTCAGAGAGACACTGCCAGCCGCCATGATGAGAAACAGCATGTGAAGATGCCAGTAAGCCACAAGCCATGTGGCAAGTTATAGATTTATAGAAATGGATTAATTTAAGCTGTAAGAACAGTTAGCAAGAAGCCTGCCACGGCCATACAGTTTGTAACCAATATAAGTCTCTGTGTTTACTTGGTCGGGCCTGAGCAGCTGTGGGACTGGCAGGTGAGAGAGATTTGCCCTGACTGTGGGCCAGGCAGGAAAACTCTAGCTACATGCTAGGATTCCTGAGAAATGTGGTTAAGGCACTGAAAAGAAAGATGTATTTATATCAAGCAAGGATGTCCCATTTGAAGAAGCCAATGGCCTTCAGCTCCAGGACAGCTGGGTGACTGAAGACACAAGTGTTCCATTGTCTGGAGAACAGTGAATTTCCTTGTGGCATTTTAATTGACTATGAATCATTCTGCTGTGACAGGAGCTATGAAAAGGTGAGATTCTGGGGAAATATATGCAACTGATGCCTGAGCCCTGTAGATGTTAGATACAAAGAAAAGGACAACAGTTATGACTAAGCCCCTGTTGTGACCAAATACCCCAGGAAAAGAACTTAAGGGAGAAAGAATTCATGGTCACAGTTTTATAGGATTCGGTGCATTGGCCAATGCACCTGACTCCATTCCTTCGGACTTGTGATGTGCTGAAGATGATGGAGGGACAGGGGGCCTGGACAGTGAGCAGAACAAAGCAGTTTGCAATCGTGGTAGACAGGAAGCAGGGAGAGGAAAAACAGGAAGGGCTGAAGGTGAAATATGGCCCCTAAGGAAGTGTTCCACTTGACCCGTTCCCTTCAACTAGATCCACCCTCCCACTTTCTGCCACCTCCCAGTAATGCCATCCTATCTTGACCCATCAGGAGTTAATTCATATATTAGGCCAGACTCTTCATGGTCTAATTACCTCTGGAAATGATCTCTCAGACATACCCAGGGGAATTTTTTTACCACTTTCCTAAGTGTCACTTAATGTAATCAAGTTGATAATCAAGATTAACCCCATGTATCTGTCAGGGTGCTGCAGATATAACAGATAATTTTGAAAGTTACACTAGAGCTTAAAGTTGGTCAATTTGAGCTCCAGGCTGAGGAAATTGAATGCATTGTACTACTGCAGCTTGGAGGTAACATAGGCTTCAACTACACAGTGACATTAGCAGTGGAAACAGAAAAGAACAAATGAATGCAAATAAGAATTAGGTGGTCTGCATTTTGAAAGGTTGGTTTAATCTTCTATTCTGGAACTGTTGTTGGTTTGAAATCCCACCAGGAAAATAAGAATTCATGCCTGGTACTATTAAATGGGTCAAAAAATCCATATTGAATATGCAATAGGGCCTAAGGCAGAACCTAAGACTATTAGTCTGCTAAATGGGCATAATAATAAACAGCCCTCTAAGTTTGTATCTTTACACTCATAAACATGCTCATTTCTCAACTCTCATTAGAGAACCTTCTTTTTCTAGTATGTTTACTAATACAGAAAGACTCAACTGGCCAACTTACAGAGAATAAGAGACTGGGCATGCTCAGTACTAAGTGGAACAGCTAGATCATACCCCTTCCCTACAAAGTTCAGGATATCACTGCAGAAGAGTGGGCAGAAAGACTATGCAAGCCAGAAATAGTGGACATCTACAGTGAAATTTTATTCACTGGACATGACAGAGTTGTCTCACAAATAAACTCACAACAGACATGAGTATTTGGATATGACCTGAATAATATGAATGGAGCCCAAATCCAAGCATTGATGTGGGAGAGATTCAGGAAGTCGCACCCCTGGTTGAGAAGATATTGGCAATTGATGGCTGCTGGGGGCATTCAGTTGTCTCCAAGGATGTAGGCTCTGAGAAGCTACCCATGTTCCAGCAGATAGACATATCCATACACATACAGGCAACAGTAAAAACTCAGTGAGTTTAGGGAAAAAAATCAAGGAAGGAATACACATTGTGGTATTGCAATACATTTAGAAGAATTAGCCACAAAACATTTCAATAACACTCTAGGAAACTTAAGAAATAGACCTGATTTTTATAATAGTTGAGAAAAGTTAAGAATATTGATTTGCTTTCATTGAGTTTGTATCCAACACACAATGACAGTTATGATCAGAGGCCAATCATTGCAGACCAAATGAGTTTCTTGCCCAAGGTTCTTTCCCATCTTCACAGGGTCTAATGACCAGCCATTGCCTGTTTGCAAAGGAAGCATGTGGTAAATACAATGAGCTACAGGCACACTGCATGAAGTAGTATTGTGGAGAGGAAAAGTGGCATTATGCAGATCTTCGTCTCATCTTTATAACTAAGTCATTGGACTGCTTTGAGTTAAGCCGAATGATTGGTTTTACTCAACATATTTAACAACTAGGACAACTCAGCCCAATCAGAATGAGTGCTGTCTTTCTTGTTATAGTAATGAAAATACCATTAAGTCTTCTGGCGAGCCTGGAAAGGGTTGAGTTGGATTAGGTAGTTCTTTGGTGAAGGTTGTTCTGGCCATACATGGAATGGTTAGCAGTATGTCACAGCCCCCATCCTTAAGCTCTAGTTACTCCATGCTAGTATTACAGTCTGTCTCTCTCACAAAACACACAAAAGAGCTATGGATACCAGCAACATTTGTAGATGTTTACACGTGCCCCCAACACAGGTACAGAATTCCTCAAGTTGAAATACCACTGAGCTAGATGTATTTAGTCAATGAACTATTTCACTACCTGTTCTTTTCCTTCCTCTGTGTCTTTCTCTAGTTCCTTAAATCTGAGTACCCTTTCACTAACTTCAACATAGATTATAACCTTCTTTGTAAAACACAATGAATTGGCATTTACTCGAGAGGTTCTACAAAGAGGTTGATTTAGATATCTCTGTAAAGCTTATGACCAATTTTTAATAGTAAGTTTCAATGACTAAGATTTTATATAACATTTCTATTTACCAGAATAAGGAAGTAGAAGATTTCGTTCTCACAAAATTAAAATGTTATCCATACTTACTTGATATCATAGGCAGGATGTTATCTTACATTTAAAAATTGTACTCTTTCCTGTTTAGAAAGAAAGTAATTTAAGCTTATATTACCACATGATTGACTATCTGTTGTGTTTGATTTTTGCTATCAATTTACATCTGTTGAGTTGTAAAACACAATCTAAAATATCTGAAATTTTCTGTTATTGTTATCATGATCATCATCATTTATGGCAGGGACTGAAGTAAAGTGTCGCACATGCTAAGTACATGATCTACAACTGGGTTACCCTGGTAACCTCTCTTAGAACTTCTTTGAATAGTTAGGGAGAACACAGAAAAGTGAGCAGCTATTATTGAACTAGAAACATCAGTAGTGACTATCATTTAGGCCTGTACATTGATACATGACCTGAGGAATTTATATGCTTCCATGTAATCAACCAGTAACACATTCATTCAATAAATGTTTATTACCCATACACCATGCAAATATGCTCAGGACAGAGCAGTGAAGATGTTGTTGCTTTCTACCGATGGACACTAAGCTGAAAATGGGGGAAGGAAAACAGTATTCAAGTCAACCATGAATTACATCAGCAGAAAGAAGCAGGGGAGAGGCCAGTAGAAATGGTGGTGGGGAGAGCATTGCTGATTTTTATGGTCCTAATGAAAAAACTCTTCAAATGTTGACGTTTGATCAGGGCATGAAGGCTTTGAAGTGTCCCCTTTTCAATAAAAGAGTTTTCCTGTTGGAGAAGTAGCAAGTATTGTAAAGGAAGTATATTCTTGGCAAACTCAAAGAAAATCAAGATATCCAAAGATGGGCACAGCAAAGGAGAAAGTTGCAGTGATAATCAACTCAACTGTCACTTCAGATCCATCAGGAAGACTATGGAGGAGCCTGCCTTTCTTTAATATTTATATTTAAAGTATTCTTTTCTTGCCTATGTGGAGGGGAACATACGCATACACATATGTGTGTATGAGGGGTGTGTGTGTGTGTGTGTGTGTGTGTGTATGTATTGAGGTGTAGGTATGGATGTGTGTGTCATATGAATGTACATGTATATGGGTATATTCTTCCATGCACATACTTGTGAAGGCCAAAGTTTGACCTCATGTGTCTTCTTCTATCATTTTTCTACTGTAGTTTTTGAGACAGTAAATATTAAATCTGTAGCTTGTTTTGGTGGGAATGGCTGGCCAGTAGGCCTCTTGGGATCTGACCATCTTGTCACCCATCGCAGAACTATGGTTACAAATGAGTGCCACTGCATACATTTTTTACATGGGTGCACATTTAACCCACTAAGCCATTTCTCCATCCCCCATTTTAAATATTTTGTTTAATTGTATGCTTTGGCAATAAATGCAAAAATATTACATGTATATGTATATACATATCACATATAGGCTTTAATATAAATATTCTAATATAAAATATGTTTCTATATTTATATGAAGCAAATCTGTAGTGAGCATGGTTGCTTATAATGCAGGACATAATTCATATTTTAATATTCTTGTGAGTATTTTAATCTAAGGTATAATATGAGCTAGTTAATAATCACATGAAAACTTAAATTTAGAAAAGAATGACACATGTCAGAACCATTTACTTGAATTTTTGCTTTAAAACTTTTTCTTTTTCTTTATAGAGCTTTTCAAAACAAAAGATTATTGTTTTAGCAAAATATATGTGCTTCAGAAAAGATGCATCTAGCATATTCTGGTTAATGAATTACAACATTTCTTTGAGTTTCTTCCAACCTTACACATCTGTGATTCTGTTAGGATTCTGTTGGTTAGAACACAAGGCCAATGAGAACAATACCATAGATTTGACACCTCTCTAGACATAATCACAGACTGGCTCCATGCATTATTTAGGATTCAGAGAAAGCTGTTCTAATAGCTATTCACTGGGATGCTGCATGCTGTCACAATTAAAAATTACAAAGATTATACTGTTCCATTTCCTTACCAGTGTTCTTGCTCTCCTGAAACAAATCCTTACAGACATTTTAATGTATCCCACACATTTGAATACTAGCGTTCCAATAGTGTATAAGAAGCAACACGACAACACTGAACAATAGTAATGCTGTTCATAACTCACTATGACAGGAGTTTCACAGTGCCTATAGAAACATGCTGTTAGGACATCAGCTCTTGGGGTCCCCCTTCAGCACTATGTGTTTAAACCTCATTAGTTCCTACCTGGGCTGTTCCTCCTTGTACACTTTAGAGTGCCCTAGGGTCCATTGTGGCCTTGACTTGACTTGTGTTATGTCTGTTTTACTCTCACAGTGAGTGTGATTCTACTACCTGCAGTATTCACTAAAGTAAGCATTTCACTGGAGTGGATATTAATGAAACTTTACGTAAGCTCAATGAAAGTGAAAACAAGTGTTACATAAGCAATTTAATAGTAAGCTCTGAAGTTTCCATGGCACATAGTTTGGCCACATGTCATAACCATGCTAAAAATTGCTGAAGTAACTATTTTTGGTGGTGAACCTAGGCTTTAATGGCTCAGCCATCCTCCAGCCCTCTGGAATTACTCTCAATGGCTAAGTTGAAAAGTGCTTTCAACAGTGTTCTTTTTTAATGAGGAGTTATTGTCAAAAAGCAAGAACAAGTCATGTGGCTTGCTCTATTCATTGACTTACAAGGCAAACCTAAAAGGTCATGTAGAAAGCTATCGGATTTTATGGACTGGGCCTTTAAAACTTAGTGCTTCATATACTGGGGTTTTAATCTTTTGATCATTCTCAAAAGGAAGAGAATGAGAGTCTGATAAAACTACCCGGAAGTTAGGATGGAATAAAGGAAAGTGCAAAGGACCAAGGCTAGTGGAGACTCTTCTGCAGGGATACCATGGAAACACAAGGAGATTGCTTTTCTAAAGTAGGATGTGCTTATTCTGATGAACTGAAGAAAAACGAATCCAGAGCTTACTGCAATGGCAAGCCTGATTTTCTGTGTTATCTGGGAAATTGAAAATCTTTTGTTAATTTGAAAAGTTCTTAAGTTCAGTCCTAGCATTAACTATTTGTTGTTGATACCAAGTACTGCCTTGATGTCATTGGCACTGTTGGTAGATACAAAACGCTGAACTTTCTTATGTATAAACTGTAATATCAAACATAGTTAAAGTGTTTGTAAACAATTTAACACCCAAATGTAAGTTCTAGAAAATACAGAGATGAATTTTACATGAATAAAATGCAGTTCTCATCACAACCAAATATTCAGTAGGTGAAATTTGTTTTTAGATTCACATTCTTTTCTTAGTGTCATGTTTTACTTCTGTCCTATAGTTATGCCTAAGTAGCTGTCTAATATCCATCTCTTGCTAACTGTAGCTTGAGAATAAGGACATTTGGAGTCTGGGCCTCTCAGATGAAATGACCTAACAAGACTTGTTCACAAACACTTCAACTATTCAGTGCAAAGTGGAAATAACAGTCATGTGATTTATGATGCCTACAATAAACAGTGTTAATTGTGAAGAGACAAATGACCACGGCAACTCTTATAGAGAAAACATTTAATTCGGGTGGCTCACTTACAGTTTCAGAGGTTCAGTCTCTTATCTTTATGGTGGGAAGCATGGCAGCATGCAGGCAGACATAGTGCTGGAGCTGAGAGTGCTACATCTTGCAGGCAAAAGGAAGTTGACTGAGACACTGGGTGGTATCCTGAGCATAAGAAACCTCAAAGCCTGCCTCCACATTGACACACTTCCTCCAACAAGGACATACCCACTCCAAAAAAGCCACACCTCCTAATAGTACCACTCCCTATGAGATTATGGGGGCCAATTACATTCAAACTACCACACCATGTTTAGAAGCGTTGTTTGTGCACGTGCGTGCGTTTGTGTGTGTGTGTGTGTTTGTGTGTGTGTGTATGTGTGTGTGTGTGTAACTAATGTATGGTATGTTTCTTTTTGTTTGTTTTGGCTTTTCAAGACAGGGTTTCCCTGTGAAACAGTCTCAACTGTCTTGGAACTTACTCTGTAGACCAGGCTGGCCGTGAACTCACAGAGATTTGCTTGCCTCTGCCTCCTGAGTGTTTGGATTAAAGTTGTGTGCCACCACCGCCCTGCCTAATGTATGTTTTCATATGTATACACAGATTTGAAAGGTATGGGATGATTTTCCTTTTCAAATAGAAGCTCGTTGTAGTGGGTAGCCATTCCAGCTTTGATCTGGAAGTTCCAACCCCCATTGAGACTTCGGCAACTGTTACGCCTACAAGGCGGGGCCAAGAGAGGCGCCTGGGGACCTGAGATCTGGATCAGGCGCTCGCTCGGGGGCCGGGACCCTGGATAGTGGAGGTGGACCAAGCAGAGCTCCAGAGAATGCTGCTGGACTGCAATACACCTTCCCCAGACCCCGCGACCTACCTATCCCTTAATTTGTAAATTACGCCATTAAATAAATCTCCTTTTAACTACATGGAGTGGCCTTAATAATTTCACCAATATCTGGCACCCAACGTGGGACAAGAGTTTCCACCTAAAAACTGAGAAAAAAGATTCTAAAACGGAGCTAAAAACAGCTTCCTAATTGTCTCTCTCAAATGAGCGGCAGCTGCCGGTTTGAGCTACTGGCAGGTTCCTAGTGTGCATACATGCTCTATCTGCAGTATGGCGGGAATGAGGCCTCTGCAAGTGGCACATTAAGCTGTGTGGTGGATTTAGCCTTTGCTAGTACAAAACAAAAAAAAAGAGGTTTCTGGGCTACACACTGCTTTGATAGAAGCATAGACCCACTATTTCTGAGAGTTGATGGCTCCCAGAGCTGGCGGAATTCTATCACCGCCATGTTGGGAAGCTGAAGTAGGCGGAGCTAGCAGCGCTAGTGCCCTTTCAGGCTTAGAAGGCTACAGTTTAAAGCAATAGGCTCAAGCTAATATAAAAAAATAAGCCATGTAAAGATGGCTACTACACAGAGAATTTGGATTATGTTCTCTTTGATATTTGTAACTGAAGAAAAACATTTGATTACAAAAGCTGTTGAGTTATGCCAAAATGTATGTTTTAAAGGTACCTTGACTTCAAAATTTGGATGTAAGGATATGTTGCTTTGGAAAGGAGGCTCTGCTTTTGTTCCCACAGAAAGCCAGAGGCTATGGATTTGTTCCAGATTAAGATACATCAGGTTTAACCAGCCAAGACCACCTGAAAGGTCTCCGATGACACCATGGCCCAGATGATCCAACATCTAAAATCGTTTCAAGGCAACTGGCTCAGACGATACACCTTCATGGACTACTCCATAATCCTAAAATATTCTTTGTGTCCCCATAAGATACAGCGCCCCCCTACAGCAGGAAGTAGTAAGAGAAGCTATGCCCAAATTCCCAAATATACCAAGCTGACTTTCGAGATGTGTAAAGGTTAAAACCTTCCTTTTTAATAAAAGAAAAAGGGAAGTGCTGTGGGATGGTCTGTATGTCAAATGTGTTGCTGATTGGTCAATAAATAAATCACTGATTGGCCAGTGGCCAGGCAGGAAGTATAGGCAGGACTAACAGAGAGCAGAATTGAGAGAACAGGAAGCTGGGTGAGAGAGACACTGCCAGCCACCGTCAGGACAAGGAAGATGTAAAGTACCGGTAAGCCACAAGCCATGTGGCAAGATATAGATTTATAGAAATGGATTAATTTAAGCTGTAAGAACAGTTAGCAAGAAGCCTGCCATGGCCATACAGTTTGTAACCAATATAAGTCTCTGTGTTTACTTGGTTGGGTCTGAGTGGCTGTGGGACTGGCAGGTGTCAGAGATTTGTCCTGACTGTGGGCCAGTCAGGAAAACTCAAGCTACAGCTTGTCTTGAAAGGTATGGGATGATTTTCCTTTTCAAATAGAAGCTCAAGTCTTGAGCATATACCAGCTAAGTGACTACCATATAAGAACATCATAAGGAAAGATATGCCATTGATTTTTAAGAATTATAACATTCACCAAGTTTCTGGAAATGATAATGCTGTTCCTGAGTATAAACATACATCTCCCAATTTAATAAATGTTGCTTACCTGACAAGCAGCAGAAAACATTTGACAGTATACCAGAGAGAGTAAAATGTAAATATTATTTATTCATTGACCTTAAGATATTCAACCTGCTGAGAAAGAAAAGCACATCAAAATACATAGTGAAGGAGCTTCAGATTCAAAGAAAGGAGTAGCCAGAGTCCTACAATGGGGAGAAGACATTTGTGCATATGGAACTAACTTACAAAATGTTAGGTGGGAATTAAAATGATTATGAAGGACAGGTGGTGGTGCTGCACACCTTTAATCCCAGCACTTGGGAGGCAGAGGCAGGTGGATCTCTGTGAGTTCCAGGCCAGCTTGGTCTACAAAGCAAGTTCCAGGACAGCCAACACTGTTACACAGAGAAACCTTGTCTTGAAAAACTAAACTAAACTAAACTAAAAAGATTATGAATACAGCTGAATCCTAAAAAGTAAACTTCTTCTAAGATCAAGAGAGCAATATTTCAATAGGTTTAAGGAAAAACTTGGTCCTGCCACCAATCAAATCACTTCTTTTTTAAAAATCAAGACATTGCTGTTATTTCAAGAAGGCATTGTGACTACTTCTATTAAAGTTGATAATTTAAACCACAGGTCAAGATCATGAAAGAGAGAAGACCATCATGGAAGATTATTAAGTCTCAGCTATGTCCTGGCACTATCTGAAGAAGTGTGCATATCAGCCAGTGTAGTGTAGCTAGAACAAAATATATGAAGTTAAAGTCAGCGAAGTTTAAAAAAAGAGGTGGAGTTAACTGGGAGGCCAGTGGTTACTGACAAGTGGCACTGACATGAAAACCAAGTGATGCACAAGCACCCAGCTTTTCTGTAGTACTCTTGTCTATGCTTCTGTGTGCTTGTGTGTGCTCTGGATGGAACCCTAGGGCTCACACTTGTTAAGTATGTACTACACCCCTGAGATATACCCACAATTCTACCTTCTCATCTGATGTAAATGCCTGCTGAAAGTCACTCCTCCCTGAAGTCTTCCCTGAAGCCCTGCAAGTGCCCTGTTCCTAACACCCACACCCACACAGGGTCCTTGGAGTTTCTAGTCTCTGCTCAGCACACTCATACAGTCTTGTGGGTCGTGATGCAGGATGATTACTGCTGAGGCAGTTGTTCCTCCTACATGACCAAATATTTCCTGAAGAAAAGGCATCCGGTTTATTTATCTTTATATTCCCACAGTCCTGGCACATTGGAGACACATTTGGTAACTTACCCTAAGTGAGTCAGTAGAACTCCATGAGAATACAGGATGAGAAGTATAAAATGGTAAATTGGATTGAGTTTGATAAAGGACTTAAAAACACAAATACAGAATCTTGAACTTTACTACTGGCAATAAATTCATTTTATCTTTCAAAGATGGAAAGTGGTCTCAAATTTATTTTGTAAATGTACACCAGCCATCACTGCTCTTTGATTAAAATGTTTACAAACTAAAAAGATAAAATTATATCTAGCATGTTGTTTCTTATTCTACATGCACCATAGAGAAGGAATAGTAATTGCTCTTGTGTTTGCTTCCCAGTTAAGGATTTGTAATTTTCATAAATCCATGACAGGAATATAGGAAACATCAGGGTTTTCCAAGTCTACACATGAGGAAGCAGCTGTCTATGCATGAAGTAAGCAACAGCAAGTTACCTTTGAGTTCACAACATCTAGCAATGTATCCAGCACGAAGTAAGTGCTCAATAAATATTTTTTTGATAGTGTGAATGAACAAGAAAAAGATTCCATGTGATTCCTGAATAAGACAACTAAAAAAAAATAATTTAAAAAATGGCAGCATATGGTGCTATTTAGAAAACATCATGCAGTTTTTTTCATGGTGAACTTAAAAAAATACTGTAAAATTAAAATAGATTTTTAAGCTTTTCAAAACATAAATAACATGTTTATTTCCAAAAACGAAAGTGCAAACATCTGGCAGCAAGAGCCGAGTTCTTGCCCTTGGAAAGTATTCCTTATTTTAAGATGTATCCTCTGGTGTTGCCATGACTACTGGCCATGAAGTGGAACTGCTGTGTAATACGTTCTATCCCCCATAGTGAGTGTATCTGAAACCAGCAGTAAATTTCTAGTAATTAGAAGAGACAGCCTCAAAGGTGGACTTGACAAAGTCTTCAAACACTGTGTTAAAATCTTCTCCTGGGGTTTGGACAACGGGTTGTTCATTTAAATGGCTCATTAGTATGGACAGGATAATTAAATATGGAGCTGGATATCAGGCCTAGGAGAAATCCTTTTGCCACATTTGAAACTGTCAAATTATTTAAAAAGGAGAGAGAGAGAAAGCTCGATTCCACAGTAATTGGATGGACAGGAGATAAAGCTGTGTATTTGGTAGATAAACACTGATTCTCTTTGAGTGTCAAAGCCACGGACTTTTCACGGTAATTCTGAGTAGCTGAAGTGGGATGACATGCAGTGATCCCCAGAGTGGAGAGGATGCAGTGGGGTGTGTCTATACCTACAGCACCTGATAATTTGTTCTTTCATTACTGCTAGGGTGATTGACATTATTTTTACATAAGCTAACAAGCTTTGTAAGTCATGTAGGAGAAATTTAATCTTGCTTTAATAGCATTAGGTCTCTCTTAACTGCATTCTTCCAGAAGGCAGATAGATGGCTGCCTTTTCCTGGTGTGTGAGTCCAACTGCCACGGGAGGCTGACACTGTGGCTGCTCTGTACCTACAGAGCCCTTTTGTCGTCTTTAGTTCAGAGCTAAGAACCACACAGTTAGAGCAATGGTTCTCAACCTTCCTAATGCTGCGACCCTTTAATACAGTTCCCCAGGTTGTGGTGACCCCCTGCCTAAAGTTACTTTCGTTGCTACTTTATAACTGTAATTTTATTACTGTTATGAATCGTAATGTAAATATCTGTGTTTTCTGATGGTCTTAGGCCACCCCTGTGAAAGGGTCATTTGACTTCCTAAGTGGACAAGACTCACAGGTTGAAAATGACTGTGTTAGATGATGGGTGAACAGAAGAAAATACGCTCATTGCCCTGATCCTCATGGTGCACGGCAGAAACGGAAGTGAAAGAGAACACAAAGAAAAGGAGATGAGAATAGGAAATAATACCGTGTTGTACTTTTTCTCATAAACTTAAAATTATGATTTGGTATTTTAACAGTAAACAAAAGTAAAATACATATAAGATATATATTATATATGCAAACATATATATATATATAATACATATATATATATATATATACATATATTTTTTTTTAAACAGGAAGAATTAGTCTTTGGTCTCATACTTCTGTCTACCCTGAATGCTTGCTACTCATAAATTAGAGAGAGAGAAACAGATAGAGATAGACAGACAGACAGACACAGAGACAAAGAGAGATGTTCTAGGAGAGGGCCCTTCTACACTGTCAGGGAAAAGTACTGGGATGTGGCTTCTTTCTGGACCACAGCCTAAAACACACCTATACTGGGCTACACATAGGATTTCTGGATGTCTGTAGAAGCTCTGGGAGGGATTTGCTAATTGACAGCCCGATTTGCTCCCTAGCTAAAGTGTGCTGTGGAGTCTGCCCCAGCTGGAACTCATTTGGACCAGTCCTGGTTATTTGCATAGGAACTGTGGTCAGAATGGGCTGAAGGCCACACTCCCTAGACCAGATGCCAGAGTCCCTTCGGCCATCTCATCCTGATTCATACCATGGAAATGCATGTTTGGGAAGAGAAGGCACCGTATTGTGTCTAGCTGTTTAAAAGTATTCTTCGTTTTCTACACAAGAAAAAGTCAATCATCTTTCTGTTAGGATCTCAAGGACAAAGTCTTAGGACATCCTTTGACCATGATTCTGTTTACTGTATCAGCAGTTTTCTGCGATTACCTGATACTATTGTATAGGAATATGAACTTAGCTTACATCACTCAAAGGCCCACCTGGTGCCTTTTCTTAGCAGAACTATTGTTATAGTCCTCAAGCTTTCCATAAAGGCTTGTTATTTGAATACCAGTAATCAGAACCTTCCCTCTGTTGACCTGATTTTTGTAAGCAGGATGGCCCTTGAACTTAGTTTTCCTAAGGCATGCCCTTTCTTCATGTTTATGAGTTCTGTGAGAACATAAGCTCTATAGAAGGTTGAACTACAAAAGGAAAAACAGTGATACAGTCAGAACATTCTGAGAAAGGCATCAGCCGAAGCCACAGTATGGATGCATTCAAAAATATAAAAGCCAAGTTAGTGAAAGGCTCACATTGCCTTTTGTGGTAAGGAAACAAGGTACTGCTGAAGTGCAGGGTGCCCCACCCCAGGATTGTAGCTAACATTTATCTCTCCTCATTAAAACTCTTAAGTCGGTGCTGATGATTGGCAAGGATGAAACTGCATGAGAAAACATTCTTCTTCTTCCTTACCCCAAAGCAAAGACAGCCGTCATTTCAAGCTAGCACATTAATGACACTGGAAATATTGAATGGTGGCAGACAGCAAATGGCTTAATGGAGAAAAAAGCACAATATGAACTTTCCTTGGAAAGTTTATTTTTCATTATCAGACATGTTCAAGGTGTGTGTGTGTGTGTGTGTGTGTGTGTGTGTGTGTGTCTGTGTGTCTACAGCCATAAATAATTTGAATACAAATTACTTTAGGTAAATGGCCTTTATTGAACAAATTAGACATTAGTGCTCCAGCATAACTGTGGGAAACAAATGACTGTAATCACTATGACAATAGGACTTAATTGGCTGAGTTACAGACAGAATAATATAAAACAGACAGAGGCCTGAGCTTCAGAGCCGGTTCTCCTGCTATGTCAGGGTAACAGATTGGGTATTTAGGAAGAGACTTTCCTTATCCCAGCATTCAGGCATCATCATTTCACTTGTGATATAAGGGTAGATTACTGTTACTTGAGATTTCATCCAAATTATCACTATTGTTAGAGAAGAACTCTTTCCCCCTTACCAACATTTTCCTTATTTTCTGAATTGTTACTTTGGAGAATTTAATGAACTTAACAAACTCTTCTCTGAATGAGGTTCCTGTGAAAATTGGCCCTCCCCAAGAGCAGTCCAGTATGAATATCAAAATTAAGTATTTGCTAAATTCAGCCCCAAACAGCTCACTTCTGTCCGTGGGATACAAGAATAAAGTGATGACACAACTCAGCATAAACTCACAACAGCAAGAGGGAAGGGATATGTAAACTGGCCAGAAGGGTTTTGACATAATCTAATTTCTATGTTTGACTCCCTCAAATTTGAAAATCAGATCATTTTTGCTGTATATAATAACTGCATATCTTTTCAAATTCACCTTTTGAATTCTCATTTCAATTCTTACTAGTGATTTTAAATTAACATGTATTTGTGCATATTTACATGGTACAACATGGAATTTTGATTCATGTGTATGTCGAGTAGTAGTCAACTCAGGGTTATTAGCATATATAATCATCCTAAACTTGCTTTTGGTATTCTCTCCATGATGAACACACTAAAATTAATATAGAAGTATAAGCTTAACTTGCAGCCCCCAGTGGGCCATCTAATGGCTTTTCTTAGAAAGCCTTAGACTCTTCTAATTCTTTTAAGTATCTTGAAATATGAAATGCATTGTTGATAATTTTATTCGGCCTAGAGTTCCATAAACACCAGAACATATTTCTCCTACCTAGCAATACATAATGCTTTACCTATTGTCTGGACTTTCTCTTGATGTTTTCTCCTCCACATAAAGACCTCTAAAAGTCTTAGCTCTGCTGTCTGACGGTAGATACAATGTGAGCAGTTATCTCAGGCTCTACCACAATGACCTCCCTGCCATGAGGGACAGTACCTTCATAGAGCTCTTCAACCCAGGCTGGCCCCGAATTTGCTAGATAGCTGAGAATTATCTTGAACTCAATGTTCTCCTGCCTTCATCTGTTAAGTGCTGGTATTATAGGTGTGTGGCACTACGCTTGGCTTTCTTTTCAATTTATATTGCTCCATTTTTTTAAATTTATGAATAAGACCTCTACAAATACTTCCACTTAAAAAGAGGATTGTATAAAGTAATAAAGTATAAATAATTGAATATTTACATTGCAATTCACATATATCATCAGATAATTAATGGGAATTTTCAGATGTGAAATGTCATTATTTAGAAAAATTTAATGAAAAATAATTGAAAGAACACACAGGAAGATTTTTTCCATGGTAATAGCCACTACTGGACAGTCTACTTTAGAAATGTGAAGACCTTCTAAGACTTGACACCTTGCCATTTTTCCTGTAAGTATTGCTAACGACTGGCCAAAATCTACAGCCTGATCCACAGAGCTCCATGTTCTGGATGGATTTTGTCAACATGGCAAAAAACCTAGACATATCTGGGGAGATAGAATCTTTTTTTTTTTTAATGGATCCTAGAACCTTTTATTTTTTTTAATTTTTTTATTTTTATTTTGCAATACAATTCAGTTCCACATATCAGCCACAGACTCCCCCATTCCCCCCCCCTCCCGTCCCCCTAACCTCCCCCCAGCCCACCCCCCCACTCCCACCTCCTCCAGGGCAAAGCCTCCCCCGCAGACTGAGATCAACCTGGTAGACTCAGTCCAGGCAGGTCCAGTCCCCTCCTCCCAGGCCGAGCCAAGTGATCCCGCATAGGCCCCAGGCTTCAAACAGCCGACCCATGCAATGAGCACAGGACCCGGTCCCACTGACTGGATGCCTCCCAAACAGACCAAGCCAATCAACTGTCTCACCCATTCAGAGGGCCTGATCCAGTCGGTGACCCCTCAGCCACTGGTCCACAGTTCATGTGTCTCCACCCATTTGGCTATCTGTCCCTGTGCTCCATCCAACCCTGGCCCCAACAATTCTCGCCCACACAAACCCTCCCCATTCTCGCCAATTGGACTCCCAGAGCTCCACCCGGGGCCTAGCCATGGATCTCTGCATCCAGATCCCTCAGTAGTTGGATGGGGTTTCTATCACGACAATTAGGGTGTTTGGCCATCCCATCATCAGAGTAGGTCAGTTCGGGGTGTATCTCAACCATTGCCAGCAGTCTGTTGTGGGGGTATCTTTGTGGATTTCTGTGGGCCTCTCTAGCACTTTGCTTCTTCCTATTCTCATGTGGTCTTCATTTACCATGGTCTCCTATTCCTTGTTCTCCGTCCCTGTTGTTGATCCAGCTGGGAGGGAGATAGAATCTTAACTGAGTAAACGTCTCTATTAGATTGGACTGTAAGCAAGTTAATAGGGATATTGTCCTTGATTAATGATTTAGGTGGGAGGGTCTATCTCACTCTTGATGGTGCTGAGTAGATGGTCCTGGGTTGTATAAGAAAGCTGAGCAAGCTATGAGAACAAGTCAGTAAGCATCATTTCTCCATGGCCTCTATACAGTTTCTGCCTCAAGGTTTTTGCATTGAATTTCTGCCCTGACTTCCCTCAGTGATGCACTGTGACCTGAAACGTGTAGGACTGATAAAAATCCCTTTCTTCCTCAAGTTGTCTTTGTTCATGGTGTTCTAACACAGCATTAGAAGCCCTAACTGAAAGTCTCTGTGTGGTTGGAAACAAACTTAATTCTCAGGCCTCATCTCAACACCATCAACTTCCTCTTGTTTCTGAAGCTTTTTCTGAATTACTTTTCTTTACCAGACTGTCTAGACTTCCTCATCTCATTGTCTTTGCAAATGCTTCTTCCACTATTGAGTCAC
This sequence comes from Peromyscus californicus insignis, assembly GCF_007827085.1. Taxonomy (NCBI): domain Eukaryota; kingdom Metazoa; phylum Chordata; class Mammalia; order Rodentia; family Cricetidae; genus Peromyscus; species Peromyscus californicus. Next base: position 150,939,502 of record NW_026294573.1, read on the forward strand.
CAGCCCTTCCCCTCTATCTGCCTGTTCACCATTAGATCAGTTCCCCAGATGGGCTCTGACGTTCCCTTGACATTTCTTAAGATCCTTTTACCAAGCTCGATTATAATTATTCAGTCTTCCTGTTATATAACGTGATTTCCTAGAGGAGAGATTGGAGCTTGTCCATTGTCATGAATAACTCATCAGATGTCAGCAGTGGTAGGACTGACTTCTAGTCAAGTGCATATAGGTACTGGAGCCTAAGCGCCAGGGTTCCTGGCCCAGTGCAAGTTAACTAACTTCTCTGTGCTTCAGTGAGTTAGTAGAGTAAAGAGCTTAGACCATGTCTGACACTTAAATCAGCATTAGTTTTCATTCTAGAATTATCATTACCAGTGACTGACTCGTAGTTCTTGATTCAGGAGACATTACTGCAAATATCAGTGGACTATCAAATATCAAATGTTGTGATTTATCATGGCCGAAATATGGCTCAGAAGGAGAGAGAGAGAAAGAGAGACAGAGAGACAGAGAGACAGAGACAGAGAATGATTGAGAGATTATCTAGTGAGACATGAGTCCTTAGGTCCAATCTCCAGAAAGGAAAAAAAGAAAGATACCCAATAATTTTCAATTATTCCATTTTTATTATCTTTTTTCTCACCCTTTATTGTTAATAATTGTCCCATTCGTTCAGTAAGCATCTGTTTTTCTATTCTGATAGAACTGAGAACTATGTTGAAAATACCCACTTCATTTTGTAAAGGGCTTTGAAAGAAATGCACTTGTCATAAAAATGATAGAGTCAGGCTGAGGCTCAATCTCTCGAGTGCTCATGATAACAGCCTCCAGTTAAAGTTTAAAGTGGGAACTCTCTGGGGTCTTCCCCAAAAGGAAGAAAATGATTGCAACTTCTCTTATTTTTTTTCATTTCCAATTCGTGTAAACTTTTAAACTTTCAGCATCTCACCTATTATACAATCAAGATCAAAAGCAACTTGTTATAGAAAGAAAATGAAGTAAACTATGAAACTAGTTATTTCATAAAACTGTATCTGAAACGCAATCCTCACAAAGGAACTGACCAAGGGAATGGATTCAAAAATGACAAAAGATCATGTAGAAACTACCATGAAATTAACATTCATTCAAAAACAAATCAAAGACAGCATCAAGTGTTCTTGTATGCCACACTGCACCTTGTCACCTTTTCCCAAAGCAAATCTGTTTCCATTGTCTTCCATTACAATGTCTTCACTTTTGTATGCTTTCTCTTCTGTCTTCTACCATTTTTACAGGGAGGTGGGTCCTGGAAACATCAAGGAAGAATGATCAATGTTCTCTGTAGGCCGTGAGGATGTTGAGGCCTTTCTCTGCCATGAGAACACAGGGCAAGTGCATCGACCTCCGTGTGTCTCTTTTGGTTCATCTCTTCTGGTTCCATTACATTTATTGTTCTCTTTTACTCCTTTGCTGTTGCATCTTATATCTACAGTGACAATAATATAGGTCCTTGGTTATTTTTTTTTTATCACTGGTTGTCTTGGGGCTTCTATTGCTGTAATAAAACACCATGATCAAAGAAACTTGAGGAGGAAAGGGTTTATTTTATCATATACTTATCAAATCACACTCCATAACTGAGGGAAGTAAGGGAGGAAACTGAAGTCAGGGACCTGGAGGCAGGCACTGATGCAGAGCCTGTACTGTTTACTGGCTTTTGTCTATAGTTTGCTCAGCCTGCTCTCTTATAGAACCTAGGATCACCAGCCCAAGGATGGCAGCACACACAGCTGTCTGAACCATCCCACCTCAATCATTAGTCAAAACAACACCTTACAGAGTTACCACAGGCCAATCTAATGGAAGTATTTCCTCAACTAAGATTCCTTCTTCCCAGATGTGTCTAGGTTTGTGTCAAGTTGGCAAAATCCAACCAGCACAGTGGTTACCAAGGTTTAGCATAGAATAGTCTGGCCCTAGACTCAGGTAAAGCAGCTGGTGATAGGTAGAGTTTGGGTGTGGGCACGGAGTGTCCCACTGGATATGCTGCATTTAAGCTGAACAGAGAACCTCTTGTGTATAGCAGGGACTGTGTTTATAGCTGCACACCCAGAGACAAAGGAAAGTGCAGTCTGGCCCTTCGAATGTGGCTCAGTGACCTCAGATTAGTTAATCCACTCTCTGAGTTTATATCTGTTTTTCAGAGATTTTATATTTTATATAAAGATCTTGTAAAAGTCAAATGAATTAAACTGTAATGCAGTCCGTTGTACATAGTTGGTGTTCAAAACTTATTTTGGGAGAGGAGAGAGGAAGAGGAAACTTGTCCTATCTTCAAACAAGCTAATGTTTGTTGAGACTTTAGGGGCAGAATGAGAGTCCTTAAAGCTGTTACTGTGTTTGAAACCTAAAAGATGGTGAAACCAGGACTCTTTGGTCCTTCTGTTTTCTTAGTTTTATTATTTGATCCAAGTGTAAACGGGAAGGATCAAAAGTGCCACTTTGGATAATAATCCTGATTTCGTGCAAGTAGTTCCCAGTGTCTAGGGAGTGAGCAAACCTCTACTGGTAAGGTGAATCCCTCAGAAAAGGATGTCACCCAAAGATGTTTGTATGTCAATAAGTTCTAACCTGAAGACAGAGAAAGCTGAGGGCTCCAGAGCCAAAGTCCATATATACAGAAAACCGAGACATGCTTAGAGAGTTCTCTCCTTTGGGGAGAGTGGAGAAGAGGCCCTAGAGAATGCACTGGCACTTCTTGCAACTGGTACAGATGTAAATACCAGTGGGAAGCCCAACAATATAACATTTCTCATTTAGCAGTGTTCTGTGTGTTGATACTCCAAGAGAAGTGCTCAGAAAGTTGAGGAAACGTGGACCAGTAAGCACCTGTGTTCTCACCCTTAGTAAACTCATATGCCAGTGAGGGGACAATGGTACACAGATAAGAAAAAAATAAATACAACATAAGAAGTATGTGAGTGGAATAATTTTCCATGTGTAGATAGATGCTCTCCGTGCGCCACACCACCGTTCCTGGGGTTCCCACTGACGTTGCCTTGATGTTGGGACTGTGGGAGTTTCCACACCTCCTGTTACCTCCCTGAAATCTTCTCCAATGAAGACACAGGGAGCTAGGGTCCCAGAGAGTGATCCTCAGTCAAAGAGGGACACAGCCTTCCACAGTTTAGATAAAGAATTTCGGTATAAATTCTGCATGACTTCTTAGAGAATCCCCAGCAAGAAAAAACACTAGCACAGAGGCCATGTCTGGCTTGCTGTTCCTTGTGCTCAGGCTCTGCTCACTTACTACTGCATCATGGAATCACTTCTCACTTTATCCAGACCCCATTGTAGGCTTTGATTTTGACCTTTGAAAGAGAATAAAATCTTGGGCAAGGACAACAGCATGTGAAGAATGGAGAGGTGTCTGTGGGAGGTTCTGTGTGTGCAGCCCCTGAAGAACTGGAAGGGTGAGTGAGAAATGAAAAGCAGCTCATGGGTCTGGAGAGCAGATCAGAAGGAACGTAGCTGCAAGGGCGTTGGAGAGGGCAGCATGAAGGGAAACTTACTGAGATGTTGAAAACAGGGCTGAGTCATCTTGCTACCATCCTGCTAGAGGATGTGATCAAAGATTGGACAGATGAGCATCATGGATTTATTTTATTTTTATTTTTGCCAAATAGCCTCATGATTATCCTAACCCAGAGTCGTTACTGCTGCAGATGGATGTTTGTGAATATTAGGGAGGAAACCTCTGTTTCTTGCCAGAGGACTTTTGTTGACTTGCCAAATGATCCTGCTATGAAATGATACCTTACCTACTGTTCTACTGCTGTCAAGAGACACCATGACTAAGGCAACTCTTATGAAAGAAAACATTTAACTGGGGGCTGGCTTACAGTTTTAGAGGGTTAGTCCATGATCATCATGGTAGGAAGCAGACAGGCATGGCACTGGAGAGAGAGAGAGACAGAGAGAGAGAGAGAGACAGAGAGAGAGAGAGAGAGAGAGAGAGAGAGAGGAGAGAGAGAGAGAGAGAGAGAGAGAGAGAGAGAGAGAGGCAGACTAGGCCTGGGCCTGGTGTGGGCTTTTGCAACATCAAAGCTTACCCCCAGTGACACACCTCTTCTAACAAGGTTACACTTCCTAATCCTTCCCAAACAGTATACTACTAATTGAGGACAAAGTATTCAAACATATAAGCCTATGGGTGCCATTGTCATTCAACCTTTTTTCTCAGGCTTAGATTTGAATCTCAGCTATAGGTGCATAGATGGCCTCAAACAGGCTGTGCAAATTCTCTTTACTCTTCTTCATCATCTAGAAGAAATAGTGACCAGATGCATTAGATAGGATTCTTTGGCGGAATGGAAACAACAGAAAAAGGGATTTATTGGGGCTCACACAGCAGGGGCCTGGGAATTCAACAGAATGGCTGTTTACATACATCCTGGAGTGGACAGTGGATTTAGTTTCCAGGCAGGAAGCAGGGTGCCTCCTCAGGCCCAAACCCATGCTGAAAGCCTGGAAGCTCCTTGGACTGCACAGTGAAATGTCAAAGGAACTGGAAACCAACATCAGCAGTGCTAGACATGAATACCCAGAGAGAAAAGGGCTTGCCTGCAATGACATGCTGACTTCCTTTTTTGGTGAGGATATTGCTCAAGTTCAGTGTGGGTCTTTTCCCCATCCGTGTTTCATGTCACTCCACTCTGGAAAAGCCTCTGCAAACAAACAGGTTTTTCCCACCATCTTAGACATTTCAGTGCAGTCAAGTTGGCAACGAACGCTAACCATCCCATTCCATCATATGGCTGTCAGAGTTGCTATTCAAGTAAATATATGTACCATATACTTAACTTACTGTTTGATCCTCAGTAATAGCTCAATGGATGACAATTTTAAGCAACAAAAACAACATACTTAATTTAAAAATTCCTTAGCTCTAGCCAAACAGACAAATCTGAGTGTCTTCATAAAGTTACAGGGTTCTGAACACATGCAAGTGAATCTTTGGAACTACCAAAGGATGGAAGGAACTGGGCATTTCGTGTAGCAGTCACATTTACTGATTTCTTGAATCCAGACTTTGGCTCCAATATGCAGACTTGAGTACAGCTGTTCAGCATTCTGATGGGGAAGAAAACACTCAAACTTGGCACAGTTCTCCACAGTCAAGTACTGCCATTGTTTGGGTGTAGTAGAAGCTTCCTGGTGCTGTGTAGTCTGGCCAGGCTGTGTGCACTTCCAGGCTGTCCTTGTGTATTCTCAGAAGTTCTTCCTGAAGAGTGAGCTTCTCCCTGAACCTGAATAAATAACCAAGACAATAATACCCTTGCAGGGCTTCAGTTAAGGCCCCCCTTTAGTTCTGATTTCTTGCAAGTGTAGTCTCCAGTTTCTATTGTTTGTGCACTGAGCATTTGGTATTTTTATGACTAGGAGGCATTTGGTGGGGTTAACAGAGCTCCTTGAAATGGAAATTACCCAAATGAGAAAGAGTAGTGAAATGACAAGGGTAATCAGTTCTGCTGTCTTAAGAGTTTCTTGTCTTAAAAAAAAATCATCATTCATTTGTCACATATTTGAGTCATCATGTAAGCAAGCATGCTGATGGAGGAAGTGACTGCTGGAAAGGCTCTATTTCCATGAGTCATATATAAAGAAATCTTGCAACATTATTAGAAAATATTCACCAACTGGTGCCCTTTCCAAAAAAAAATGATAGCCATAATATGTGGTTTTTGAATAAGACAGAGCAGTAAAAATGAGCATTCAGATATTAGTTATTAATCCTATGCTTCCATATGGCACTTATAGTTTGTCTCCACTGTGTACATTCTAAAGCATTTGATTTCACATCATACAGAGACTTTATCCTTATCTCTTAGGTTAGCTTAACAGTATTTACTTATCCTGACCTAAAGGTAATGAGGCAAATATAACTTGAATTTGTTCAAAACTTCAAACTATTAGGTCCAGGTCCAGTCTGTTAGACTTCATTTCTGTTAAGAACAATGTAAGTTGCAATACAGTCAATAACTGCTATTTAATGGCAGATTGATGAAGCCTTGTCTTTTGCAGAGTCAAATCATTTACTGAGCTATAGTCCATTATTGAAACTATATCATGAAATGCTGAACCACAAACCCAACCAGGCTTCTGCACAACTTCTACCTTCACCTTTACTTTCTTGTTTCCATATATAGTACACGTCTACTACGCAGACAGCAAATGGAAGCAATCTTGGCTTTTGTTCTCTTAATACGGCTTTTGCACAAAGGCATTAGAAACAATGTGTGCCTATATATCCTGAGTCCTACACTAAGCTAAGCTCTCAAATGTATAACAGTATACAAGTTAGTTAGGCAGATACTATCTTTTAGCATCTGCATTAACTCCTTCACCTTCACCAGCCTGCTTCTTTATTGGCTAGCGAAACTCTGGGCTTGTTTTATTTGGTCTGCAGTGACTTCATTGTCTAACACACAAGTGCAGTAACACATAAGCTGTTTCCCATGGCATGGATTTTGTCCTAATTTCTTTACAGTGTCTGTTACAGAATGGCTACTAAGTCAATGTTCACTGAAGTGAAAAGAGAATAATCCCTGCCCAAGTCTAGGGGGTAATTAGAGTCTGTTGCTCAACAGCCCATTGTGGTATATGTCCCAGTTACAAATGATATGGAAGAGATTAGGGCTCTTCTCCAAAGCAGCCAACCTGAAGTAGTATATAGTATATATAATATATATATATATTATATATGTATATGTATATAGATATATGCAGTAAGCAGATGAACAATGTCTTTCTTTGTTTTAGTCAGTGTTATTACTAACTCCTGAATACCCATTCTCCTCTATTTTTCCTCCAATTTTCCCTGATCCTCCTTCCTATTTGATAAATCTACTTCATTTCTCATTCTCATGGCCAGCCACACTGGCCTTCACTCGTACTGCCTCATATGTGGACCACTGAAGTACGTTCTTCATGTAATGTTAATCTGTCTCCAGCATCAACCTCTCTAATACTGCACAATACTTGGGAAAACAATGAGATACATTCCAGTTTGATGCTGTAACTTGTGACTCTGCATCATCACCTGTAGAAGAATCTTTGTCTGATGTCAGCTCTTTCTTGCTTACAGTGGCAGCCTACTTTTCTCTGGGCCTACAGTTATGGACAATTTCACATTCTTGTCTGTACTAAATAAACTAGTTGACAGTTGTTTACCTGAATTGACTAGTCAGTGGGGATAAACACCATTTTTTTTGGCTCACTATCCTTCAGTTACAAAAGGAATATAAAAACAAGTGTTCTTCCCATGTCTGGAGACAAGTTACATGGGGTCACAAAAGCTCTCAGGGAGCTGCTGAACTGAAGCAACAGGGAACCATACAGAGCCCTTGTCACTGGAGTTCAGGATCACTGGGAACCTAACTAAATGTTATTATGAAGTATACTAGCATTTATTTGCCTTCTAATGAAAAAGCTTTAAATTTATTCATGTTCCTCTCTCCAAAACAACATGGTATTGTATACCATTTGTAGCTAAGCATATATATGTATGACATTCTTTGACTGTAGAGAAGTGAATCTATGCATAGTCAGTGGTGTTTTTATTGGGGTTATCATAATACTTTGTTTTCCCAATATCAAAAAGGAAGGTAGCCACAGACTCTACTATGCTTTAACTGATATCCCAGAGCATCACTGATTGATAAAATGACCCGTGGTGCCTGCATAACCTCAAGACTTGCTAGAATTTTGGTCTAAGTACTTATGACTTTAGCACAAATACCCAGTATACCTATCATTTACAGTCTTTGCAACTGGACATTGATTACATGCTTAAAATATTTACTAATGTGGCATACAGGAATAGAAGAAATACCAAGGTTTTGAGTTATATATTCACACGAAGTTAGAGCAAACCATCAACCTCATAAGATACAGGAATCATCAAACTTACAAATGAAATATTCCATATCAAAACACCCAACATAAAAGTTATAGATACCATTAGGACCTTAATCCAGCTGAACTGAAGCAAAAGAATGCATTACTCAGAAAACAACTGAATTTCAAAAACTTTGCACTAAAAGAGAATAAGCACATAATTTTCTGAAATCAATTGCCACTCTAAATTCTAAAAGTATAATAACTGGATTTTTTCAGTTGTATATTGTGTGTTTATAACCTAGTGGGTGCTAAAAAGCTAGTATTTACTTATAAAAAGACTTGCTAAGGCAATCCATTTAAATGGTCAAGAAAATCAGGCTTGGTTCTTTTCCTGACTATATTATTATATGGTATCAAGGACTATTGTGTTGCTTTGATTTATTATAAGTATTTTTCTTTTTGCTAAACTGGCTTTAGGGCAAATACGTAAGAAAATATAACTTAGAATTGAGTTCAATTGAGATCACTGATGAATTGTTACATAGCTTTGAAATGATCCCCAACACTTGATTGATGTTTTGTAGTACGTCCCTTCCTCTCTGTCTTCAGAGCCCAATGAGACACCTTAGAGGGCACTTGCCTTACCCTTGGCAATTTGATTCAGAACCTGGTCAAAGCTCCATATATGAGAAACTGACTTCAGCAACTAGACATGTATATATATATATATATATATATATACATATCCATGAGTTTGCTGGTCACTGTGAGAGTCTTGAGAGCAGCAACATCATGTCCTAAAGCCTTTCCTAGCAATGTTATCATCTACCATTGAGAGACCTGTTTAGATGTCTATTGTGGTATCCAAGCCAGCTTCTCTTAATAGCTGTGCATTTTAAAGGTGCATTTTAAGGTACATTTCAAACTTCAGTTAGATTCTCTTTTCTACAGAGGCTTGCTTCTATTCTGTTTGAGCAATTAAAATTCAGCAATTCAGGGACTTATTGTATGGCTAATGTTTCTTGTCTATTGGGTATATTCCCAGGTAGAGTTTTTCACATTATTCTTTTCTTCTTTTAAACCTGTGAGCCTAAATTTGGAGTCAGAGGCAGGAGGATGATGATTCCAAGGCCAGACTGGGTTATATAGCAAGATCTTTCCTAAAAACAAGTAACCAACAACAGCAACAGTGAACAAAGCTAACACCCAAATTGAGAATATATTATATTCAACAAACATTCTCCTTATTAATCAAGAAGTCATGTGATTTATGATACATTGTAATTCTTTCTTTATTTCCATCTTTGGGACCTCAGGCTAGAGTGGCCAATAATGTTGTTGATCTCTTAGGAAATTATGTCTAGAAATTATTCTCATGATGGGCTATAGCATAGGACACCTTCTCCCTTGCCTTGTATGGCATCTTTTTAGGGTTCTATTGCTGTGAAAAGACACCATGACCATGGCTACTCTTATAAAGGAAAGTATTTAATTCTGGCTGTCTTACAGTTCAGAGGTTCAGTCTATTATCATCACAGCGAGAAGCATGATGGTGTGCAGGCAGACGTGGTGCTGGAGAGGTAGCTAAGAGTTCTACGTCTTCATCTGCAGTCACCATAGGGAGATTGAGACACACTGGCCAGACTTGAGTTTATAAGACCTCAAAGCTTTTCCCCACAGTGACACCCTTCCTCCAACAAGGTTACACCACCGAATAGTGCCACTTCCTATGGGCCAAGCTAAGAAGGCCAGGCAAATACCATAATAGGTGCCTAATAACTCAGTTAAGAACTAGGCCTAAGTTCTAGCTGCTTAAAGTTGTTTATTTTTTCTAACTTTTTAAAACATAATTTTTTTATTGATTCTTTGGGAATTTCACACCATGCCCCCCAATCCCACTCATTTTCCAGCCCTACCCTCCACTCCCAAAAATAAAATAAAAAAAAACCAAATAAACAGAAATATTTCACTTCTCTGTCTTTCCCCACCTCTCCTCCACATATACTCAGACTAGTATGACCTGGTGGTAGCATGGTCCTCAGACATCAACATGGCCTCAGGTGGTAGCCCAGATCATTGGCATTCACGGCCCTTAGTGGTATCACCAGCCACAGACATCAACACAGACCTGGGCTGCGGTAAGGCCATGGACCCATACACGGCTCTCAGCAGCTGCAAAGGCCCGGAGATCACATGGCCCCAGATGGCAGCTTAGGCCACCCACGTCAGCCTGATCCTCAGCACCATCCATCTGCATTTCTGCTTCTCTCCACAGTGCGTGAACCACTCTGCTTCTTCTTTCCCATTTCTCCACTACATACCTGTTCATGATGGCAGGGAGGGGAGGCTGTGGCTACCTTCCTGCCCACCCCGGACTGCCTGTTTTTCTCTTCATGGAGCTTCCCTTTAGGACGTTTCATCTCACCGCCTTGTAAACATCCTTCCTAAGAAGTTTCTATCAAGATGGAAGGTTTTAACCTCAGAGGAAATTGCTACACAGCAACACTACACGCCTCTGTTGCACTTCATAGAAACATCAATCTGGAACTGACCAGGAAAATTTTCCTCTGCTGACTAGCTCTCATAGTGCCTAAGGGTGCCATATAGGCAACTGAGAAACAGAAGATATTAATGATCTTACCCAGTACTGCATGCTATAATACCTACCTGCCAGGCTAGACATTCCCACTGGTGCAGTAGCTGATAATGTTGTGAAACGGCACGTGAGAGGCCTGGGCGGGTTTGGACCAACGTGCCCTGCATTGAGTGAGACGCACCAGGAGTGCGAGGGCATGGAGGGATGACGACGTTGTCTTGTGGAAAGTTACTCACACCGCAGACACAACATCCGTGTGACAAGTTTTATTATTAAATGGAGAGAGAAGAGAGGGGAGAGAGAGGGGGGGAGAGAGAAAGAATGGAAGAGAGGGATGGGGAGAGGGAGAGAGAGAGGGAGGGAGGGGGAGAGGTAGAGAGGGAGGGAGGGAGGGAGAGAGAGAGAGAGAGAGAGAGAGAGAGAGAGAGAGAGAGAGAGAGAGAGAGAGAGAGAGAGAGAGAGAGAGAGAGGTGAGCACTATCTCTGGTGAGAGGTAAGAGAGAGAAAGAGGGGAAGAGTTTCTTTTCCTCTTAAGAGGGATTTAACATAAGATGACATCAGGATGCTCAGCGGGCCTCCAAGGGGCGGGTCAGAATACTAACAGTAGCCCCATGACTGTTATAGGGGCAACCACCTACTTTCTGCTTGGATTTGAGATTAGTTCACAGAAGGGATTCCATACCTTGTACTGTAAACCTGGTCAAAAGCCTATTGATGAGGATCATGAATTTTAAGGGGAAGTTCCTACTGTCATTTTGAAAAATAGTCACGTGGTCAAACTGCCTTCTAAATATTTGGATAAGCAACTGTGAGTTATTTAACTTTAAAAGGAACATCTATATCAAAGCTCCCTTATCCCCACCAAGGCTTGAAGAACAAAATGGGAGTTAGGACTGAACGGATATAAGAGCTGAAGGATGGGGAAGGGTGCTGTGTGATGCTGTCTTCAGGTCATGACGTGGCCACTGTACACACAAACTCCCAGCAACTGTGATAAACTGAGTAAGAGCTGCACAACCCCAAGCCACCGATACTCCAGTGTGAGTGGGGGAGGGGTTCACGGTGTCTCGCTCCCAGTGGAGGAACTATTTGTAGGTGATAGCTCATATGGGAGGGAACCCTCATTTTCTTTGGGAATGTGGCTGCTGGGAGGTCACACTCCAGCACATGACCTCACATCCATGCACAGAGACAGTCCTCACTAGACTCAGTGAGTTTTTTGTTTGTTTGTTTTTTAAAGAGGATATTAAGTTAGGAAAGAGATGCATTAGACAAGTCAAGGAGAACTGGATGGAGAGCAAGGGTAGATATGATAAAAAAAACAATACTTAGTATAAGTTTGTGGAATTCTCAATGAATAAGGTAAAACTATTTTATTTAAAAATCCGAATCAGGCTGGGTGGTGGTGGTGGCGGCAGCGGTGCACGCCTTTAATCCCAGCACTCGGGAGGCAGAGTCAGGCGGATCTCTGTGAGTTTGAGGCCAGCCTGGTCTACAGAGCAAGATCCAAGACAGATACCAAAACTACACAGAGAAACCCTGTCTCGAAAAACCCAAAAAAAAAAAAAATTCTAATCAGATTAATAAGTATTAGGGTTAATCTAAAATTAGACCAGAGTAAATACCAGGGTGACTTTGTAACTGATGCCCAGATATAGCCATGAAGACAAATGTGGGGGTTAACATTTAGGATAAACAATCTATTCTTTATCATGCTTTCCTGGAATGTGACTGAAGGTCTGTCAGTAGAAGTGACATATGATAGTTTCAACTCAAATCCTGATTTTCTTGAAGGCAAAAGAAAAAACAGCATGCAAAGATAAGACTCATGTAAAGAACTCCAAGCATTGAAAGTTTTAAGCAGAAAGATTAAACTATTGTACAGTAGCTGAAACAATACAGTGCTATAACTTACGCTAAATTGTAGTAAATTGCTTGAGTATTTCTGAGACTACACAAACTACTGTTTTAAATCCCAGTTTCAAAGAGTCTGAATGGTTGAAACAATGATGTGCTAATTAAGCAAATCAAGAAAAAAATGAAGCAGTCTAAAATTTTATTTAATTCAGTGTATGTTCCCATTAAATTTCCATTTAAATGAGTTTAACATCCTAGCTGTTGATGGCTAGCAAAAGAGTAACATTCTGCCATCAGTGGTGGACAAAATCTTGGTTTTCTTGATTTATAGAATGGGTGTGAATCACTAGCAAGCAAACAATTACAAAGGAAAACAAGCATGTGACATTTTCATCAGTGAGTGAAGAAATACACTGTTATAAAAATTAATAAATCACCTATTTTAAAATTCAAATGTGAAAGCCAACAAAATTATTACTTACTAAACTGAGTAAGTTTCAGGGGGTTTTGAAAATTGGTGTTATTTTGGCAAGAGAACATTGAAGTGCATACTTGGACAATATGCTGGCAGTAAATACAGTATAGTATAATCGTTTTGGAAATTATTTTGATAATACTCCTGAAAGATATGGCAAATGCATATGTATGCATATAAATCCACAATTTCACCTCCAGGAATTCATCCTAAGGATCTTTTAGGATTTTCATAAATTTGATAAGTAGGAGCCATTAAAATCTCTAGCAACAGGACTTGAAGAGATAACAGTAAATATATACAAAACACAAATTTCAGTAGAAGAATAAAGGCAAGATTAAACAAACCAAGTGTGGCAAATAACAGGGCATGAGCTTATTGGTAACAGTGCAGCCAGGTGCCTAAGTGTGAGCTTTGGAGATTCAAGTGGAGTAGGGAAGTGTTATGGTTGGAACATAAAATGTCCCTAATGGGCTCAGGTGTCCTCAGCTGATGGTGATATTTTGGTAGGTCCTGAGATTGTAAGAGGGGCATGATTAGAGGAAAGAGATCACTGTGGTGTTCAGAGGCTGTACCTGGTCCCCTTTCCTGAGCTAGGTATCTACTTCCTGTCCATCATGAGATGAACAGCCTCCTCATTCACATGGTCCTGTCTCTATGGGTTCAGACTCACCACAGACCTACAATCAACAGAAGCAAGGATTATATACTGCGACCTCTAAACCACTGTCTTCCATCCTTAGGCTATTGCCATCCATATTTTGTCATAGCAACAAGAAATCCTGACTAATATAAAGAACTCCCTTTCCTACACCTGAGCACAGTGCAATAAGGACTTGGGATTTTGTTTTTTAAAGTATTGTAGCAAATTGGAGGTATATAATGGGTTTATTCCATCAAACCAGAATTTCCTTTGAAACTTGATGACACATAATAAGATTATTATAAACAAAGTCTTATGTTCAAAGAATAGACTGTGAGAGGAAGCAGATACAATTTCTGGAGACTAAAAATAATCCATGAACTATGTAACAACATAAGAGTCATAGCGAGCATCTGCATTTGAAACCTGAAACAGCGTTAGGGTTCTGCAGAAACCACAGCCAGCCAGTAAATATTTACAACTAGCCGACTCTTTTCCAGGTCTGTGCCAGGTACAGAGGTACAGAGTCAGTAGTAGTTTATGGTCAGATTCCACATGGTCATGTGAGTTAGAAAGTGGTTGGGAAGTGAGTTTATCAAACCCAGGCTGATTCCCCCGGTGCTGATGGTCCTACTCTACCTGGAGTCACTCCCATGTGCAGTGCCAGTAACTGTTATCAGTTCTCTCTGCACAAAGCAAAGAAATCTAGTACCTTGTAACAAACCGCCTCAAACTGCATAGTATGTCAAAAAGCATCAATTACAAATGTACAATTTTAAATTCTTCTATAGGGAAAATCAGTATATTTATGTACCGAGAGTAGAGAGCTGGTTTAAAGAAGAGGTTGTTGTATGTGATTGGAAAGTATAAAATGGTCCTATTGCACTGAAGACAAAGTTTCTGATTGCTTTGTCACAGACTCTACAGAACATTTCTCTTTGCAAATATCAAAGGTAGAGAGCTAAGAAAGAGTTAAACATGCAAAAAATTATATATCATTTTTATCTTTGAAACTTCATGCCAAATGTTCAAATAACACCTATTTTTAATGGCAAGTTTTTTTTTGGGGGGGGCAACAGTTTTAATTAAGGCATAATGTTTTAAATATTTCAATTTCTCCAGCTTCATGCAATGAGGGAAAATCTTGAAATAAAAAATAAATACAAACATCCAGAAGATATTTCCTCCATATTTAAATTGCGTGTCTTAGGTAGACATCTCCCTTCATTTAGATTGTAAAATTGTTTTGCTCTGAGAACAGGCAGAAGAAAAGGATGAACAACCACTTCTTCCCAGAACTCCCTTATTTAAAGACTGAATGAAGCAGTGGGCTGTTGCCCCGAGTTTCGTTCCTTCAACCTGAAACTCATCATCTATATCTGTGCAAAGATATTTGGTGCATGTATTTTTAGATAAGCTCATTAGTCTCCTTTTGGTATTAAACTAGGTCTCATTACAGCATCAATCTCACACTTAGATGACAGGAATGCATTCTCTTTGGTCTTTAACTCTCAATAACACAGTTCAGAGATCTTTCCACAAATTCAGATGGCACAAATTCTCATCACAGAAGAAAGAGTTTTAAAAACCAAATTTTGCCATATTTTGTGAAAGGAAGTATTGACTAACACATGTGCCTGACACAACTCAAGAGCATCTTCAGATTCACTATGTATTTCTCCCTACAAACTACATGGAGCAGGACTAAGGGAGTAGTCTCCTCTTAGTCTACCTTGTATTAAAGAATACTGCAGATAGTAACTGAAAAACAGCTACAGAAGCTTATTTTCCTGACAGTTCTGCAGACTAGGAAATTGAAGGGTCAGCATTTCTGAGGCAGTTTTGCTGTCATAACACAGAGGAAGACACCATGTGCATGAGGAAGAGGTCACCAAACTAACTTTCACAGCTCACCCACTGCCGAGGTTCTTACCTAACTACACTCATGTTGTTTGTAGTGTAGTAAGGCAATTATCAACAGGACATGTTTTACAAAAGCTGGGTGAAGACGGGACACACTTCAAATGCCACCTACTCTGATGACCATGCTTCTAATCCCTGACAATTCTAATACTCACTCCCCCCATCACTGCCTACTCTACTAAGAAGGCCTTACACCAGTGCCCATTCTCCTACCCATTCAGTTATTGCCCACTTTCCTACCGACCCAGCCCTCACCATTTTTCTCCTACACATTCTCAGTGTACATTCTCCTACTTGTTCTCACTGCCATTACTCCCCACTCCTCTCCCCAGTCCACACCATGTATCCATGTTCCTACCCGTGGCCCACCATTATTACCACTCTTACACTTTCACCCATTGCCACCCATCACTACCTACTCTCCACACTCCCCCATTCTTACACCCACTGCCCATCATCACGACTATCCATTCTTTTCCTGTTTTCACCATCAGTGCCCACTCTTCTACTTTCTTCCTAACCACGATCATTTCTCATTCTTCTCTCTAGTACCAACCATCACTGTTAACTCTTGTACCCACTCCCCCATCATCATCACTCCTCATGCTGCTTCCTAAATTTCACCTTTTTGCCCACTCACCTCTCCACTCTCCACACTCTAAATACATTGCCCTCCCTCATCCCCCCGCTGGATTTCATTGCCCACTCCCTGACATCAATTCCCACTCTTCCGTTCTCTTGTCCACTCCTATCTCTGTGCACTCCTCTCTATTGCTGCCTATGCTCACGCCCACTCATCTGTCCCTCTTCTCTCCGCTTCCGTACTCACCATCAGAGTATACTCTCTTACTGCAGAGGTGACTATGCTATCAGTTAGATGTTCTCTCTCTAAAGCCATGACTTAAATCCAAGAACAAATGGTTAACTTTTTCACATATTTAGGTGTAATCCGTATTTTTATATCTAACATACACCAATTACCCTCATTTATTATTCCCTTTTGAGAGCTTAAGTCTATTCTTTTGATCTTATAATTAGTAGCTCAGTGATTTTACTTAGCTTTGGGACAGATTCTTTTTCTCTCCTTCCATTTAGACTGAGAGTGGGGCCTGGAACCTCAAAGGTAGCATTTGCATTTGTTGTATGTGATGGTATATTGTCACATCAACAGGATCTGGACATGTCTGTTGGAGAGTTTCAGATAGAAGGCAGACTGAGTTACTCTAAATATGGGTGACACCATTCCATAGACTGGGATCTTAGATTGAATGAAAATGAGAAAGCATGCTGAGCACCAACATCCAGCTTTCCCTGCTTCCTGAGTGTGGACACAATGTGACAACTACTGTGTCATGTCCCTACACCATGCCTTTCCTGCCACGATGGATTGTACACGATCCACAATAAACCCTTTGGAATGGTGCTAGAATCCTCCAACAATCTCTGCTTACTCAGTCCTAAAGCTTCTGTAGCCATGTCTCCAAACTCTTGCAAATTCATCTCACAAACAAGTTCTTAGGTTTAGCCTCCAAATGCTTAGGGTTTCTCCTAGTGGTGATCCCACTCTACTAGTTTTCTGTATTAGCCTTCTCACCACCATGACAGACATTGAAACAAAGGGTGAATGGCTTATATCGACTCACAGTTTCAGAGGGTTTAGTCCACAGCCGTTTGGCCCTGTGTGCTTGGCTAGAAGATCGCAATGACAAGAACATATGGCCAAGGAGAGTTTGCTTCAAGGTGGCCAGAAAGCAGAGAAAAGGGAGCTTTTGTGCTGGGCTTACTTTCTCTTTTGATTTTTTTTTTAAAAATTCCACTGTTGCCCCTACCCTATACTATGGCACCATCTATATTCCAAGGTGGGTGTGAATTCTCTCTGGAAATACTCTCATAGTCACACTTAGAAGTGTGTTCTTGGGCGATGGGCAGTGTGTTTCCAAAACGGCTACAGTGATGGATGTGGATACCCCCAGCGGCACCAACAGCGGCACAGGCAAGAAGCGCTTTGAAGTGAGAAAGTGGAATGCAGTAACCCTCTGGGCCTGGGATATCACGGTTGATAACCGTGCATCTGCAGGAACCACATTATGGATCTTTGCATTGAATGTCAGGCCAACCAGGCATCTGCTACTTCCGAAGAGTGTACTGTCGCGTGGGGCGTCTGTAATCACGCCTTTCATTTCCCCTGCATCTCCTGATGGCTCAAACGAGGCAGGTGTGTCCGTTGGACAACAGAGAGTGGGAATTCCAAAAGTATGGTCACTAGAAAAGATTCTCCCTAACGCTTACCTGTGTGTTACTCGTGTGGTGACTTGCCTTCCTGCAATTATAAATTAGATAGAGCCATGGTTTTTTTCTTTCCTTTGTCTTGGGAGTTTGCTGTTCCCACAGCCATATTGTATGTTGTGTCAAATACAGTTGTTAAGTTCGGAAAAAAAAAAAGAAGTGTGTTCTTACTGGATGGATGTTTCTAAATATGATCAAGTTCTCACAAGTGAAATTATCACAATATTGAATTTAAAGATGTTTATAGACAATAGCATATTTCATAAAAGTATCATAGTTAACCATCTAATAAAGATGCTATAATGTTTGGCTGGGGCATGTCGAGTGTGAGAAGGTAGACAAAATGTTTACATTAGGATCAAACTGATCTAAGTCTTCTGGGCCTGCCAGACCCAAGATTATTTCCGTGTGCCCTGCACTTCCTTTCTCCCTTTATTCCAATCCTCTGAAACAGCTCTTGACTTGTCGATCAGTGACATGACAGAGCCCATTAAAACAAACAAACACAGCACAGGGCTGGAGAGATTGCTTAGTGGTTAAGAGCAAATATTGTTTTTGCAGAGAACTTGAGTTCAGTTTCCAGCACCTGCTTTGGGCAGCTCACAACTGCCTATAACTCCAGCTCCAGGGGATCTAATTCATTCTCATACACCCCACTCCCCACATAATTAAGAATAAAATCTTTAAATGGTAAGATTTATATTGTTTGTAGAAGCAAACAGGGACTGCAGAAGACAGAGACAGAAGACACCCTGGTAGCCTCTGGGCCAGCTAGCCAGTAACACTTGGTCACAAAACAAGAAACTCCGTCTTAACCAAGGTAGAAGGCAAGTACTGTCACCAGATACTTTTTTCTCCCTACCATCTGTGTGCTGTGGCAATGCACAACTTCACTCATGCTCATGAACATGCACATAACATATGTACTACACACACACACACACACACACACACACACACACACACACACAACAAAGCAGTGTCATCAGTCAGGTGTGGTGACACACACAGACACAGGAGGCTGAGGTAGGATGACCAGGAATTTGAGAATAGCCTGGAACACACAGGGTATCTCACACTATCCTCAGCTACACAGTGAGGCTCTGTCTCAAGCAAAGAGAGCCATTCATGGTGGTGTATACCTGTGATCAGGGGCTCAAGTGGGATGTATACCAATTTTTTTCTTTTGGGCCACCAATCAGCTCCCAAATCATGACACAGAGAATTCTTATTAGTTACGAATGCTCGGCCTTACCTTATGCTTGTTTCTTGCTAGCTCTTATATAACCTGTTTCTCTTTATCTATACTTTGCCTTGGGGCTGTCTACCTTTCTTTCCTTCTGTATGTCCTATTCCATCTAGCTGGCTGGCAGCTGCCTGGCTTCTGGCCCCGGGCATGTCTCTCTCTTTCTCCCTTGTTCTCTTCCGGACTCTCTCTCGAGCCTAGATTTCTCCTCCTACTTATTCTCTCTGCCCACCAGCCCCACCTACCACTCTCCTGCCCAACTATTGGCTGTTCAGCTTTTTATTAGACCATCAGGTGCCTTAGGCAGGCAAGGTGAAATAAATGCAGCACAACTTTACATAATTAAACAAATGCAACATAAACAAATGTAACACATCTTTGCCCAGTTAAAATAATATTCCACAACAGGGATGATGGGGTTTGAGGCTAACCTTGGCTATAGAGCTAGCTCTCATTTTAAAAAAAATGAAAAAAAAACCACAGGAAAACAAAACCGAATACCAAAAAATGAATATCCTAGTGAGGATATTGAGAGTGAAAATATACATGGAAAATTTGAAAGAATTCTGGTGAGTATTCAGGACTCACAAAGCAATATTTTGAGGTCTGTAACTGATCATGCCTAAAATCCTGAATCCCTGTGGCTACCCTTTTTCAACTTGTTTGAAGCCTGAACATCTGGTCTCACTCTGGCCCTGGCCATGGTCTAGGCTTCACCATGTTTAGAAATGTCTCCCTGTAACATGAGCTGACTAAGCAAAAATATTCAGGAAAAAGCGTCTCTGCAAAGTGTTTGGGTGGGAGCTCCACCTCAACCCCTGGAACCCTGGCATCCCTATACCCAAAGAGTATGGAATGTTTGGGAGGATTCTGGTGGAAGACCCACCTCAGCTCCCCTCCTCATCTCTTTCCCTAAACACTCCACTTCAAAGGCTGCCAAACACAGCTCCTCCCCCAGAGAGGCTCAGGAGGACTCCCACAGGGTATATATAAGCAGCATCCCAGGAAACAGACTTGTGGTTCTTCTGGTCTCACAACCCTGTCTCTTCTCTGCAGGGCTGGGAATCACCTGGGAGTGCTTTCCCCATTAAACCTGGGCTTTCCAATTTGGTCTGATTCAGTTTATTGAGACGGCAGAGAGGTCTTCAGCGGGCCTAAAACTTGTCATAAAGCACACGGCAGCTTCTTCCACTTTCTTGCTCTTTTCTTCTTGAGTGCTCTCACTGCTCTTTCAGACAAATTTCAGTGATAAGCCCTGGAATCATCTAGGTCTGAGTGGGCATGCTGGTACCCACACATGTATGTGTATACATCTCTCCTGCAGGATGGTTGCCTCTCACTGACTCTGTTTCCTTACTTGTTCACAGGGTGAAAGAAGTAAGGAAAATTTCATGCAAATATTTCAAAAAGGAAGTGATTTTATGAAACACTAGGAAAGGAATTCTGTACACAAAACACTCCATAAACATCAGCCTTTTGCATTTGCTATTGCTTTTTGTTTGTTTGCATGGGTAAACATTTGTGGTCATACCATTAACCTCTCTTACTCTCTCCTATTCCTGCTGGCTCCCTTTCTCCCAGTCCCCTCTCCCGACCCCATTCCTTTTCTTAAAGGCAGCCACACCATATCCAGAAGAAAGCATTTCACAGTGCATCTCTCTTTCCCTTGCTCTTACAGTGTTATTGATTTTCTTCCATGTTCACTGGGCCCTGAACATCGTGATATGGATGCCTATGGCTGACCACTCAACAATCACTCTGAGTACTTTGACCAGTTGTGAGACTGTATTGACTGTCACCCTCTGAAAAGGGAGCTTCTCTGACCCAGACAGATAAGAGCACTATTCCATAAGTATAAATATTAATGTTTATAAGGCAATTTGGCTACAAGTCCACTTAGCAAATTATAGGCAGCACACTCTCCCCTACAGGCTGTGATATTCTCAGCCCTAGGGTTTTGCTGTTTTTTTAAAATCAGATTTATGGTATCAGACATGTATTCTCTCTCACAGAGTGGGCTTCAAATCTAATCAGGAAGCAATTGGTCATCCCTCAAACATTCTCACAATTACACCAGTGAGCCGTTCTTGTCTGGCAGGCTGAAATTATAGCATACAGAGTCAACAGCTGTGGAAGACCATTGATGAAATTTCTGTCTGATTAATAGGGTGAATTGCTCAAAGAAAGTGCTTCTGCTGTCAAGATCAAGAAAACAATGTTAACTAGGTCCAGATAGGAAGATCTAGGGGAAGTGCCTGTGTCCAGTAGAATCATCGTGCCAAAGTCCCAAATACAGGAAGGATGGGGAGCACCCCTTCCAGGATAGAAAGGAGGCCAGTGTAACAGAACACATCTCAGAAAGGCAAGGTGCTGAGAACAAAATGGAGAGAGACAACGTCCTGAGGTCAGGTGCTGTAGAATGTCATTCTGTATGCTGTGAATGTGTGTTGCTCTGATTGGTTGATAAATAAAGCTGTTTTTGCCAATGCTGAGTCAGAATAAGGTTAAGCAGGACATTCCAACTAGAGAGAGAGGAAGGAGAAAGAGATTAAAAAGGGCTTCTAAACACATAATAATGGAACCAAAAATAGCTTTCTACTTCATGTCTCATGTGGGCTGAGATATAGAGATGCCAAGGTACAGAGATGCTGTGGCATACGAACTTGAGCTTACAGTATAAGGGGTTCATAGCATATGTTTGGGCTTGAGTATAGCATGGTGGATTCCTGTTGCAGTATACAGAGGTTTCTCCAAGCTGTGCAGTGCACTGCATGGTGGATTAAGCTTTTGCTAGTACAGACAGAAAAAGAAGAAAGAAAGAAAGAAAGAAAGCAAGAAAGAAAGAAAGAAAAGAAAGAAAGAAAGAAAGAAAGAAAGAAAGAAAGAAAGAAAGAAAGAAAGAAAGAAAGAAAGAAAAGGTTTTGGGCTATATGCTGCTGGAAGGAAGCATAGATGCACTGCCTCCCAGAGTCTGCAGAGAGCATGACATGCAGGGTTGGCTGTAAATATACCACTGCCATATTGGGAAGCTGAAATGGGTGGAGTCAGCAGCCAAGGCTGCTGTTTTTTGGACTAGCTGCACAGTTTAACAATTTAAAATCTCTCCTGGTCAGAGAAAGATTATATGTTCACAATAAGACAGATTCAGATGAAATAAAATTCTAAACTGTTTACAATGTGTGTAAAAAATGTATGCAGGCTTGGAAGAGAAAAGAAAATGAATATAGACAGTTATATAAAGAAATAGTTTTCAAAAATAAAGTCTTTAAAGAGACAGTAAAGGTAATATAAAAAATAAGACACATGAAAATGGATATCACACAGAGAGTCTGGATTATATTGTCTTTGGGATTTTTAACTACAGAGAGACATTTGATTGTAAAAGCTGCTGAGTTAAATCAATATGTATATTTTAAAGATATCTTGATTTCAAAATTTTTGTCTAAAGATGTGTTACTTTGGAAAAGAGGTACGGCTTTTGTTTCCACAGAAGATGAGAACCCATGGATTGCTTCCAAGCTAATATGGTTTGATCAAGGAAGACCCCCTGAGAGGCCCAGATAATCCAACACCCCAAAACAGCTCAAGGCAACTGGCTCAGAGAATACAGCAGCACAGACTACTCCAGTCAGGACTTGACCATAATTCTTAATTTTCTCAGGATCCCCATTAGATTGCCAGCGCCTTCATCCAGCAGGAAGTAGTATGAGAAGCTACACCCAAATTCCCAAAATATTGTTTATGAATGTTTATTTTTATTTAAAGCAGGTTGATTAAAAATGCAACCTCTTTCTAAAGAAGAAAGGGGGATAGTATAGATATGATAGGATGAAAGGGTAGATTAATGAATATGCTTTTAAAGAGCAACAACTTGTTTAAAAATATTTTACATTGCTTTGGATTTTAGTTTACTGATACAAATTTAGAGTTGATTTTGTTATACTATATATTTTTTTACTCTCATTTAAGGTATTATGTTTATGTAGCTCATTTAAATTGTAATATATAATTAAGAAATACAGATTAATAATTAGTCTTCTATGATAGTCAAAATTATAGTCATGGTAAGTTTTCTAGGTATACATAGATACAAGTCAGTTATACACATAGATAATAGTCTATACATAGATACAAGGCAGGTAATCTTCAAACACTTCAAAGACCTACAGAATATGGCATTTAAAATGTAACTTAGACTTTCTGGACAGTGAGACATGTCTGCTCTTGCCAGCACCGATTTACTTCAAAGAGAAAGATGAGTCGAAGACACTCCATATGGAGTTTACCTTTTTCTTGGCAAAATTAGTCATTTGGACAAGAAAATGTTCTTGCCTGGACTGCTTGACAAAGTGTTGTATCGACTGGACATGCAGGACCCATAGGAAGGTGAACACTGAACTTTGCAAGGCAAAATGGTCCTTCAGGTTCCTGCTTTGCAGAAGAAACTGCCAGACATTCTACAGGACACAGAGAAAAGCAGTTAAGAGACTCTAGGCCTGTGGGCTGAAGATGGATGCCCCAACATTGCAGAGGAACTAACTGTCCAGGTAGCCAGCTGTCTCTGTCATTCTAGATGTTTGGAAGTTGCTTACAATGCTCTTCCTGTTTACTTAGGTAATATTATATCCTGAGGTCTTTAATGTAGTTGAAGACTAGTTATAAGATTCCTTGGTTATGATAAAAGATAAATTAGATATGAAACTTTAGATGCACAGATATAGGATAGATAGAACATTTTCTTTAATTTTGCCAAATACAAATAGACTAGGTATTGTAACTGCAATTTTTATTTGATAACTGTTCTATTATATATAATTTTACTATGTTAAAGTTAAATCCTTCCTTTGGGATTGGACAGAAAAGAGGAAGTGCTGTGGAATGTCATTCTGTATGCTGTGAATATGTGTTGCTATGATTGGTTGATAAATAAAGCTGTTTGGCCAATGGTGAGGTAGAATAATGTTAGGTGGGACATTCCAACTAGAGAGAGAGGAAGAAGAAAGGCAGAGCTGGGGATATGCTGCTAGCCAGTGCCAGAAGAAGCAAGATGTAAAGATACCGGTAAGCCACAAGCCATGTGACAAAGTATAGATTTATAGAAATGGGTGAATTTAAGATGTAAGAGCTGGCTAGTGAGAAACCTGAGCCATTAGGCCATATAGTTTGAAAATAATATAATCCTGTATGTATTTATTTGAGTCTGAGTGGCTGCAGGACCAGGCAGGACACAGGAAAACTTCCAGCTACAGTCAGGGTTGTCTACCTTGTTATGACTGACACAATGCTAGATGCACCTCTGTGGTGTGGAACTGCATGTGTTCACCAGGTGCCTTTAGTGTCCCCTCTCCTTCTGATGCAATGATCAAAATCTTTTCCAGTATTTCTAGATGTCCTCTGGTGGGGGCAAAGGGCAACCAAATCATGAAGCACTTTTTGGACTTTCATGGGGGGGGATTTGAACCCCCATGCCCTTTATGAAGAACAATGGAGCGCCCTTGAAGAATTTCAGGAGGAGGAGGATGTGATGTAACTATGGTGCTCAAGTGTGGGGGTTTGAATGTGAAATGTCTTCCACAGGCTCACTTATTTGAAAGATTGCTACCCAGATGGTAGCACAGTCCTGAAAGGTTGTGGAATCCTTAAGAGTTGACATTTTGCTGGGGGAAATGTGTCACTAGGGGCAGAGCTTGAGATTTTATGGCCTGACTCTCCTTCCTATAAGTTCTGGCTTCCTGTGTGGATGTAATGTGCTCAGCCAGAACCTTGCTTCTGCCACCATGGCTTCACTGACATGATGAACTGTGTCCTTCTGGAACTATAAGCCAAATAAGCCCTTTATCCTTTAATTTGCTTTTATTGAGTT
Source organism: Peromyscus californicus insignis (assembly GCF_007827085.1). NCBI lineage: Eukaryota > Metazoa > Chordata > Mammalia > Rodentia > Cricetidae > Peromyscus > Peromyscus californicus. The sequence continues at coordinate 150,964,275 of NW_026294573.1, forward strand.
TCTTTTCTTCTTTGTTTTGTTTTTCCATGAAGTCACCTCCCCTCATTTGTTGAAAATGGACTCGTTTCTCATACAATATATCCTGATTACAGTTTCCCCTCCCTCTACTCCTCCCAGTTATTTCCCACCTCCCCTCCCATCCAGAGCTATTACTTTTCAGTCTCTTATTAAAAAAGAACAGGCTTCTAAGAGATAATAACAAATCACGACAAAATTTGTCAGGGACAAGGATAGAATCTCTAGTTAGCAGAAAAATACAGACCCCCATAAGACAGGGAACTGGATTGTCTTACAGTCAGGTCGCCTAGCAACAGGACATTGAGTAGAGCCCTTGACTCTTTCACCCTGTGGACATCCTATACAAACATCCTGTTAGCTTGCCCCACCTTATGCAGATGACAGCTTCTTGCTCCCCCCCACCCTGCAGGAACAATATAAACTCTCCTGGAGAAAAATAAAGTTGCACCTTGATCAGAATCTTGACTTGGTGTATTTCCTTTGTGTCTCCTGTCCCTATCATTCTGTCCTTAGGGTGGTTGAGAACCCATTGAAGCCCTGCTGGCTGGGGCAACTGACGCCCAATGTGGATGAAACCATCTCTTGAGGATTCAGAACGTCACCTCCCAGAGGAAAGACCAAGGCCTTGGTGAAGTTGTTGGATCCCCCTGAAATCGCCCGGTTCAGGACGCGATCCCGGAGGAGAGCAGAGATGATGCAGGTAAGAAAGTGACGAGCCATGGGACAGGCAACTTGGTCACAAGATTTATTTATTTCTGGCCTAAATTAGCCCCTCAAGACACAAAGAACTAGGGTAAAGAAAAAAGACCTTAAAGCCTCTTTTGATTATAAATGACATTCTTAGGGTCTATAAACATTCCCCTGACATACAAGAGGTTATTAATATAGGAGAAAAAAATCTTAAAAGAAGCCTTCCGCTCCCCCTCTACCTGCCCTAAGATCCCCCTCCCCCCGAGTGCTTTCTCGTCTGCCTTCAGTCTGTCCCTTGGATCACGACCTGCGCTCTATGGGTACAAGGCAGGGACCATCTCTGAGATCATGTTTCTGCTCCAACAGAGTAAGGCCGGTCGGGAGTGGATGGTGGTGGAGGGTCTCAAAGTGTAGGAGGTATTGGTGATGGTTTGTCTTTATGGGGTGGGGTGGAGCCGGCCTTGGAGGTGGTTCCTGGGACTGGGGTGCTGGCGGGGCGGATGCTTGCTGTTGTGGAGGGTCAGGTCTTGGTGGCACTGGGGGGAGGGGAGCTTGTGGAGCATGGAGGGTGGAGGGGAGGGCCTTTCCACCTTGGCACCTGCCGGCTCCTTCATTCATGGGGAGAGAGTCACAGGGGCCGGCAGGGGGAGGGGGGTTTGGGGGGGCCAACAGCCTTCTGATTCTCATGATGTGAGGTAGGAGAACATTCAGCATTAACACCATTGCTGATCATCACAGAAAGACTAAATCCTGTTAATGGTGCCATAAAAGAGATACACTTTGCTCCCAGATGGTTGCTGGAACGCCTGGTTAGAGCTGTAAATATACCTGATCTGCCCAGGAGAGATAGGCCCTCTCCTGAGGAAACTTCTTCTGTTTTAAATGCTGTCCCTCCGGCAAGCCCTCCAGGCTGTTGTCCTCACCCACAGCAACCCCCACCAGACCTTTAGCTCTGTTATCACTCTGCTCCACCCTTTTATGAAAAGAATGGCTGTTGATTTAGCTTATGTAGTATGTGGGCCGCCAACTTCCATTCTCTTTCCTTGGAGTTCATTGGCTGAGCTTTAGCAAGCATGTCAGTTAGAATGGCACATGGAAAAAAAAAGATGGGGAAATGATCTTTATTACTGATTAATAATGCTATGTTGGCTTTTCAGAGTTCCTGTGGGGGGACAGTGGCAACTTTACAACAAACTGTGTTTGAGACCTTTCACACAGTATACAAGTCCCATAGTCAATCACGTTCTGGGCTGAGCAGGGACACTGCTTGTCACAAATCCAGTCTGACAGCAGGGGTCATGTTTCCAAGGGCAGTGCTGAATTTTCATCCAAAGTGTCAGAAAGGCTTGTCGGACTTGCTGGCCTTGGTGTCACAGGCGGTCATAGCCGTGTTGGGCCAGCTTGACACAGCCTGTGGCTGGCAGGTAGCACAGCAAACAGGGTAGCACCAGAGAGAGGGCACCCATGAAGGTCCGGTGGGTACAGCAGTTGGAGTGGGAGTAGGAGCAGGATGATCAGTGCAGGAGCCCTCATCATCCTCATTGATGCAATGGTAGAAGATGCCTTGTACTAGGCACATGCATGTGCCATAGACGCAAATCTTCCTTGCTCAGTTGATTCTAACCTTCTGCTTATAATGATACTCTTTTAAAAAATCCTGTAACATTGATGGCAGAGGAAGCCCGCCAATCCCATCATATGTAGTGCACCTGTAGATCACTGGGTCAGGTCGCTATGTTGCCACTCAGGGCACTTAAGTCCCTTCCACTAGACTAACCTATTATTCCTCAGATCAATTCCTAGCTCTCTAGGAAGAGAAGCCGCACTGAGACAACTGCCTTGATGGGAGCCTGTTACTGCCATCACCTTAGCAGTCCTTTTGAGGGTTGGAGCAATGGGAACAGGCACAGGAATTGCCTCTCTGGTCCTGTCCAACCAACATTACTCTGAACTTTGACTGTCCATAGACGAGGATATTGCCCAATTTGAACAGGGAATTTTTGCCCTCAAGTCATCTCTTTCCTCCCTAGCTGAGGTAGTTTTACAGAACAGGAGAGGCCTGGAGCTCCTCTTTCTACAACAGGGTGGCCTTTGTACTGGGCTCAAAGAGGAATGTTGCTTCTTTACAGACCACACCAGGGTAGTCAGTATGGAAGGTTAGAAAAGGACTAGAAAAAGAGAAAAAGAAAAGGAGAACAAGAGCTTGGGTGGTTCCAGAATTGGTTTTCCAGCTCCCCTTAGCTAACAACCCTTCTTCCCTCCCCCCCTAGGACCTGTTGTAGGCCTGCTCCTGGTCCTTGTCTTTGGGCCATGGGCACTTTCCTGGCTCACTCGGTTCATCCGAAGCCAAATAACAGACCTGTGGGCCAGGCAGATCCAGGTTCATTACCACTGTCTTGATATGCAGGACTCCAGGGTTGAAATTTCCCCTGAGGAGAGATGCCCCACACAGACACCTTCACTCGGGGGAGGCTGCACCTGTGTGTGGGAAAAAGGCTCACTCAAGGCATGATTGGAGTGCAGCTGGGACTGCACAGGCTGGGGACCATGGTACCCCCAAATCCTGAGAGCCTGGATTATATGCCCTGTTGCATAGCGGTTGTGTAGGAGCAGCCTTGCGCTTCCCCATTTCCGCTCCCTCAAAAAACTGCACAGTTCATTGATTCCCGCACTATGGGGACTTCCGTGGTGCTTGAGTCTGGAGAGACATTCCCTCTTGGACCTTTCTTCAAAACCTTTAAAGGGACAGGGCCTCTGTAATCCTCCATGCAAAGCCTCTTTCAGAGCCCTCCTTTTAGACCATTCAAACCTGGTTTATGTTGGCCCTTAGATTTATTACTAAGAAGGGGGAGATGTCAGGGACAAGGATAGAATCTCTAGTTAGTGGAAAAATGTAGACCCCCACAAGACAGGGAACTGGATTGTCTTACAGTCAGGTCGCCTAGCAACAGGACATTGAGTAGAGCCCTTGACATCCTATACAAACATCCTGTTAGCTTGCCCCACCTTATGCAGATGACAGCTTCTTGCTCCCCCCACCCTGCAGGAACTATATAAACCCTCCTGGAGAAAAATAAAGTTGCACCTTGATCAGAATCTTGACTTGGTGTATTTCCTTTGTGTCTCCTGTCCCTATCATTCTGTCCTTAGGGTGGTTGAGAACCCATTGAAGGCCTGCTGGCCGGGGCAAAATTAAGTACAATAAGATAAAACAAAAACGATCACATTGAAGTTGGACAAGGCAAACCAACAGGTGAAGAGCCCCAAGAAAAGGCACAAGAATCATAGACCCACTCATTCACACACTCAGAAGTCCCATAATAACACTGAACTGGCTGGCGGTGGTGGCGCACGCCTTTAATCCCAGCACTTGGGAGGCAGAGCCAGGCGGATCTCTGTGAGTTTGAGGCCAGCCTGGGCTACCAAGTGAGTTCCAGGAGAGCAGGAGAGGCGCAAAGCTACACAGAGAAACCCTGTCTCGAAAAACAAAACAACAACAACAAAAAACACTGAACTGGAAGGCATAACATATATGTAGAGGAGCTGATGCAGAACCGTGCAGGCCCTTGTAAATAGTTCAGTCTGAGTTCATGTATTTTGCTCAATTGATTCAGAGGGTCTTGTTATCCTGGTGTCTTCCATCCCCTCTGGCTCTTATGCTTTTACTGCAACAGAGTTCCCTGAGGGAGGGATTGAATGGAGACATCCCATTTAGGGCTGAGTGGTCCAAGATATCTCTCTCTCTCTCTCTCTCTCTCTCTCTCTCTCTCTCTCTCTCTCTCTTTTGCATATTGTCTGGCTGTGGGTCTCTGTGTTTGTTCCCATCTGCTGCAGGAGGAAGCTTCTCTGATAATGGCTGAACAAGCCACTGATCTTTGAGTATAGAAGAACATCATTAGGAGTCATTTTACTTCTACTTTTTTTTAGACCAGTATTATTTGGGGTTTTAGCCTAGGTCTTTTGATCACCCAAGCAGTGTAGGGTATGGGTTCCATCTTGTGAGGCGGGCCTTAAGCAAGCTTTGTGCCATCACTGCCCTAGCATATTTTTCAAGCAGGGGAGCATTGGTTAAAGGTTTTATGGCTGGGATGGTGTTTAGTTTTCTCTTTTGATAGCCTGGGGAGTACCTTTCCATGTCATAGACACTAGAACATGAGGGTGAAGGCTCTGTGTAAAACCAGCTTGACTTGCCCATGTTCAATGAGTTATGTGGCTAACTATATGTGGCTATGGCTTTAGCAATGGGGTGTCAGTTTGTAGAGAACAACTTACTGCCTTGTCAATAGCCAGGGTTGTTTGGGGATTTCCATGGGACCTCTTGGTCAACAACTCAATTGGATGTAACCCAGTCCCGGTACTGAAAGCTTCATTTAGTAACAAGAGATGGCCAGTTGGGATTCTATCTCCCTCATTATTTAGAGACTCAATTAGGATCACCTTCCAATATGTTTGGAAGTTTTCACTGCACTAGGTTTCCATATCACCCCTCAAATGCCTATCCTCACATTCCCTCATTTATCCCCATCTCCCTCCCCCTCCCCACCTCATCCTCCTGTTCCTGTCTCCCCTGCCTAGAGTCTACCCCCTCCCACAGAGATCCATGTGTCACCCTAGTCCTTCTGTCTATACCTAGCCTCTCTGGGTCTATAGATTGTACATTGTTTACCACTTACTTAATGGCTAATATCCACATATACATGGATACATACCATATTTATCTTTCTGGGTCTGAGATACCTCAGAATGATTTTTTTCTAGGCATCATTTGCCTGCACATTTCATGATGTCATTTTTTTAAAAATCTGAATAATACTCTGTTGTATAAATATATCACATTTTATTTATCCATTCTTCTGTTGAGGGACATCTAGGTTGTTTCCAATTTCTGCCTATTATGAATAGAACAACAATGAATATGGTTGAACAAGTGTCCTTGTGGTAGTAAACTTGCCACGATGTTTTTTCCAGAGCAATAAGAAAGTAACTAAGACAATTTAAAAGGGGGCGTCTTTTTCTTCTGTAAAATAACAATTTTACCTCTTATCACAGTTGCCTCCAATTAAGCCAAGATACAATTTCTATGTGTGATTCTTGTCATCTACTGCTAAATCATAGTAGTTACCAGTTATGCTTAGAGTTCCCAAATATTGGATTTAAACATATTGTTCTGTCACTATTGCTGAGTTGTATGCATACATCCTGTGGAGCTCATTACCAACTCATACATTCACTAACCACAACTTGTATAAATATATTCTAAGGGAATCAAGTGCATATCTGGTTATTATTCTGGGAAAAAAAAAGATCTGGGATATTTTAAGGCTACTCATTTCTTTTCTTTAAACGAAGGAGAAAAACATTAGCTGTTCTGCTATTCCATTTGTTTCACCTTTTTATTCTAAAATTCTAAGATGGTCTTATTTTTAATATTTGGATTTAGCGCTTGGTAAAACAAAAGGGAAAGGCACACAGTGTCTGGCCAAGGGAAAGCTGGCCTTGATTCCAGACTAGACATTTAAATAAGGCATCCTTGGCAGATGCATTTTTCTATAGTTAGGAAAAGATATCAAGGTAAGAATCTTGGCTCAGCATGATAAGAAGATACCAATTAGCTGATTTTAAATATGCAAACTTTCAGAAGACAAATACTTAGCTCTTCCAAAAATTCAGAACCTATCAGAGTAGAGTAGGAGAGGAAAGTGGGGGTGGGGGTGCTGAAGCTACTGAGGGGAGCAGGAAGTAGGAAGGAGTAACAGAACCCAACGTTGTCATGAATGAGGTATAGGAGAGCCACTGTCCTATGCTCGTTCCTCCATGAAACAGGTGGCAAGTGACCCAGGTGTTCTAGAAGACAATTAAGCAATTGCTGCTTTGACATACTGTAAAAGAAGACACTAAAAGTAGTAGACCTAGTGTCTGGTGTAGGAATTGGTAAGTTAAGAATCTCCAGTACAGTATCTGAGACAAGTTGATGTAATAACATCCCAGTGACCACCTGTCCTGGTTTTTCTGGAAACTGGGACTCCCTGAGTTATAGAACTCTCTATGCAGAAACTCAGAGCCAGCCCACATACAGTACTACAGTGCCAACTGTCACCTGGAAAACATGCAGAACAATTGGACAGCCATAGTTTATGCTGAGACAGAAGGAAGAAGAGGAAGGGAGGGGAGGAGGAGAGGAAGAAGTGGAAAAGAAAGTGAGGAAGGAAAAGAAAGAAGAAAGAGAAAGAAAGAGAAGAATGGGTGGATGGATGGATGGATGGGTGGGTGGGTGGGTGGATGGATGGATGGAGGATAGATGGATGGATGGATGGATGGGTGGATGAAGAAAGAGAAGAATGGGTGGATGGATGGATGGAGGATAGATGGATGGATGGATGGATGAAGAAAGAGAAGAATGGGTGGATGGATGGATGGATGGATGGATGGGTGGGTGGATGGATGGATGGATTGATGGATACATGGAGGATAGATGGATAGATGGATGAAAGAAAGTATTAGGAAATGAGCTTAAGCACATGGACCAAGTATTCTTTGGGCCACAGCAGTATGGAATGTGAGCTGTTTTGAAGACATTTGAAAAGAAAATTTTTGTCGACTCCTCTATTTCTCTCCAGAGAATTACTATAAACCAAAACTCCTAGAGCAGAAGTGGGAGAAGGATGAAATTAATAATCCATGTTTAAAATCTGTACAAAGTTGGCAAGATTGCTTGGTGGGTAATGATGTTTGTTCCCAAGCCTGATGACCTGAGTTTGATCTGGGAACTCACATGGTACAGGGAGAGAATCCACTCCCACAGTTTGTCTTCTGACTTCCCCACAGGTGTAGTCCCCAAAATAAATAAACACAGAAGTCAAAAATTAAGCTTAGATGATGATTAAAATGGAAATTTGATGTAAAAATGGAAAATTAAGGAACCTTATTGTGTTCAAAAACTATAAATAGATTGAAAGAGAGGACAGTCTTGTATACCACTAATCTCCAATGCTTTGTACACAGTGACCAGGCAAAAGATTTTCATGGATACTGAAGGAAAGTATTTCTTGTTTCATTATTATTTTCTGTTGCAAGACACTAGGTCAAGTGTGAAATAAAATTCCAAGAATAGCACCATAAGCACAGAGTCCCAGTGAGACCTCACATGTAGATGGGGCAGCAGACAAGTATGCCAATGAACCACATCATTATAGTTAGGGAAGTTAGAGAGCAGGGTGGTTGGGAGGAGAGTTGAACTGATGACATTGTACCTAATTTCTCCCTCATCCTAATCTCTTATTATCACGGGTCTCAGTGCCTGTTTTCCCAGGTTGAAGCAGAAGCATATTCTCAAGATATCAAGATACACATGTCCAATAAAAGAATTAATTAAATGCATGAAGTAGCAGCAAATGTGGGATACTGTATAATTGTGATGGTTTGAATAATAATGGCCCCCATCAGCTCATATATTTGAATGGTTGGTAGTCACCAGGAAGTGAAACTGTTTGAGAGGAATTACGAGGTTGAATTAGGTGTGGCCTTGATGGTGGAAATGTGTCACTGGGAGTAGGCTTTGAAGTTTCAAAAGCCCACACCAGGCCCAGTCTGTCTGTCTGTCAGTCTCTATCTATCTATCTATCTATCTATCTATCTATCTATCTATCTATCTATCTATCTGCCTGCTCGTCCATCCATCCCTCCATCCATCCATCCATCCATCATCTATCTATCTATCTATCTATCTATCTATCTATCTATCTATCTATCTATCTATCTATCGCTGTCTGCTGCTTATGGATCAGTTGTAAATCTCCCAGCTGCTTCTCTAGCACCATGCCTGCCTGCCTGCTGCCCACCATGATGATAATAGACTAACCTTCTAAAACTGTAAGCAAGTCCCAATTAAATGCTTTCTTTTATAAGAGTTGCCCTGGTTATGTGTCTCTTCACAGCAATGGAACAGCGATGAAAACTGTAATTTACCCCAATGTCTGTTTAGAACAGGAGCTCATTTAGAGGTAGAGAGATTGAGATAGAGTGTCAAAGGATGGTTGTGATTAATTTTCTAGTTGTGAGATGAGACCAAAGTACGGAAAGAGGAAGAAGCACTGAAGAGTGGATGGAGCAGTTAAACTGACCAAAAAGAGCTGAGACTTCATTATTACTATTCTAAAAAATTGTATTGATGTGGAATATATTTATTATTTAATTGTTGTGCATTTACTTGGTCATATGCAATGTCTTAAGTACATGATAAAAGTTATTTAGTTCTTACAAGAGCCTTCTATGGAAAGTACTTATATTGACTTATTTTAGAAATAAGAAGAACAAAGTGTCCCTGCATAGGCCCCAGGTTCCAAACAGCCAGCTCATGCACTAAGGGCAGGTCCCAGTCCCACTGCCTGGGGGTCTCCCAAACATTTCAAGCTAATCAACTGTCTCACTTATCCAGAGGGCCTGATTCAGTTGGGGGCTTCTCAGCTATTGGTTCATAGTTCATGCGTTTCCATTCGTTTGGCTGTCACTGTGCTTTTTCCAATCTTGGTCTCAACAAATCTAGCTCATACAATCCCTCCTCTTTCTCGCCAGTTGGACTCCTGAAGCTCCATCTGGTGCCTGGCCGTGGATCTCTGCATCCACTTCCATCAGTCATTGGATGAGATTTCTATCACAACAGTTAGGGTGTTTGGCCATCCTATCACCAGAGTAGGTCAGTTCAGGCTTTTTCTCGGCCATTGCCAGTAGTCTATTGTGGAGGTATCTTTGTGGATTTCTGGGGACCTCACTAGCACTTTGCTTCTTCCTATTCCCATGGGTTCTTCATTTATCACGGTCTCTTTTTCCTTAAATTATAAAATAAAATAATAAAAAATTTAAAAAGAAATAAGAAGAGATTTAGGGTTGTCTGTACTCTCTTAGTCAGAACTCAAAGTGACAAATCCAGTTTCAGAGCTTACATCATCATGTAGTAATCCACGGAGTATCCCTATTGTGTGTCCAACCATGCTGTATGCTAGGACATTGCAGAGAAGCACTTTCAGGAAAAACTGGGAAGACAGTATCAGGCATAGACGGGTAGACACATGTATTATAAAAGCAATTCCCCAACTTTAAGAAAATATCAACCTGTGGGGCTGCATAGATCAGAACAAGGCAATTTAAGTGCTTGATGTAGAACTTCAGCATCTCTCCACTCTGCCTGCATTTCAGAGGGCTCTACATACTCCAAAGATGAGAAATGCATATGTCATGAAAAATGTCATGTGTAAGGTGTGTAAGCAGAACAAAATGACGATAAAGTATCATTCATGCCGACTACTCATCTTCAATTCAACTTTAATCTATGGAGGAAACCAAAGCAAAGATTTATCACTGATTGTACATCTCAGCGGAAATAATTTTCCATTTCCTGGTTACCTAAACATTAAAAAATTATTTGCTGTATAATCCATTACTTTTATCAGAAAAATTATCAAAACATGGCAAAAATCATAGAGTTTGAGTATGTTTTTCAATATCTTGTGTGGCAAAGAATAACGTACTTAGTTTATCTTATTGATTATAACTGATTGGAGACTCCAGATTTCATGAAATTACTTATTTGAAATATTTTAAGCAATAAAGATGAAAATAATTTGGTGACATAAATGAGACTAAATAGCTGTGACATTTTGTACTATCTGGAGCAGCATTAATAAAATCAATATCAGTAAATGTCTCACATTTCTTTACTAAATATTCTATAAATACCTAAAAATTAAGTGTTCTTTGAATCAATCATAACAGCATATTAATTCCATCATTAATTAATAAGTAAAATCTTGTGGAACCACAACTCTTCTCTTCAGATAATTGCATTTTATGTACATAATACTTCTGACAATCTGGAAATAACTCTTTGGTTGTACTTCTTCATATTTGTGATGCTAAAATACATTAAAAGTATATCTGCCCACTGATAACATCAGTTTGACTTTCAAAATCATGGGTAAAAGTTTCTCTTCTCTCTATTCCTCATTGATGCTCATCCTGTCCACTAATTTCTGTTGTTACCACATGGAATTTTTCTTTGTTTGTTTTTGTTTTTCAAGACACGGTTTCTCTGTGTAGCCCTGGATGTCCTGCAACTCACTCTAGACTAGGCTAGCCTTGAACTCAGAGATCCGCCTGCCTCTGCCTCCCAAGTTCTGGGATTAAAGGCATGCACCACCACTTCCTAGCAAAATCTTGATGTAGCTGGACAGAGAGCAAATCAGATAGCAGAACAGGAAGGCATATAGACGTGGGTAGACAGGAGGCAACTCGCATTTGGAAGCTGTAGAGTTGGTGAGGTAAGGTTGGCCTCCCTATTTCCTTTTCCCCTATTTCCCTGATCTCGCTAAGGCTTTCACCCCTATATTTGGCTGTGTGCTTTTTATTTAATAAGACCATTTAGAAATTCAGCTACAGAATCTTTTTTAAGACTTACTTATTTTGTGTGTATGGATATTTTGTCTGTATGTATGTGAACCACATGTACACCTGGTGCTGGTGGAGGCCAGAAGAGGGTGCTGGATCCTGCAGAAATGTAGTGGAGGGTGGTTGTGAGTCACCATGGGTGTGCTGGGATCTAAATCTAGTCTTCTGCAAGAGCTGTAAGTGACCCTAACTGCTGGACCATCTCTCCAGCATGAAATGTTCTTGAAACACATCATCTAAAACGTGTTACTCTTTGCTTGAAATTATCATCTCTGTTGGGGAATCCACATTGTGTGCAGTGGGTAAGCAATATGAAAATGTCCTATGCTGTTGGAATCATGCCTCTTCCTTGAGTAGACACTCTACTTCAACACATGCTTGTCTGCTCCCATGTACAGGTCAGAAATGTTTTTCTTACGATGAAAAATGGGGTCTTGCCTGCCCTTATAAAAATGCAGTCCTGGGAACTATCAAACAACAAATACAACCACACCAATAAAAGCTCTGTAATCCTTCCCCACACCTGCTACAGAGGCAGGAAAGGAATCGTGAATAACTGAGTCGGTTCTCTTCCAAGATGTAGTAAGACTGAAAGGACTTCAGCTACAGGAAAATGACCTTTAAATGCACAAATTTCTAAAGTGTCTGACATTTCGCTAACAATGAAGTTCATGTTTTAAGTGTGGCCATGAATGAGTATTCGGTTAAAAAAAAAAAGCTCTACTTTAATAGGCTTTAATGAATTCAAAGATATTCAAGACTATTAGAAGGATGAATTCCAATGAGGAGAATTAGAATAAATTAAAATATTGCTCAACAATTTAATTAACCTTTTAAAATTGCAAAGCAAATCAGGTAATGCCATATTGTGCTCATGTTACCTAAATGAGACCATTATATACACAGAAATGGATACTCTAATTATATCATTACTAACATTTTTCTAAGGTAAGTTCTAACATTTTGGCCACTCTACATTAACATTTACTATGCAAAAATTGAAAAGTTCAAAATAATCTTATCACTAATAATCTGATGTTTTTACACCAAGGTGTTTTGGTTTTATCTGTGCATGCGTTTATTTATTTTGAAAGGAAAACACACTCAAATTATGTATTGAAAAGCTCCAATTATGTAAATATAAAGAAAATACATATTGTAGCATGTAGGTAACTGATGTTTTGGTACCTAGGCTAAGCATAGCCAATCACCAACATAAGGAATGCATACAATTGTCTCTTGAAAATATTTCTGCTTAAGATCCAAGCAGTAAACCTTTTATTCCTTATTTGGATCAGAAGAGATAAACAGAATTGTTGCTCAGTAGGTTTTTTGTTGTTTCGGTTTTGCTTTGGGTTTCTTTCTTTTTTACTAGCCTGTTGGAAATAACACATTGTATCTTTTAGGTATTTCAACAAAATAGAAACATTCTATGGTATCTCAAAAAATAAGAAGCAAAGAAAGTAGGAAAATTTCCAACTACATCCATTGTAATTTTGAGGAAAATGCTGGATTTATTTGATTATTATTGTAAAAACCTGTTGTCCAGGTTTCTAATGCTGTGAAGAGACATCATGCCCACAGCAATTCTTATAAAAGAAAACATTTAATGGGGTGGCATACAATTCAGAGGTTCAGTTCATTATCATCATAGTGGGACATGGTGGCATGCAGAGAGACATGGTGCTGCAGAAGTAGCTGAGGGTCCTAATTGACTCACAGGCCACAGGAAGTGGTCTGTCTCACTGGATGTGGCTTAATCATATATGAGACCTCAAAGCCTGCCTCCATAGTGACAGACTTCCTCAAACAAGCACACCCAATCCAACAAGGCCACAACTCCTAACAGTGCCACTCCCTTTGGGGGCCATTTTCTATCAAACTGTCACATTCCATTCCCTGGACCCCAAAGGCTTGTAACTGTATCATAATGAAAAAATACATTCAGTACAACTTCAAAAGTCCCCATAGTCTGTAACAGTCTCAAACTTATTTAAAAGTCTAATGTTCAAAGTCTCTTTTAAGACTTGTGCAATCTCTCGGCTGTAATGCACTGTAAAATCAAAATAAAAAAGCAGATCATATACTTCTAACATATAGTGGCACAGGATATACATTACCATTCCAAAACATAGGGAAGGGAACATAGTGAGGAAATACTGGACCAAAGCAAGAGCAAGAACCAGCTGGGCAAACTCCAAACTCTGCATCTCTAGGTCTGATGTCAAAATGCTCTTCAGATCTCCAACTCTTTTCAGCTTTGTTGACTGCAACATACCTTTTTTCTCTTGGGCTGGTTTAATAGCTTTCCTCAGGTAGATCCCGCTACTCTGGCATCTATAACATCTTCAGGTCTCAAAGAAATCCCAGCTTCCCCTTCACAGCTTTACACAATGGCCTGCCTCTCTGGGACTTCATTCAGGGACACTCCTGACACATATCTGGCCTCAGTGGCTTTCCTTAGTAGAAGAGGAAGTTCCCATAATGTTTTTTTCTATCCTTGACTCTAAAGCCAGAACCACATGGCTGAAGCTACCAAGTTCTGCTACTTGCTGGGTCTGGAACATGGCCCCTCATTCAATTACATCTTCACTAGCTTTCTGTTTTCCATGGTTTCCTTCACAGCCTAAGCTTGGCTGTCCTGAAACTTTCTCTGTAGACCAAGCTGGCCTCAAACTCAAAGACCTGCCAGTCTCTGCCTTCCAGTGGCCCAATAACGAGCACTTAAAGCATTCAGCTGCTTTTCTAATCCACAGTCCCAAGGTCCATATTCCTTCAAGCAAAAACATGCTCACAGGCAGTCAAGGTGCTGAAAGAGTAGCTGTGAGTCCTACATCTTGACTCCCAGGCAACAGGAAGTGGTCTGTCTTCCTGGGTGTGAGTTGAGCATATATGAGACCTTAAAGCCTGCCTCCACAGTGACACACTTCCTCTAACAACCACACCTACTCCAAAGGTCACACCTCCTAATAATGCCACTCCCTTTGGGGGGCATTTTCTTTCAGACAACCACAGTAGTATTTTTTCAAAGAATGGAAAATGGCAATAAGCAGTTCTTACTCTGAAGCAGACATGGAAGTGTTTCCTGTTATTTGGGGCTCTTGTTATGCTGAGGTTACAGCACCAGGTACAGAGAAATTACAGAAGATGTACAAAGACAAGGTGACTGAATGGCAAAGCTGGTGAACAATTTTGTGGCTTCCAGTTGCAAATCTCCTGTTTTGTCAACTGTCCCACACTGCCCCTAGCCCATCTACCTCTGTTTATCCCTGATCTTGGTTGACCTAAAGTATACAGAGAGAGTACTGAATGATTAAAAAAAAAAACTTCTTTGTCAGTTACGGCATTCATCCTCTCCTAGAAAGATTTCAAATATGGTGTGTTTAATTGCATTCTGACCAAGGATACAAAAAATGAGCACATCTTTCAAAGCAGATGATTCCTTCTACAGAGGCCTGAGGTAATCATGCCCAGACCTGCCCCACTCAGCTCTGTAACCACCCCTTCTACTTCTGTTCCTACTTCCTTTCTTTAGGTTTCTAGAATATAACTATGTTTTTCTCTAGAATCAAAGACTGAATCTATACTATCAAAAAGAAGGCAAGTAAGATTTCAAATTAAGCAGGAGAAAGTGTTTGGTCTAGTGAATAAGGTCATTACTTTAGCTATTTATTAATTAAATATACACAAGAAAATAAATAAAAGTAGTTACAATTCAGTCACCTGGATAAATGACTTGCTATTTTATTATTATTATGCTAATAAGGATACAAACTATCAAAGAAGCTCAGAGAGTTGAAATGTTAATTTTGCTTAAAAGGGTCAAGAGAGGCTCTGGATGCACATGAACTGCTCTGCAGGATTGAGACCCCTGCCAGAGGCACAGATGTGGAAGGCATATCCAAGAAATAGGATGTCGGGAGCAAAGGCACAGAGAAGTACCGAAGTACAAAAAAGGATGTGAAAATATTGGATTGTTTCCTGTGTGCAGGGTGCACTTGAATTGGGGTATGAATAATTACCTGAAAAAATCTGATTCTTGTGAGTAGCCAAAAGTTAGCTAAGAATTTAAACATGGATAAGAATGCTTCCTAGAAAAGGACACAAGTAGATTTTTACCTATTTTACATGGTACTGAGTATGCTTATATGATGAAGTGGTTATTTCTCACAGTGAGTACCTGAGATATGCAAAGTAAAATCCCTTTACTCTCTAGTTCCCATTCTTTTTTAGAGCAATCAACATGTCCTCAAGGACCCTTCTTAGACAGAAGCAGGACTGAGGACAGACAGAATGCATACTTTATGTGCCATGGTGTTCAGGGTCAGCCACCAACTCATATTGGGCAGCTCTGCCCCACTTCTTCCAAAGTCTGGACCAGGCCTCTGTAAACTGGAACCAGTCCTCTGTAAAGTCTGTAAAGCTAAACAACATTTGTTTTAGGACAGAGTAAGAGAGATGTGGAAAGACACAGCCACTAAACTACCTTGGGCATTTATTTCTTTGCAGTTGAATTCTCATTTGTAAAATAGATATAATAATATTTATCTTGCAGGGTTCTTGTGAGAATTAATCATGATAATAAATGGAAACAGTAGTTTCCTCATCAAGTGTTAGCTTCACTGCAGAGGCATAATTTTGTTTCCATCACCATATAAAACATTCTTTTCTATCAAGGGAGAGCCAGGCAACAGAGAGAAGAAAGTTTAACATATTAAACATGCTAATTAAAACTGGGAATGAGCACATTTTCTTTACTTTCTTGAAATTTCCTCAAAAGAAATGACAGCGTGCCCTAGCCTTTGCTAATTAGTCATCCACTGTTGAGAACAGGAGTGTTACTATGTAATAAATGAAATAGTCAATTGCTTGGTTGGAAGCTAAGAGATTCATGCTTTTAGTGAGGCTGGCAGGAAGCTCATCATTCTTTCATTTCCTCTGAGAACCATTTTCATTTTCTTTGATTATGAAGTAGAATATTTCCAACATTAGTTCCTTTTATATGTATTAAGCTATTTAAATACTGCTACCATCAAGGCTCTTTGGCAGAAATTGAAATTTGTTTTTCTGCTTCCAATTAGCAATGGTGAGTTACCTGAAGATTGTCAGCTAGCATGTTACTACTATCCTTTATTTCAATTTGAATAGGGTACTATTTAGACAAAGGTCATAGCTCCATTCATCCATGTCCCATTTAAGCATGCAATTCCATGCAGAGAGTGTGCCTTCAGTTATTGTTAGCTGGGGGCATTGTAAAGACAGAGCTTTTTGGGGGGAGGGAGACTGTGCACTGGTTGCTTGTTTCCCTTATTTCATCGTTATTATACTGAGAATCTCTTGATGAGTGGTACCAAAGCTAGAATTAATGCACATAGAACACAGATAAAGAAAACACAGTGTGAAAAAACATCTTCTATGATATTTAATATCTGCACTGTTTTCTAGGAAGGCTACACCAATTAGGATTCATTTGTGGGCTGAAGAGAGGCAGACCATGGTGATAAGGCCAATCCAGAAAATATCATTGTTTTAGTCACTGTTCTATTGCTGTGAAGAGGCCCCATGACAACAGCAACTCATAAAAAAAAGCACTCAGCCGGGAGGTGGTGGTGCATGCCTTCAATCCCAGCACTCAGGAGGCAGAGTCAGGCAGATCTCTGTGAGTTCAAGGCCAGCCTGGTCTACAGATTGAGATCCAGGACAGGCACCAAAAGCCAAACAGAGAAACCTTGTCTCAAAAAACCAAAAAAAATTTAAAAAAAAAGCATTCAACTGGGTCTTGCTTTCATAAGTTGAATCCACTTTTATCATGGTGGGGAACATGGCAGACATGGTACTAGAGAAGCAGTTGAGAGTTCCACATCAAGATAGACTGGTAGGAGGAAGAAAGAGACACTACTAGACTTACCTTGGGCCCTTGAAACCTCAAAATATATCCTCAGTGACATACTTCCCCCAACAAGACTGCATCTCCTAATTGCTCTCAAGTAGCACCACTCCCTAATGACCAAGCATTAAAATACATGAGCCTATAGAGACCATTCCTATTCAAGCTACCACATTGCACTCCCTGGCCCCCACAGGCATATCATGTCATAATACAAAAATTCATTCAGTCCAACTTCAAAATTCCCTATAGTCTATAACAGTCTCAAAACTGTTTAAAAGTCTGATACAGCAATCTCTTAACTATAACCTCTTATAAAATCAGAATTAAAAAGCAGATCACATACTTCTAACATACAATGGCATACAATATACATTATCATTCCAAACGGGAGAAAAGAGAGCATAGTGAGGAAACACTGGACCAAAGAAAGACCAAAAACCAACTGGACAGCCTCCAAACTCTCCATCTTCATGTATGATGTCAAAGCACTCCACATCTCCAACTCCTTTCTGTTTTGTTGACTGCAGCACAGTTCCCTGTCATGGACTGGCTCCATTTCTGGTCTTCAGCTTCCTTTGGCAGGTATCCCATGACTCTGGCATCTCCAACATCTTGGGGTCTTCAATGAAATCCAGGCTTCACTTTCATGACTTCATGCAATGTCCACTCTGGGCCTCCATTCAGGGACACCCCTGACACGCTCCTGGTCTCAGTGGCTTTCCTTAGCCATGGAGGGATATTCCATAACCCTTTTCTTGTATCCTTGACTATAATGCCAGAACCACATGGTTAAAATGGCCAAGTTCTGCTGTTTGCTAAGGCTGGAACTTGGCTCCTTCATTCAATTACATATGCACCAGCTTTCTGTAGTTAATATTTTCCTTCACTGCTTAAGCTTTTCTTTAATTCACAAAGTGGGAACTTAACTGGGTGGGATTTTGCCCTGAGGTAATCACTTCCTTTATTCTGTTTATCATCAGGCCTTTCTTATAATTTTCATCTTCTTGAGCCCCGAACTTAGTTTCATTACACTTCCTGGTGTTCCTTTTCTCTTCAAATTATACATGTTGAATTTTTCCTTGCTCACATCTGCTTAAAGG
Organism: Peromyscus californicus insignis; assembly: GCF_007827085.1. NCBI lineage: Eukaryota > Metazoa > Chordata > Mammalia > Rodentia > Cricetidae > Peromyscus > Peromyscus californicus. The sequence goes on from NW_026294573.1 coordinate 150,982,413, forward strand.
TGACCACTAATAACTACAGAACACAGTCTATACTAGGCTATCATGGGACCTCTGCCAACACCATTAATACAAAACTCTTCAATTTAGCCCCAGGCATTTGTTTTTGGACAAGGGCAGAAAGAAGTCACATTCTTTGTTTAAGCATGACAAGATTGGTTTCCCTCTGGAATCTATTGAGCTAGGCCATCATAATCTACATTGCCCCAGCACCACTGTCTTCCCTGCCCCTACTAGTATGGCTCATTAAGCCTTACTTTTTTTTAATTAAGATTTTTAAAATTTATTTTACATACCAACCACAGATTCCCCTCTCTTCCCTCCTCTCACTCCTCCCAGCCTTCCCCCCACAAACCACCCCCTATTACCTCCTCCAAAAAGGTAAAGTCTCCCATGGGGAGTCAGAAAAGCCTGGCACATTCAGTTGAGGCAGGTCCAAGGCCCTCCCCCTGCATCAAGGCTATACAAGGTGTCCCACCATAGGTAATGGGTTCCAAAAAGCCAGATCATACACCAGGGGTAGTTCCTGATCTTACTGCCAGGGGCCCCTTAAGCAGACCAAGCTACACAGCTATCTCCCTTGTGCAGAAGGTCTAGTCCAGTCCCATACAGGCTCCACAGCTGTTGGTCTAAAGTTCATGAGTTCCCACTAGCTTGGTTTGGTTGTCTCTGTAGGTTTTCCCATCATAATCTTGATGCCCCTTGCTTAAGAATCTCCCTTCTTTCTCTTTGAATAGACTCCTGGATCTTGGCCTGGTGCTTGACTGTGGATCTCTGCATCTGCTTCTGTCAGTTACTGGATGAAGGCTCTATGATGATAATTAGGGTATTCATCAATCTGATTACTGGGATTATACTAGGAAGGGGAAATAGATAAGATCTCCTGAATAAACTTGGAGATGGTGTGCAATAGAGGGTAGGGGATGGGGTCTGAGAACATAAGGGAATAGGATAATTGAGCTGGAACAAGGACAGAGTGGGAGAGCAATGAAAGAGATGTCTTGATAGAGGGAGATATTATGGGGATAGGGAGAAACCAGGTACTAAGGAAGTTCCTAGGAATCCACAGGATGACGCCAGCTTAGACTACTACTAATAGTAACAACAATTTGTAATAATACTAGCAATACTACTAGTAATAGTAGAGAGGGTGACTGAGATGGCCTACCACAGCAATCATTAAGCCCTACTTAAAGCATTCAACTGCTTTCCTAATCCAAAGTCCAAAGTCCATATTCCACCAACAAGCAGCATGGTCAGGCCTATCACAGCAATACCCCACTCCTGGTACCAACTTCTGTCTTTGTCACTGTTCTATTGCTGTGAAGAGACACCATGGTCAAGGCAACTCTTTTAAAGAAAGGCATTTAACTGGGCCTTACTTATGGTTTCAGAGGTTTAGTCCATTTTCATCATGACAGGGAGCATGGCAGCATGCAAGAAGACATGATGCTGGAAAAGCAGCTGAGCATTCTACATCCAGATCTACAGGCAGCAGGAAGAGAGAGACCCTTGAAAACTCAAAGTCCACCCCCAGTGACATACTTCCTTCAACAAGTCCACACCTCCTAATCCTTCTCAAGTAACACCATTCCTTAATGGCCAAGCATTCAACTATATGAGCTTACAAAGGCTATTCCTTTTCAAACCACCACAGTCATTAAAGGACCGAAGAGAAGCCATGTTATGAAAAGTCTCACTGAAGACCAGAGGCCCAGCTGGTCTTTGGGGTTCTTCCTATCAAAAATACAACTCTGTGATTTATGTTAGGTACAAATAGAACTGTTTGTTCTGATCCTTATTTTCTTTGCTTATGTTCAGACAAATAGTGTATGACAAATATACCCTGATATATAAAGATGATTACTTGTTAATGAGACAAATTCTTAAAAGAAATATAACCCTTTTTATTAAGAAAATTTTTCATTCACTTTACACACCAATGATCTCCCTCTTCCCTCCTCCCACCCCCCCAGCCTGCCCCTCCCAATCCACCTCCCACTCCCACCCACAAGAAGGCAAGGCCTCCCATGGGGAGGCACATTCAGTAGATGCAAGTCCAAGCCCTCCCCCCGTCTCAAGGCTGTATGAGGTGTCCCATCATAGGTAGTGATGGGACATCATACACCAGAGATGGATTCTGATCCTACTTCCAGGGGGCCTCCCTAGCAGACCAAGCTACACAATTGTCTCGTCATGCAAAGGGTCTAGTCCAGTCCCATGTAGGCTCCACAGCCATTGATCCAACTTTCATGAGTTCCCTCTAGTTTGGTTTATAAAAGTTAACAAAATTAAAATTATTGTGGAATGAAGAAAAATAATAAAATTTTTAGTGCTGTTTTGATTTTTTTTGGTTTTTTGTTTGTTTGCTTGTTTTGAGATAGTGTCTGACTATATAATCCAGGCTGGCCTTGAGCTTACAATCGCCTTATATCATTCTTCTGAGTGTTGGAATTGTATGTGTTTACTACCACAGATGGATAGAATATTTTATTCATTAGTTAGTGAGACAACTCATGAGCATAGAAATAACCATGGAGTAAAAAAAATATGTCCTATTGCATTTGAATTTAGTATATCTAGGGTATATGATTCTATTTTTAAAAATTCTTGTAGCTACATAAGCATAAGCACATAGAAAGGGAAATAATTACAGAAGAGAAGTTGGCATGAGAAAAGACAATGGCAATTAGAGCATCTTCAAAATGGACTAAACCACAGACTTGCGGTAACACTGCTAAGTCTGTGTGAGATGATGTTGGAAGAGCCTATATCACTGTTAGGGAGTCTATAATCCCAGCTCCATTAGCTTCATGATAAATCTGTTTCAGAGGGCACTGGACAATATCTTTGTGTCTGTCTTATAACAGAGGTTACCACCCCAGTCACCATAGTGTCTCAAGTAGTTTTTGACCTTTCTTGTATGTAAAAGTATTGGTATTATAGTTCCAACTACAATTCTACAATATTTAATGTACAATTATGTTTAAATATCCAATTAGTAAATGTTTGATTGTATGAGATGTAATTATTTATAATACATACCAAACATCAAGTATTTTTATATAATATATGCCAGGCAATAAGGAATAACAGAGAATCCTAGCTTTCAAAGAACTACTATTGGAGAAGAAGAACTGTAAATGTTACAACACAATGTGATTACGGGTCTTACATGGGGTGTGACTTATATGTTGTAAGTATATAAACTCTACTGGGGAAAGAAATAAAATACAAATTAAGTCTGGAATGTTAGCTGCTTCTCTAAATTAAAGTAGGGAAAAAACAGCAACAAGGTCAAGTCCCTAATAGGGGAGGCAGTGCACAAAAACTTCCGCATATTAGAGGCTCATAGAATAGTTCACATTTTGAGAAAAAAAAATGGATGATCAAATTGAGCTCTTGGGTACTGAAATGGCCTGATGGTACAAAAAGTGGGATGGCCAAGGGTGAGAATGGGAAGGTTTGCAATGTAAGATCAGACATATGGCCCTTGTGATTAGGTGAGCTTTTTCCCAACAGCACTGTGAAATCACCAAGATCAAGTTAAAGAAGAGGAATAAAGTGAATACTAAAGAACAGGACCAAGTGTGTGGCTTGGTTACAAGGTACCATTATCATACCTTAACCCCCATAAAGCATTATAAAGCAGGAAAAACAAGCCATTTTGACAGCTTCCATTTTAAGTATTGAAGGATATTTAAGGAGAAAGAGCCCCAGGACAAAGATGAACAAAGCCATATAAAACTCTAGAGAGGTATGTGGCAAGATTTATACAGGTACTCATCTCATTACTTCATCATATTAGTTTAATCTGTATTTGCTTAGGAAATCCTATCAAGTAGCCTGGGAATGCCATCTGCTCTGGCCAGAGTGGGTTCCTCATCAGTTCCTTGCTCACTTTGGTGAGCTCCATTACACTAGGCTTTAAGCCTATAGAAATGCCAGCCCTATCTTTTTCCTTTTTTTTTTTAATTTTTATTTTGCAGTACAATTCAGTTCTACATATCAGCCACGGATTCCCTTATTCTCCCCCCTCCCATCCCCCTCACCTTCCCCCCAGCCTACCCCCCATTCCCACCTCCTCCAGGGCAAAGCCTCCCCCGCAGACTGAGATCAACCTGGTAGACTCAGTCCAGGTAGGTCCAGTCCCCTCCTCCCAGGCCGAGCCAAGGGATCCTGCATAGGCCCCAGGTTTCAAACAGCCGACTCATGCAATGAGCACAAGACCAAGTCCCACTGCCTGGATGCCTCCCAAACAGATCAAGTCAATCAACTGTCTCACCTATTCAGAGGGCCTGATCCAGTTGGTGACCCCTCAGCCATTGGTTCATAGTTCATGTGTTTCCATTCATTTGGCTATTTGTCCCTGTGTTTTATCCAACCTTGGTCTCAACAATTCTCGCTCATATAAACCCTCCTCTTTCTCGCTAATTGGACTCCCAGAGATCCACCGGGGCCTAGCCATGGATCTCTGCATCCAGATCCCTTAGTAGTTGGATGGGGTTTCTAGCATGACAATTAGGGTGTTTGGCCATCCCATCACCAGAGTAGGTCAGTTCGGGCTGTCTCTCGACCATTGCCAGCAGTCTGTTGTGGGGGTATCTTTGTGGATTTGTGTGGGCCTCTCTAGCACTTTGCTTCTTCCTATTCTCATGTGGTCTTCCTTTACCATGGTCTCCTATTCCTTGTTCTCCCTCTCTGTTGTTGATCCAGCTGGGGTCTCCCACTCCCCCAAGCTCTCTTTCCCTCGGCCCTCGTCCTTCACTACCCCAACTCATGTCCAGGCTGTTCATGTAGATCTCTTCCATTTCTCTGTCATTGGGCGATCCCCGTGTCTTTCTTGGGGTCCTGTTTTCCAGGTAGCCTCCCTGGTGATGTGAGTAGCAGTCCAGTCATCCTTGTTCCACATCTAGTATCCTCCTATGAGTGAGTACATACCATGTTTATCTTTCTGAGTCTGGGTTACCTTACTCAGGATGATTTTTTCTAGATCCATCTAGAAACCTTTGTCTGCAAACCTCATGATGTCATTGTTTTTCTCTGCTGAGTAGTATTCCATTGTGTGTATGTACCACATTTCGTTTATCCATTCTTCAGTTGAAGGGCATCTAGGTTGTTTCCATGTTCTGGCTATTACAAACAATGCTGATATGAACATAGCTGAACAAGTGCTCTTGTGGTGTGGTTGAGCATTCCCAACAGTCCAATTAAGAAACGGGCTATAGAACTAAACAGAGAATTCTCAACAGAGGAAACTCAAATGGCTGAAAGACATTTAAGGAATTGCTCAACATCCCTAATCATCAGGGAAATGCAAATCAAAACAACTCTGAGATACCACCTTACACCTGTCAGAATGGCTAAGATCAAAAACACTGAAGACACCTTATGCTGGAGAGGATGTAGAGCTAGGGGAACTCTCCTCCACTGCTGGTGGGAATGCAAGCTTGTACAACCACTTTGGAAATCAATATGGCGCTTTCTTAGAAAATTGGGAATCCATCTCCCCCAAGATCCAGCTATACCACTCTTGGGCATATACCCAAGGAATGCTCAACCTTTTTCCTTTTGATAAGCCCAGTGCCAGATACATGATGGACACAACAGGTATTTGTTTAATGAGATAGCAAGTGATAACAGTTACAGAAGAAGCAAAAGAGCCTGGAAAAACAGACTGAGGAGTTAGCAAAAGTTGGTGATGATGTAAGAGATTTCAGTGTTATAAAGTTCAGGCAGAGAGCTTCAGAGAACGAGTTAATAATGGAGTCACCTGTAACAGAGATCAAATTAAAAAATATCCAAGACACATCAACTGGATTTATCAAGAGTAAAAGCTGTTTCACATCTTGTCCTAAATTTCATTCTCGTTCTGATTTATGCTATTGAAGGTTCCACATTTTATCTGGGTAACATAAAATGAAGCTAAGTTCTTTAGATGCTCTTTGTATCCTTAGAAAACATCAAAGTTCTGAGGAGGACTGGAAATTGGGAACATAAAGGATGCTTTTTACAAATTCCTGTATTTAGTGACTCATAAATCTTGAGGCTCTCACTAAACCTAATGGCATCCATCAGGTACCAATATCAACAGTCTCATTGACTACAGATGCTAGGAAGATATTTCCTGCTGGAACTTCCCTTAGAAGTCTGCCTAAAGAACACAGTGCAGTCTACAAGTATCCTCTGATCCAAGAATCCCATTAAGAAACTGCCTTGTCTCTGGGGCTTTATCCTCATTATCAACTCTTCATTCTTCTCCTTGATCAACCTAATCTTCCACCAGGGAGAGGTGGGGGCTGGCAAGCCTGGTGACTCTTTTTTCTTTTGTCTCACTCACTTTATCTACATTCCAAACATCTTTTTTTTTTTTCATGATAGAGTTAAAAATAAGACTGAAAGTCACATTCTAAATCTCTTTGCTTAATTACCCTCTTAGGATACTTGCCAAGCATGCAGTTCCCTACTTGAATGAGGTCAATGAGAAGTGTGAAAAATATTGGCAATTATACAAATTAATAACTTAAAAACATTTTCACCAGAGAAGGACGATATTTTAGAAGTATGACGGTAAAGAAGGAATATGGAAGCTTGAGATATATGTAGGGTTGAGGGAGAGTTCTCTTTATATAAGAAGGAAAATACAAGTATATTCAATAATATTAAGATGACATCAATAGAAAAACAGAAGTAGCTACAATAAAAGATTGATCACTGAAGTAAGGATCTTATGCAGAAGAAGACGGAAGAAAAAATGTCTCTAGAATTTTTTCCAAAATGAAGCTTCAGTGTGATACTGGGAAATATCCATGGGGACAGTATCTCATTTCTCAGAGAGAATGGAATGGAAATTGGTATGCAGGGGGTTGGGCTAAAATATAATGCTGATGAAAAAGAAAGAAAACCAGAGCTTTCAGGATCTAGTTCAGTTGTTGACTGTTTTTGGTGATGCTCATCTGGAAGTTTCTTCAGCGGTAGTAAAGTAAGGAACACAGACACAGGCAAAGAGCGGGCAGGCAAGAAGACAAAGCCTTCATTGGAGTTTCACCATTTGTAGTGCATAGACATCAAAGTGTTCTTAATATACTTATTGGAAACAGGAATAATGAGTGCTGGTGGCTATCTTAAATTGCTTAGAAAGCATCTTCTATCTTGCTCAAGTTCAATATCTTCCCTTTACTCTTGAAGTAGACATTGTACAATTATATATTCAAGAGATTCCACTTAAGCCTAATGGCCTAAAAGACTCTTAACAGCTGTAAAGCAAATTTAGTTAGGTCTGATTTAGTGAGGTGGAACCAACCACGGGTCTCTGTTATTAAACAGAAAAGCTGAATTTGTGTTTATAAAATGGGAAAAAAAATATAAGAGACTTGTAGATCTTTAATAGCAGGGAGAGATTTTGAGAATGGAATGGCCTTCATCAACTTTTCACAGAACAAAGGCAAATTGTGCCTTCCAGGAAGACATGTCCTCATTTGACCTGAAAGAAAATTCTAATAAATGTATTTTGTCTTCTACAGTGGGCTATCCTTCCCATTTCTGTAGCCAGTTCTAACTGAAGCTAACTATTCTTAAAATAAATATATAAGTAACGTAAATATCTTCTTAGTCTAAAATAATCATACAGAGTTAAAAGGAAGGTCACCTTTCCTCCCATTCCCCACTCCAGTGTTTTCCTCTGCCCTATTCTCCAGAAACAAAACTGATGTGAGATCTCCCTATAACTGTTTCTAAACTCTTTCTAAACACATTATGTATAAATTCTCCTTAAAAGGTAAAGAAAGCTACAAAAGAAAATATGAAATGATTCCATACTTCAATTTTAAATGGGATTCTAAAATCATTTTACTTTTAAATTATTGTCCCTTTGATGAGATAAATGTTTTCTGTATATTAATTTGTGTCTGTCCACATAATAGTGAGACTGACTACCTTTTCATTTGCTTTTATGGATATTTATATTATTTTTGTCTAGATTCTTTTCCTGTTCATACTTGTCTATTATTTCAATTATGCTGTCTTTTCCTACAGTTTTCTTATTAAATAATATTCACAAGGCATAGGCAGCTTTATATTTTACTTTGTTTATGATTTTGTTTATTGTTTGGTTACTAATTTTAGTATGGTAAAATCTTCTGTCTTTCCTTTTATATTCACCAAATTCTATATATAGAATTTTCCTGTGACCAAAATTACAAAATGAGAACCTTTTGGATTTTGTATATGCTTTAACTTTGAAACTATTTCTTTTCCTTGCTTGATTTACCAGTCATATCAGCACCATTTTGGTGAAGGGTCTGTCTTTTCACCATTGAGAGAACCATTTTCCTTTACTATGAACAAAATACCAAAAATACCCAGGAAATCTGTAAGGATTCTTGTCTGTCCCACTGATTTGTCAATTTATCAAAGCTTAATGATTAAGTAATTTAACCTTCTTTTGAAATGAATTAGTCCTTATTTTTTCCAAACCTTATAATTACTTTGAGGTAACTTTTAGAATTCTCTTTAATTTTATTACAGTTTTTTTTTCTGGAAATTTTTGTGACTTATTAAATCTATAGCTGCTTTGATTCTACTTCTTAACTTTAAAACAGTGAATCTCATCTTTTGTGAGTATTTCTTCATTCGTCTGTGTATTCTCTTTGTGCAGTGTAGTTTCATCACCGAACTAATAAAGGCTCTACAGTTTTATTATATCTGTTTTTTTGGTTTTTGTATGAATATTTTTGCATGATAATATTTGTTACAGAAATTTTGAAATTCTTAGACTGGTTGTGCTACCAATAATGGCTTCTCAGTTGATTTTCTAGTCCTTGAAGGAGGCAGACATGCTGTGTGCAAGGATCAGTAGTTAGCACCACATTCTATTTTCTTACTTTACTGCCTTGCTAAGAAATCTGCTGAATAGTCAAGGTGCTAGCAGAAATTCCTGTCTTACTACTGACTATCCCTGAGAATATTTCCAACACAGCAATGTGGTGATGCTTGCTGTAGATTTATACCAAATAAACATTTCAAATCTAAGAAAGTAATTTTTCTTTAGTTTGTTAGAATATTTAGATTTAAGCAAATTCAGACATGGATACTGTGTTCTATTAAGTTATAGTTGTATTGACTAAAGAAGTTATAGTATTCTTTCTTGTGCTAATTGATCTAGGGAATTACAATATAGAGTTTTCCTTGGAAACAGAATAATTGTATTATTTTATTTTATTTTACCAAGTAGAGCCAGACCAAGAGAAAAAGCATTTACTACATGCTTTTTTTTAAAAGTCTGTTAGGGTATACATGATGAGCTCATGTGCACTCTATCATGAGCCCCAGAGACCAGATGTGGAGCTACAGGGTTTGGTGTTTGCTCTGTTGTTTGAGATTGGCTTTGGTCTGACTTTTTCTTGCTATCTTCCTCTTTCCTTTTTAAGTGGGAATGTTTACCTTGCTACTGTATGTTGGAGTTATGAATAACAGCTGTAATTTTGATTCACAGCTTGAGAGCCTCAGAAAAGACTTTAGACATTTGAACCCTGTTGGAGTGGCTAAAGATTATGGGGACTTTTGCAGTTGGGATGAATACATTTTTCTTTAAGAAATGGTCTGCTTCTATGGAATCTAAGGTAAAGATCATGGCTTGAGGTTTGTGTATATTAAGACTTGGTCCTAGGCTGATACTACTGTTTTACAAGGCTCTGAAATCTATAGAGTGGGTTGCCAAACTGGAGAAAATAAGTTATTAAGGGTGGATTGTTGTGATTATATCCCAGCTTCTTTCTCAATCTTTTGCTCTGTTTCCAAATCCACCTAGATGCTCATCAAATATTCACTGTCATTGCTACAAACTGCACATGGTGTTATGTCATTCTTACCAGAGAGTGATGTAACCTCTTCCTAAATCTTGAGGCAACATATAAACTCTCCCTGCCAAAGTTGCTTCTTACCAGGTTACTTGGTCAGAGCAATGAGAAGCGTAATTAATAAACTCATCATGTCGTTCAGTTCATTTGGCTCTCCCCTGTGGTTACCCCTGGGGTCTCATATTACAGAAATCATCATTGTGGTGATTTAAATTAGAATGACCCTGTTGGCTCATATATTTGAATGCTTAGTCCCCTTGGTGGAACTGTTTGGGAAGGATTAGGAGGAGTGACCTGGTTGGAGGAGGTTGGTCACTGAAAGTGGCCTTTGAGGTTTTAAAAGTCCATACCATTCCCAGTTAGCGTTCTCTACCTACTACTCATAGATAAGAACTGAGCCCTCTACTACTATTTCAGGACTTAGTCTGCCCACTTGATACCATGCACCCCACCATGGGATTCTAACCCTCTACAACCATGAGTCCCAAATTAATATTTCATTTTTAATTAGTTGCTTTGGTCATGGTGTTTTGTCACTGTAATATTAAAATAACTAGGATAATCATATTACTGATCTGTGTATGGCTGGGCCTAAAAACTGTTTGGATCACAGTGGGATATGTACTATTTTGGACATATTGTTTTGTTTGTACCCTGTTTTCTGATTCTAAAGGATTATCCTCTTAGGATCAGCTCAAAGTCTTTTCATTGTTCCTAACTCCGATTCTCCATGTTTCTGACTTCTTCCGGGCTACTTGTATAGTGTGATTAGTTTTCTTGATCCATGGAAAGCTTGTAGTTACTGACACAATAATGTTAGAACCAAACCTCTTGTGAAATCGGCTGTATTTGGGGGCATAATACCCAGGGAAATTATGCAAAGGAATGTTTAAGAAAAGCAGTTGCATATTAGAATAGTATAGCAAATGAGAGTTCCTGTATTTGAGGAATGACTGGGAAAATACAGGTATGCCAGATAAAGCTATCTTATTTGTCTTAGTTACTTTTCTATTTCTGTGGTAAGATACAATGGCCAAGGCACCTTATAAAATAAAGTGTTTACTTGTGGTTTACAGTTCCAGAGGGTCAGAGTCCATGAGCACCACGGCAGGGAACATCAAGCAGGCAGATATGGCCCTGAAGCAGTTGCTTTGACCTTAAGTCTTTGTCTATAAGCTGGCAGGGAAACCTAACTGGGAATGACCTGGGCTTTGGAAACCTCAGTGTCTGCCCCCAGTGACACACATCCTCCAACAAGATCACACCTCTTAGTCCTTTCTAAACAGTTCCACCAACAGCTACCAAACATTTAATTAAATGAGCCTGGGGGGATATATTTACTCAAACCACCACGATTTCTTGGAAATTAAGAAAGGTTGGATTGTGTTTTAGACACCAATGCCAATGTTTGTGAGAGTCAGAATGGTTTTTGAGAGCAGACAAATATTTTCTTTCAGTCCCCCTGATGTTCTTTCTGCTTTGGAATAGTTCCTAGCAAGCACCAAACAAGAAGAAAATGTCTCTGGAATGAAGAGCTTTTTGATATCATTTAAAAACTTAGAAGAATTTTTTGTTAATTATGCCTGTTTTAGGGAGTTATTGCTGTGAAGAGACACCATGATGACAGCATCTATTATAAAGGAAAATATTTAAATGGGGCTGGCTTACAGTTCATAGGTTTAGTACCTTGTTACCATGTAGGAATCATAGTGGCACATGGGCAGACATGGTGCTGGAGCAGGAGCCAAGAGTTCTTCATACAGATAGGCAAACAGCAGGAAGAGAGAACGACATACACTTTTCTTGAGCTTCTAAACCACAAAACCCACCCCAAGTTACACATATTCTCCAGCAAGGCTACACATCCTAATAGTGCCACTCCCTATGATCCTAGGGGGGACATTTTCACTCAAACCTTTACAGCTCCTCTTTTCATGCTGTCCGTTCAGACATTCAAAGACATTACCATGAAACACTTTTGATAGCTTGCTCTTCTTGCCTAAGAGTAGAGGGAATTTTCTTCAGTTCTGCTTTCTTCCTAAGGCATTTCATCAAGAATTTGTACTGTGAGGAGGTCATGAGAAACCAGAACAATAAAAGCAAAGGATGTACTGGGTTAGAAGACAAGGTTAGGAAATTACATTCAGAATAAGGTCAGACAAGTCCAAGGTATGAAAAAAGACTGAGGCTTTATCCCGTGTTGCTACAGAAATAAAATGATGAAACATGAATCAAAGGCAAATAAATCTTATAAGCTGCAATATGTCATATATTATTTGGTCCTATATTCTACTCAATAATTTGTTTCTTACTTGTATAAGGGCAAATATATCTATGTTGCTAGAGTTTTTCTGCCTGGCCCACAGTCAGGGCAAATCTCTCTCACCCGCCAGTCCCAAGCCGCTCAAACCCGATCAAGTAAACACAGAGACTTATATTGGTTACAAACTGTATGGCCGTGGCAGGCTTCTTGCTAACTGTTCTTACAGCTTAAATTAATCCATTTCTATTAATCTATACCTTGCCACGTGGCTTGTGGCTTACCGGTACTTTACATCTTCCTTGTCCTGATGGCGGCTGGCAGTGTCTCCCCTCCCAGCTTCCTGTTCTCTCAATTTTCCTCTCTGTTAGTCCCGCCTATACTTCCTGCCTGGCCACTGCCAATCAGTGATTTATTCATTGACCAATCAGCAACACATTTGACATACAGACCATCCCACAGCATATCTAAGTCACTTATCCCCCACCCCACCCTCCCCCCTCCCCTCATCCGTACTTTCTTCCACTCTTTGCATGTGTTTGGTTTTGTATTATTCTGGCCAACTTTGTTAATGTCATTCTAAATGTTCACTTGGCCCAACTTCTGGCCCCTATGATGCCTATCACTGTACCATCATGGCCTCAGAGATTGTTAGAGCTGCTGAGCTCCATCATCTCTGCCCCTGGCTAGTCTGACCCTGTACAGCACAGTACCAGGGATAAACATGTGATCTTTGCAGCAGGAAGTATGGGTCTCTACAACTGCTATTTGGTGTGTGTGTGTGTGGGGGGGAGTTTTCATACCTTCTAATGACATGGTTATTTACTTTATCTGTCATTTTAATTTCTTAAGTGACTCATGTGTTACTCTGGCCAATGTTTCTTAAATTAAGAATGACCCTCAGGTCCAATCTTGTAGTCTACCTGAAAAGTCCAGTTATACAGGACAGGATATTTGAGTACTGTACTTGACAAAGTATGTAATGAAATACTTCTGGGATAGAGCTACCCAAACTCAATTTAAGGAACCTTGTCTTCACTTTTAAAATGTTTAAGTTCTTTTAAAAACTTAAACTTTACAAAATTTTTCATACAATATATTTTGATCATATTCTTTTCTCTCTCCCAACTCTTCCTAGATCTTCTCCACCACTATACCCATACAATTTTGTGTTATTTCTCTCTCTTGAGAAATAACCCAAATCAAACAAAACAAAAGCAAAAACATACATAGAATCATATCTGTGTAGTTAACTATTCCTGAGCATGAGGCCTACCCTGGAGTGTGGTTGATATAGCCAATATCTCACCAATGAAGAAAACTAAGTTTCCCTCTCTTCCAAGCTATTAATTGCAAAGAGCTTCTGGTTTAGGGGTGGGACTTTGTGCCCACTCCTCCTTCTCCATACTGGGATTTTGTTTGGCTTGAACTTGTGCAGGCCTTGCACATATTGCTCAGTCTCTATGAGCTCATATGTACATCACTCCTATTGTGTCTTTAAAATGCTCTTTCCTTGGACTCATTCCTTCTGGGTTTTATGATCTTCCTACATCCTTTTCCACATAGATTCCTAATCCTTGAGGTTAGGGTGTGATAAAGACATCTCATTTAGGGTTGCATTCTCCAAGTCACTTACCATTTGCATATCATCCAGTTGCTGATTCCCATCTACTGCAAGAAGAAACCTCAATGATGAGAGTTGAGTAATGCTCTGATCTACAGGTATAGCAACACATTATGAAGAGTCCTTTTTTTTGCTGTTTCATTAGCAGAAGAATAGTAGGTTTTCCCTTAAAACCCATGACCTATGTAGTCTCAGGTTCTTGGCCACTTTAGTAGTGATGTATGGGTCACATCTCATTGAGTGGGCCTTAAATCCAACCAATTTCATTTTTCTTAACACCTGAATAATGTTATACTGTGCAAGTGTACCAAGTTTCATTATCCCTTCATCAGTTAATGGACATCTAGGCTATTTCAAAAAATCTAGCTATGATAAATACAACAACAATGAACAGAGTTGAGTAAGTGTTTCTGTAGCAGTATATAAAGTTCTTTAGGTATAGTCCTAAGAATGATATAACTTTTTTGCAGTTCATAACAAGCTGTATTTTTCACTTTCAGGACACTTTTTAGGAAACCTAAGACTGGAGGCGGGGGCGGGGGGGGGGGGACGATTGATAGCTTTCAGGTGGGAAAAGAGGATCAGACAGAGAGTGTTCTACTGAACCATGTCCCTAGATCTCACGAGTTAAAAGTTCCTTCTAGTTTTCATCCACTTATGACTCTTTAGTACCTGTATAAAATAAACTGTCAGTAGACAAAACTGAGTCAAAGAAGGATCTTCCTTAGGCCTTGAGACTGCAGCAGGCTATATTGCTTAAGTGAATTATCAAGGAAGCTAGAGAGATCCAGGACTACAAGATTAGATTGTATGCTTTTAAATTTTAATTTGCGTTATGATTAATCTAAACATATGAAACATGACCACTGCACACGCAGCCAAGCAAAACCAGACTTCCAGACAGAGCTAGACATCAACATTTCTTTGGATTGCTTTTAAATGGAGGACCCTTAAAGTGTCTTGCTAAAACGGCTTTGTGTGGTACCTCCTGAATTTACCAGAAGAGAACTGTCCTGGGGACCCTTAGAGAGCCTGAAGTGCTGCAAGTGCTGATACTACTAAACTACATGATGCTACTAATGCCAAGGATAAGCCAATCTCACAGTGATTTTTCTGTCATGTTCTAAGATTGAAGATCTTTAACCAGTTGACATGGTGCATTTGAACTTCGGTATTAACAATAACAAAAACAAATGTGTCCTATTCTAGGAATAAGTCACTGAAAGGTTGAATCCTGGGACTCAGTGGCAAAAAGTTTCTAGAAACTTGAACTTAGATTTATCTGCTCTTACAGGAAGTACTGATGAATGAGGTTATGTGTTGTGGCACTCAATGGTCTGGTAAGCTGATAGCCAGCAAAGTGTCTGTTGCTAGTCATTTATTTACTTGCTCTTTACCTTTTCTGCTTTGACCCATCACAACCAGACCAAATATAAGATATCAGTCCTATTTACTTTCTCCATAAGCAAAGGGAGAAATCTGAAAACATATCTGATGAAATGTAACAGGCTATAGTAATCGTATTGTTTGATATTCTTGTCAAGACTTGATGCTTCAGTATTGTTAACATTAGTCATTCTAGCTAGCGTACCAACGCTTCCCATTATAACTTTTATTTACATTTATTACATTACTCAAAGAAATTCAACACTTTCATGTATTATTGGCTATTTGCATATTTTTTATAGAATTTCTATTCAAGAGACCATAATCCTATCAGGTCTTAGGTCTGTCTTTTCTTACTGACTTTTGAGAGTTCTTTATATTTTTATGTAAAAATTTTCACTCTCTGGTGTGATCTTTTGATAAATATATTTTCTAGTTTTAGTCTAGACTGTTACATAAATATTTTCCTGTTTCAATGATGTCTTTTGTGTTAACTAAACAAGATTTATCTCTACAGAGAGTATAGACCAAAGGGCCAGGATTTGAACCCCTCTCTGGAATATAGCTTGATCATATAATTTAATTCATATTTGTCTCATATGACTGTAGCTTCCAATCCCTAGAATGTAATAGAAATTAAATAAATTGATGTGTGCCAAGTTCCAAGGGAGCCTGCCATATGATTAAAAAAATACACTTGCCATTTGCCAGGATTTCTTTCCTCATGGACAGTACACAGATTCTTTATTTCTAAGAGTCTTTCATAGAATTTTTACTTATTGCCAGGTGACAGTGGTACATGCCTTTTATCTCAGCACTCAGGAGGCAGGGCCAGGCAGATCTCTATGAGTTTGAGGCCAGCCTGGTCTACAGAGTGAGAGAGATCCAGGGTAGACTCCAAAACTACACAGAAACCCTGTCTCAAAAAAAATTTTTGTTTTTTTACATTTTTTTTTCTTTTTTGGTTTTTTTGAGACAGGGTTTTTCTGTGTAGTTTTGGTGCCTGTCCTGGATCTCACTCTGTAGACCAGGCTGGCCTTCAACTCACAGAGATTCACCTGGCTCTGCCTCCTGAGTGCTGGGATTAAAGGCATGTGCCACCACTGCCCAGCCGAATTTTTACTTATTATGACCAGATGATTATAATTCTGTCTTCAACATACTATGGGAACATGTCGCCTTAATTCCAGTGTTCTTTCCAGACTCACTTGGAGCAAATCAGTCAGGGAAACACAGTCACCAAAACACCAACATGTCTATTAAGAACAGTGAGCACAGCAAATTGATTTTGCCTCTCCATATTTTGGTTGCTAAATGACACTACATGGTATTTAAAGCCTTGATTTCAATTAAAAAACATGCTTCCTGCCTTCCTTCGAGACTATTATACATCCACCTTTTGATTAGTGCTCTCTGCCTTTGGGAAGGACAGATGCTGTGCGAGGCTATTGTTATTAGTTATAACAACAATTATATACTAGAACTATTGTGGTAATTTCTGCTTGAAGGCAAGGATGGCATATTAAACAATCTTATATTCAACATATTTTAAAGGTGAATACCTTTAATAGAGAAACTGCGTGTTGTTGTAGGTATGATTTTTACCTATAAATAACTCACAACGAGGAAATGGATTTAAGGAATATAATATATATTAAACTACATATTTTGAGGGATTCTAGCTTGATACATAATCAAATATTTGCCTTGCATAGTTTAAACCTTGAATAGCCTTCAGTCCATAGTTGGGGAGGGGAGCTTGTTGAAGCCATGGGTTAAATACAGCCGGTTTCAAGATCTCTTGGTTCTAATGTGATTTATGCCCAGATTTATGCATCTGAGACAAACACACACACCACAGAAGTCCCCCAGACAAACAAGAAAGAAATATTTGAAGAAGCACAGCACAATGAGACATTAAATTAAATGATGTTAATATGCGTACATACATACATACATACACACATACATATATACCAGTTCCTATAAATCCTTGATTTTATAGAATTTGTCTAGAGCTGGGCTTGGTAGCATGTGACTAATTCTAGCACTTGAGAGAGGAGAGTCAGGAGTTCAAGGTCTTTCTCAGCTGTACAATGAGCTCAAGGACTACCTGAACTACGTGAAACACTGCCTCCAAAAGCAAAGCAAAACAAGACAAAAGGAAATTGCCTGAGAAATGCTTAAAGGGCCCAGGCTGTTAAGCTTTCAGCTGGGCAAACCTGGATTTCAAATTATAAGTTTACATTTTAAACAATTCTGCTAGTGACATGGGATTCAAGAAATACTAAGGTGGACGCAAAGTTTGGAGAAAGAATCTTTTATAAACTACTGAATTCAAGTTGGTAGAGTCCAGAGGTGGAAGATGATATTAGACTCATCTTTAAATCAAAGGTGGCCTCCTGAGCTGGCTGATATCTTGAAAACTAAGCCAAAGAACAACTGAGAATTTGTCACAACGTCCTCCTCAAGATATAATGAAAATACTCCCAATACATTCATTCAATAATAAATAAAACATGGTACACTTAATAAAGTTGGATGTATAACTTTGTTTGCCATATAGTTAATGAATACCCATAATTGGTAGAAATAGAGATAAAAGAGAAAGTAAAGACAATGAATTAATGAGCAGTCAGGTGTTGCTTTAGCTCTAAAAGTAGTGGATAACATCTAGACATTTGGGTCTGTTTGCCACTGAAAGTTTAGTCTTGCACAAAGCAGGGCCCACTATAAACACTGACGAGGAAAAATGAGTATACATTTTATGTCTGCCTAAGAATGGAAGAGAAACTCATAAAAAAATTCATGCTCAGGTCTGTGAGTCATGAGTTTTGAATGTCAATTTTATTTTTTATTTAATTCTAGAGTTCCCAAGACAAAAACATAACAAAAGATCATGGAGTAACTGGCAGAAAAAAAAGTCACTCAGGAGTGATATCATCATAATTTAAAACAAAGATTTCCCAAAGTGAAAAACAAGCCGCAATGAACATAAGAAAATACATGAGCAATAATGAATCATGAATACAGAAGTTGAGACAAATATGAGACTAAGCGCACAGCCACTTAGAGCAATAGAATACCCACAACAGAGACCTTTTAAAAATACATTTTAAATGATTGATGAGTTACAAAGAAAGAATAAAACTTAGCAGAATTAAACCAAGCTTTAAATGAAACCCTTTAGCTAATGTGAAAGTTCCAGTGAAGTTTTAAACAGCCTGTTGGTGATAGCTACAGAGAGAAATTGGCTGGTGGTTCAGAAGAAATTACTCTCCATGGAGATCAGAGGAAAGGGAAACTGAAACATCCATGAAATATTGTGTGAATCTCCATAGGGTGATAAGGTCAAGTGGTAACCACACAAAGGACTGCTGAAGACATGAACTAGGATGGGTACTAAGTTCCCTGTTGAGAAAGGAGACGGAAGAGATGAACAGGAAGTCACCTTTGACAGGAGAAAGAAGTCAGGAATTATATCAGGCTTGATTTATAAGAACAAGACAATAATATTTATAGGTAAATAGCCACACGTTTTCCAGATTTTGATGAAACATACAAATCAAAACTTACAAAGCAACTAAGTATGTGAAATTTTATAAAAGTCCAAATCAAGTGATTCCTCTTCTTAGGAGATCTTTAAAAATATCCCAAGAAAAGAAAGTTTTAAAACTAATAAATAAGAAGCAAATTACTCATTCAAAAGAAACTAAGGCAAGAAAGGAGTTTTCAACAAGAGTAAAAGAAGCCAGAAGACATCATGATAATGTTTTTACAGTACTAGGAGAAAATAGATGACAATGGAAGTCTCTCTTTCCAGCTAAATCATCATGGAAAAGTTGGGAAGTTCCAGATAATTCCATCATGGGAAGGAGTGAAGCTTTTTCAACAACCATGCTGGCTGTGTTTGGTTGGCTGAGAACCTATGAGATCGAATGGGAAAAGAGGGAGTGAGGACTCAAGAGAGTGATGAGAGATATGACGGCAAATAATTTTCCCAGGGACAAGTTTGCACAAGAATTGACCACATACAAGAAAAGTGTTTCTTAATATGAAAGCATAGTTATAAGGGAGATGAAATCATAATGCAGAAAGTAATTTATAATATGGTAGGACTAGTGATCACAGTTAGAAATATTAGAGAATTACAGACCAGTTTCCCTTATGAACATAGATGCAAAAATTCTTAATAAAATTCTTGCAAACTGAATCCAAGAACACATCAAAAAGATCATCCACTACAAAAAGATCAACTACCCCAATTGTCATCAGAGAGCCTTCATCCAATAACTGATGGAAACAGACGCATAGACCCACAGTCAAGCACTAGGCTGAACCTGGGGATTATATGAGTGGGGGTGGGGTGGGGGGAAGGATCAGGGTCATCACAAGGGAACCCACAGAAGCAATTAGCCGGCTCATGAGAGCTCACTGACTACGGACCAATGGCTGGGGAGCCTGCATGGGACCAACCTAGGCCCTCTACATGTGTGTGATGGTTGTGTGGCTTGGTCTACTTGTAAGACTCCTGGCAGTGGTAGTGGGGTTTATCCCTAATGCTTTGGCTGGCTTTTGGGAACCTGTTTCTAATGCTGGGTTGCTTTGCCCAGTCTTAATACAAGGAAAGGATCTTAGTCCTGCCTCAACTTGATATGCCATGCTTTGTTGGCACCAATGGAAGACCTGCCTGAATGGAGGTTGAAGGAGGGGTGAATTGAGGAAGGGGACAGAAGGGAGGTGGGGAAGAAAATGAGAAGAGGGGGGAGGGGAAGCTGTGGCAGGATTAAAATAAATAAAAAATGTTAATTAATTAAAAAAAAATCTACATGATCCAGTAGGCTTCATCCCAAAGATGCAGGGATGGTTTAACATACATAAATTGATAAACATAATCCATCATATAAACAAACTGAAAGAAAAAAGCCACATGATCATCTCAGGCCTTTGACAAAATCCAGCATCCCTTCATGACAAAAGTCCTGAAGATATTAGGGATACAAGGGACCTACCTGAATATAATACAGGCAGTTTGCAGCAAGTCCATGGCCAACATCATCTTAAATAGTGAAAAACTCAAAGCAATTCCACTAAAATCAGGAAGAAGACAAGGTTGTCTGCTCTCTCCATACCTATTCAATGTAGTGCTTAAGTCTTAGGTAGAGCAATATGAACAACTGTAGAAGATCAAGGGGATACAAATAGGAAGGGAAGAAGTCAAAGTATCATTATTTACAGATGATATGATAGTATACATAAGAGACCCAAAAAATTCTGCCGGGAAACTTTACAGCTGATAAACACATTCAGCAAAGTAGCTTGGTCAAAATTAACTCACAAAAATCAGTAGACTCCTGGCAGTGGTAGTGGGGTTCTGATAGAAGTTCTGAGAATAAATCAGAGTACAACACCTTTCACAGAAGCCTCAAACATATAAAATATTTTGGGGTAACTCTAGCTAAGCAAGTGAAAGACTTATGTGAAATAAACTTTAAGACACTGAAGAAATAAATTGAAGAAGATAACAGAAGATGGAAAGATCTCCCATGCTCATGGATCAGTCAGATTTACAATACAGGAAAAATGGCCATCCTACCAAAATCAATCTGCCGATTCAATGCATTTCTCTTCAAAATTCCAGCACATCTCTTTACAGATCTCGAAAGGAAAATTTTCAGCTTCGTATGGAAACCCACAGACACATGCAAAACCCAGGATAGCTAAAATAATCCTGAATAATAAAAGAACTGCTGTAGGTATCACCATCCCCAATTTCAAGTTGTGGCACAAAGCTGTAGTAATAAAAGTAGCATTGTACTGGCATAAAAGCAGACATGTTAGTCAATGGACTCGAACTGAAGACCCAGGCATAAATCCACAGAACAATGGACACCTGATTTTTTTTATGAAGAAGCCAGAAACACAAAGTGGAAAAAAAAAAGACAGCATCTTCAGCAAATGGTGCTAAAAGATTGAAGTACAATGCACAAAGGCTGTATGGGTGTGCCCAAGTTGGGATCCTAAAGCTGATAAAAGTGATATTTGTCTCCATCCCTACCCCAGAAGTAATTTACTCTTAAGGGTAGGCTGCATGGCCAGCAGTAGATGGCCCAACGAAAGCAAGCTCAACAGCCTTTTTGGAGGTTCTTCATCTCATAACGTCACGTCAAGCTCTTATTTATTTGTTTGTTTTCTTGTTTGTTTGTTTGTTTTTACTATAAAGGTTTTATGTATCTATTACAACTTCCACTTTTGTGTTTTTTGGGACTCCTGAATATGGGAATGAGTGTATTTCTATATCTCTATCTGTTTCTTGTGCCTTCTCTAAGGCTCCTTCCCTTCTATTTATTTGTTTTGTCCTATTCTGATTTGGTGTTGTTTATTTTATATTTTATTTTACTATTATCCCTTAGATGCCTGTTTGTTTTCTAAAGATAGACAGAAAAGGATTCATCTCATTCATATGTGATGAGAAATAGAGAGTAACTAGAAGGTGTAGAGGTAGGGGAAAGCATAATCAGAATATAATGTATGAAAAAAACCCTATTTTCAATTAACAAAAAAATTAGGAGTCATATTTGAATAAACTATGTTCTTGTCAATTGAATTCACATTCATGTCATATGTATCATTAAGTGTTTAAGGTAAACTCTAAAAATAAATACAAATAGTTTTTAACAAAATTAATAGAGGACAAACTAGTAATAATAAGAACCTGTTCTGCCAAATAGAATTTAAGAAAGAATGAAAGACAAAAACTAATGATAAATAAAAATTCTAAACCAGTGACGTAATATAAATTAAAGTATATGAATGGCCTACTAATATAAATATATTTAAAAGAGACGTGACAGGGTTTCTGAATTTTTAAATGAGCTATCCTTTGCATTTATTTATTTTCTCACCTCTCTCCCTCTCTCTCTCTCTCTCTCTCTCTCTCTCTCTCTCTCTCTCTCTCTCTCTCTCTCTCTGTGTGTGTGTGTGTGTGTGTGTGTGTGTGTGTGTGTGTGTGTGTGTGTGTGTGTATGTAGGACAATTTATCAGGACTGTGCTCTCCTTTCATCATGTAGGTTGCTAGGGTTGAACTCAGGTTATCAGATGACCTGTCATGGAAATGTATGTGATATGTGAGAAATTTCTCACCATGTTGACATCTGACTCACAACATTGCTTATTCCTGCTGTCTCTGAGTTTTCTGCAGAAGAAGGTAATCTCTGAATTGTCTGTGATGACAGAGTCATTGTTATCCAGTCTTTTGATATATGCTAGATGTGTAGGTAGGGTCTGAATTTCCAAGGTGATGCTGGGGCATTATATATCATCATCCTGAGAGGCATGGCTACTTCTGATCTACATTTTGAGATGCCATCTCCAAAATATGCATTCAGTTGTGAGTTTATTCAGTAACCACAGTCCACACTACACAGAGAAACATCTTTGAGGATGCCTGAGAGATGGAGATGCTCTAACTTATATAGAGAGATGCAAATTTAGAAGGCAGTGTGATACAATGTTCATTTAGAAAATAATAGTAGTAGGTTCATTCCATGGCCTGTGAATTCCCCAAACATGGTTCCTTAGCAAAATTTGCAGTACCAGACATGTATTTCTTCCTGTGGAGTGGGCCTTAAGCAGAAAGTAGTTATGGCTGTTTTTGAGGAATTGGCAACACAAAATAGCTGTAGCAGAAGTAATTTATCAGCTCAATGTCCCATTCTTTTGGAGATCCCAGGCAAAGCATGGCTGGATTTGGATTTTACCATGTGGACTTCTTCCTCTCAACTGACCTTCCTGATGGCTTCTCACAAAGCCAGGTTCACCCCATAGGTCAATAGAAGAGATGTTAATATAGCATCTGATTAGCTTATCCATTTCACAACCAGAAGATAGGATTAAAAACTCATTTTATTTTAAATTTATAAATAAGAACAAAAGAACATTGTTGGAGGTAGCTTGTGTTAGGTGACAATCTCTAAAATTACCAACATGTCCTAAAAAGCATTTGATGATCTAGACTCTTGTCAAATGCTCTGTAGTAACTAAGAGTATAGCCTTAAGTAGGCTATCTCAAAAATCTGGAAAGGATGTTTGAGAAGCAGCAACCCTGTCCACTGTACCTAATGAACCATAATCTCTCAGTGTTGTCTCTTTCCATTTCTTGATTTTCAGACCTCACCTCACGCAATCAATCCCCAAATATTATAGGCATTACCTCCTAAATAACCTGTTTCTCTTCATTGATACTACATTTCATCATTTGCCTTGAAAAATTAATATAATGGTTCATTTTCCCAATGTGTTCATTATCTATAATGGGCCAATGCTTAAATGGACCAATGCATTAAAATGGGCACTTACATTAAGAAATATGAATTAATCAAACATGTATTTTTTCCATTAAAGAGCTCATAGCCCATATGCAGAGATTATTAAAATAAGATACCTATGAGAGAGATGTATGAGGTGCTATGGAAAGAACTTAAAAGCTGGAAAGGATCATTAAAGGAGGTGATACATGAGCTGAGTTAAGCAATAGGCATCATTACTAGCAAAAGCAATGGTTTTGGTAAGGTTATTGAGGTAGATAATTCCATGTCCAATTTCTTATTTTTAATAATTCATGGCAGATAGATAGGATGATGGGCACATCCTATCTCAACAACCCCTAAATATCTTTTGAAAAAAATGTGTGGTATGTAAAATATTGGATTTGATGAATCTGCTGCAGTATCAGTGAATGGAAGGGACTGGGAGATGTGGCTGAAACTATAACAGCAGGTGCAATCTTGGACAGCGGGCTAATCAGCATGGACTTCACTAAGTACTGGAGGACTTAGTGGGGGCTCAAAGCTAGGGACTGACTTGGTTCTTGATATTTGCCTTATGATTTTCTTGTATGTCTGTGGGAGTTCATTTTCAGGTCTCTCGTGGCTTTACCCAGCAGGTCTGCATTGAGAGGATGATTAGGACCACCGGCCTGAGTGCAGGTGTCTGAGATGGTCTACACCTGGCTGGACTAGGGGGAGGTCTTTTGCTCCACCCCTTGGCATCTCTATAAATACCCTGAGGCAGAGACAGTCAGGGCCCGTAGGAAAAGGTTCCAGGTCCTCTCGAGGCTATCCTTTAATTTCTATCTGTTCATCTCCACAATCTAAATCCTTCTACCCAATATTTCCTGCTGCTCGCACTCAAGAAAACTCTGGGGAGCTGTGGGGTTGGTGGGTAAACGCCTCACATATTTCTAAGTAGGTACCAGTCATTATTCTAGAACTTTTTTTCTGAGCTTCCAGTACTTTGCTTATTCCTATGGGATCTTGTAGATGAATTTCTAAATGGTCTTATTAAATAAAAAACATGGAGCCAAATATAGGGGTGAAAGCCTTAGAGAGATCAGGGAAATAGGGAAAGCCACCAGCCAACCTTACCTCACAAACTCTGCAGCTTCCAAAGACAGCGACTTCCTGTCTACCCAGGCTTACATGCCTTGCTGTTCTTCCTCTTCCTGGCCAGCTCTGTCACTTCCTGTCTCTACAGGCCTCCAGAACTCTATGGTTGGTACTGGGATTAAAGGCATGTGTCACAACGCTTGGCTCTGTTCCCTAGTGTGGCCTTGAACACACAGAGATCCTGCCTGCTAAGTGATAGGATTAAGGGTGTGTGCTACCACTGCCTCACTTCTTTGTTTACTTATAATGGCTTGCTACTTCCTCTGATTTCCAGGCAAACTTTATTTATTTAAAGCACAAAGAAAATATCACCACAGGATCTTTTACCCTTTTGAAATTGGTGGTATGTATCTTGAGTATCTCAAAAATTCTTCAAGGCCTGATTTTCTTCCTAATCATATAAAGCTTCAGTTAAGCTTGCAAATTCTTTACTACTAACCCTCATTAACACCTAGGTGATAATATTATCTCAGTCCTAGGAGAGATGCAAGGCTGGATCAAAGCCATGCTGCCAAAGGTCTAGGTCAAGTACCCAGCAACAAATATGCATGAAAAACACAGTTTAGTTTGCTAGTTTATTCATTAGATCATCTATTTATGGAAAAATGCTTATTGAAAAAATTGTAGATTCAGGAAACAGAAGTAAATAAAATATGATTCCTGTCCTTAAGCACCTTCAGTCGAGGGGGGTCAAAGATAAAAATAATAGAAGTATGATCCATGCTCATGGTTTATAAAGGCAAAGTGCTACCACGGGGAGAAATCATCAATTCTGCCTGAGAAGCTTGGGTCACGAAGGAGGCAAGAATCTAATCTAATTCATGAGGCATGGAAACTGGGCAATAAGCAGTGGTGACCTGGAGTATATGAACTGTATTTGTCATTATGTCCTAGAGAGCCATCGATTTTGCATGTTACAAAAGCAATCTGGTACCTCTTTCAGAGTGGTATATGAAAAGAATTTTACATTGCCTTCATGTGCCCCTGCTTTCTGAGAGGTCAGAGATCCCGAGACACACTGGAGAATGAATTTCCAGAGGAAGAATATTTCCTAAGAAATGAACAAATACACGGATGTGACAGTTACTGTAGATGAAAGACAGAGATAGGAAGGGAAGGGCTTCAGTCATTCATTTTCTCATTCTGTGAACTTTTAGTGAGCCCTCCTTCAGGTAAGCACTGAGTAGTATATTAGCATTTTGAGAATTACAAAAATCAGTCATTGGCATTGGGCTCAAAATCACCATCCTGTCATCAGGCTCTGGTGCAGCCTCTTGGAAATGGCTTCACATTTGAAAACAGTGATAGTACAGTGAAAAGAGAATTGGTGACCCCAAAGAAGGCAAGAGAACAATTTAAATATTTCTTATTGTCTTGTTTGTTTGGCTTATAGATTTAGAGGACCTACTCACCCTGAAGATCACAATCTTTATCCACAGCTAAATACAGAATGGGTAAGAAGGCAGGATTTCACAAGAATGAGGGGCTCATATAAATATGAGAGTAGAAAGGAGTGCAGGGGGACCCCCAGAGCTGGAAATGCTGTTACTAAAGGCACCCGAACACCGAGTGATCCTGTGATTCCCAAGGCTTGGTGCATGTAGCAGAGAGATGTCATTTTCTTAATGTGCTTTGCTTTGTAGATATATTCCACCATGTCCCTCTTCAGTTTTACAGAGCTTGCTACACAAAGGACCTGCAATTCTTGGACCCTTTGGGCTATTGTAATTAACTTTCCCGTAGAGCACCTGAGATTCTTTTAAGATTTTGTTTATTTATTTTATATGTATGGGTCGTTTGACTGGATGTATGTGTATGCACTGTACTGTGCAGTGCCTGAAGAAAGAATCAGATCCCCTGGACCTGGAGTTCCAGCTGTATGGATATGGGTGCTGAAAACGAAACTTGGGTTCTCTGCAAGAAAAGCCAGTGTTCTTAACCACTGAGCCATCTCTCCTTATTTTTAAGAAATAGCCAGATAGTTAAAGGGTGAGTCATAGGCAACTCCCACATGGCAAAACTTCATGACAAGAACCATGCTTTGGACGGATTTCTTCTTATTTTTATGATATTAATACTGTCAAGAAAGATAAGGTAAGTTAATATGAATGGTATAGTATGTGCTAGAAACTGCATTAACTATTTTAAAGATTTTTATCTATGAAATCTTCATTGTTGACCTGATGGGATCTAGAATTACCCTGGAGAGAAACCTCTAGATGAGTTTCTGACAGTGTATCCAGAAAGAGACTGTTTCCAGAGGGGTTAACTTAGGTAAGCAGATCAACCCAGAATGAGGTCAGCACTGTCTAATGGGCTGGAATCCCAAAATAAAGAGGAGAAAGCAGATCAAATGAACATCAGCCTTCTGTCTGATTCCTGACTACAGACTCAATGTGATCAGCTGCTCCATAATCTTGCTGCCATAATTTCTGGCCATGGTAGACTGGACTCTATACTCAAGCTAGGAACCAAAATGAACTTCTCTTTCTTTGAGTAGTAACCTTAGTCATGTATTTTACCCCAACAACCAGAGAAGTAACTAACATAACCTGCTTCCTTATTTCAACTCTACAAAATAGCACCTATTCCTTTTCAAAGTAAGTTTACCAGAAAATTTCTAGCAGAGAAATTTTCTAATGTAGAAAATAACAAGTTAATAATAGAAATACTTTGTAAACCATGGTGGATTTTCAAGTGGAGAGGTAGATAAATAAAGTGACTAGGTTTTTCAAAAAAATAGTGGTTGACAAAAAATTGTCATTCTTCAACTCATAAAAACAAATCAAAACAATAGGCAATAATGAGGCACTTGTTAAGAAACATTTCAATCTGATGATGTTGGGTGTATTCTCAGATTCAGTAAAGCAGGCAGGCATGCTCAATGTATTTTCAGATTTTACTGAAAGTTAATTTGTCCTGTGTTAGCTCCAAATCATAGCTATATCTGTGAATTTTCATCCATTTAGATGCTTACATTTCCCATGATGCTGTGTTTTATTAATACATAAATTTTTCTCTTTTTTCATTAAGTTTATGTGAAGTATTTCATTCTTTTAGATACTATGTATTACAAATGTAATTCTTTTCTTAATTTTCAGTTTTGGATTTTTAACTGCTAACGATTAGAATTGCAATTGAATTTTGAGGATTGATCTTTATTTCCTGCAATATTTCTGAACTTATTAGTTCCAAAGTCTTTTGGTGGAATCCTTAAGACATAGTTTCTACCACATCATTGCTAAACTTGATACTTTTCCTTCTTCTTACTTCATTGCCAAGGCTAGAAACTCCACTTAGAATTCAGAACGTAAGTGAGAGAAATCAACGTTTTTGTCTCTGTTCTCTGTGTGGAGAAAATATTACTCACAATTATAAAACTAGATATTGGTGGTTTTATTTGTAGGTGTTTTGACAATATTTCCTTGTCAAGGTGACTAGATTTAGAATCACTATGGAAACACACATCTAGCTATGTTTATGAGGATGTATCCAGCAAAGCTTAATGCAAGAGGAACAACTCACCCTGGAAGTAGGTGGCACTGTTCTTTGTGCTGGGGTCCTGATATGAATTAAAAGGAGAATGAAAGCCAACACCAGAATTCATCTCTGTGCTTCCTGACGGCAGACACCATATAGCCAGCTGCCTCATATCTCTGCTGCCAATCCTTCCCAGCCAAGATGGACTACACCCTCAAAGTCCCTTCTCCCATAGGCTGCTTCTGATGAGGCATGTGACCACAGCAACAAGGAAAGTCATGAATACAGGTGCTTTTGTTGAGTTGAGGAAATTTCCTTCTGCCCTTAGATTGTTGAATCTTTATAAAAAAATATGTATTTTTGATTCAAGGGCAGGAGATGCTTTTAAAGACTTTTTGTTTCTGTTAATTATAATTTCCTTTTGATTTAAAAATGGCAATATTCATACATTCATTTGTAGATTATGTTTTTGTATGGTATATTTGTGGAATGACTAAATTAATGTCATTAACTGTTGGTGGAAGTTTCTGTCCCATCAGCAGCTCCCAAATAAACACACACTGAGGCTTAGTATTAATTACAAATGCTCAGCCAATAGCTCAGGCTTGTTACTAGCTAACTCTTACATTTTCAATTAACCCATTTTTCTAAATCTATGCTTTGCCACATGGCATGGTACCTTTTCTCAGTACAGCATGCTCATCTTGCTTCTCTCTGTGTCTGCTGGTGACTCCTGACTCCACCCTCCTTCCTCCCAGCATTCTCAGTTTGGCTCTCCCACCTAACCTTATCCTGTTCAGCTATTGGTCAGTCAGCTTCTTTATTAAACCAATCACAGCAACATATATTCACACAGTGTAAAGGAATACTCCAAAATTAACATATGCATTATCCCACATACCTTTATTTTAACAATGAGAAGAGCTTAAAATCCACTCCCCAGACACTTTTCAAGGGTACTCTTGTGTTTTTGAATACAGGCTCTCTGATGCAGGGTAGACCTCTCATTTATCCTCCCTGTCCCACTGAACTATCATTTGACCAGCATCTCTCCGGTTTCTCTATTTATCCTCCCTGTCCCACTGAACTATCATTTGACCAACATCTCTCCGGTTTCTCTACTCACTTGCCCCCAGTTGCTGTCATTTTACTCTGTATTTATTAATTAGGCTTTTTACAGTTATAGATATGAGCGAATTTAACAATGAGGATCTGGGTGAACAGCTGTGTCATCACAGCACTATGAGAGTCCTTCTGCAGCTAGTGAATGAATCAGCGAAGAAGTCAGTCTGCCCATGTCCTGTCCTCACAGCAAACTCTTGGGTCTTATCTGGAGCTACTGATGTGACTTGCCTGTTCCTCTCATGAATGTAAGGGGACAGAAAGCTTAAAAGTCTATTTCTAATATCCATAGAAGAGTTTATTAATATAAATTAGGATTAGCGTTTTGTATTTTAGATTTGTTTATGTGTGAGTGTTTTACCTACACACATGTACATGAACCACATGCATGTCTGGTGTCCCAGAGGTCAGAAGAAGACACTGGTTCTTCTGAAATTGGAGTTACAATGGCTATGAGCCACACAGTAGGTGCTGGGCACCAAGTCCAAGACCTCTGTAAGAGCAAGTATTCTTAACTTCTAAGCTATCTTTCCAGTCCCAAATTAGGGTTTCTTGCTTACAACAGCGATGTGTAGAAAGATAGGTGGAAATAACCCATTATCCCAGAGCAGGCAGCAGGATCCTCCTGACTCTGAACTGTTGGGTCCAAGTAGAGGTTGCAACTCCTGTAAGAATTCTATTGTGTGCGGTGGCTTGAGTCTTTCTTTGAAAACTAAATCAGAGCCTGTTTGTTCAGATCGTCCAATGGTTCTGCACTGTTAATACCCATTAATAAATCCATCTTGGCTTACATACTCAAAGGTAGATACTGTTGTCTACAAAAAAAAAGTTCAACACACACAACAAAGAGGCTCCCAGCAAAAAATTAGCACTGTTGTTAAGTAACAACAAAAATATTTATTTCTCCAATTAATAATCATTGAGGCCTGCCATGTGCTGAATGCTGTAGACCATCCTTGGTTCACTTGTAACTTACTTATCCACTTAGTAACAATGTAGAGTTCTAGTATGAGCTTTAAATGAAAAAATAAATAAACTTTTAAAGATCAAATACTATTACACATATACAATTGTTAGCTGCCATATTTATAATATTTAAATGAGTATATCAAAATTAAAACTTTCCTAAATTAGATGGAATTACCAAGTAGGCTTCCCATCACTACAGTTGTTCATAGATAGAATAAAGCCAACATTATATATGAGATATTGGTGTTCTCCTGAAGTTTGATTGGACCATATTGTAAGAATTCCTGTGTCTCCAAGGAAGGAGTCCATATTTTAGCCCCAGAACCATACCCATAAACAAAGCAACAACAATCTGTATATAGATTCATTCCAAAATTCCAAATTGTCTTTGTGTGTGCAATTGACCTTAGTCAGTGGCTCATTTGGATAGAAAGATACAGCTTGGGGGCTTCTATTCACTTTGCTCCTAATTATTCCTGCTCTGACAGTGCATTCTGTTTCCTAGCATGACAAGCTTCTTCTCTCTGGTGTCGCCTCCACCTCTCCCACACCAGGGGAGTGTAGGAGCCAATTCGTTCCATGAGTGATCCTTGTTTGGACACTCTGTTTTCTTTCTTTGCTTTGCCTCCTCCGTGTGGCTGTACCCATCACGGGTAATTACAATACCAGAACCTAGTTGAGAAAAATCTAACAGCGTTGAAACCTGCATCTCAAAACATACTCCTATGGCTTCTATGTAATTAATCACAGCTCATGTAGCTGTGCTATGATGATAGGAACTGTTTGCTATGCTGTCGTTGGAAGAAATAAAAAGTTCAGCAAAGAGGGAGCATGTTCATGCTCCTAATGCATTTATCAAGACAGTTTGTCTAATCTGAGGTCGCAATAGTGGGAACATCTTGACATCTGGAGATCACAAAGGGGGAACAATAGTAAGTTTAATGGGAAAATGTTCCTGATTAACTGTGGCTGTCTCTGACTAATGAAGCAGTCATATAATGATTAAGGTCATTTGTAGAGTCCTTTATTTTTGAAATTGTGCATATGAGACTCAAATCTAGTTGGGTCCGTTTGGATGGTACTAACTACTGAAATGTGTCCCTGAAGAAAATTACTTCACAGAGGCATGAAAGCAAAGCCTATCTGTGTGGCTAGGAAGGACCTAGAAGAATCTCGCTTAGTCCTGATGAAAACCAGGCATAAGGCCAACTCCTTTTATATTTGGTTTTCATGAGAATCTGTCTGTGGGGGAACTCGGAATGTTTTTAGTGCAATAACAAGCTTGTGTTCTCTGAGCCAATTAGTATGTAATTAGGTGTTGGCTAATGAGGAGGAGGGAAAAGGTGGAGCTGGCAGAGGGAGCTAGTGTGGGCGTGACTCTTGTGTACACAGGTGGTGAAACGGCACATGTTGAGAGCTAAATTGAATTTCTAAAACCCCATCATTTGTTATGCTCCATTAGTAAGTGCTGGAAAGCACCTCCATCTCTGTGAAATAGTCTTCTCTTCCTCTTGGTAGCATGTAGTCAACACACATGTGTTAATATTTTTCATTGACCATTTTTGAAGACTTTACCATTGAACGAACAGTTGTCAAGTACTGAGTCACCTATAGGAAGACAAAAAAAGAAAATAATTGCCTTATTTATTCTTCCATTCAGCATATATTTCTTTACATTTCATCATGGAACTAAACAGCGACCCTTGCTTTCATGGAGTTTACACTCTAGTGAGGAGAAATGAAACCCAAGCAACAACAAAAGCAGTAAGCTTAGGCAGGCAGTAATGAAAAAAATAGGAGAAGTGGGTACGTTTTGAAAAGGCAGTTGAGGTACACTTTACTGAGAATTTAGGATCTGGGCAAAGTTTTGAAGGAGTTGTGGAAGGAAAAGCTTGAGGAACCTGCAGCAGAAATTGACACAAAGATATCATATCCAGTATAGTGAAATATCTGAGAAAAAATTGCATCATTCTTTGTTCCTTTCACACTTGACGTTCTGATGTTTACACAGGTAAAGGCGATTCAGGTGTCTGTGAGACAGGCACAAGCTCCTGAGTTCTGTACTCTCAGATCTGTTTACAAAAGTAGGGTAGGTAAAGACAAGGAGATACAAGGCCTTTGTGAGTGAGAAGACATCATGATTCAAATTACATGGATAAGCCAAATAGTTTTCTTTCAGGCAGAAAATATACACATATTTTTTATTTCTGTGAGCTCTTGGCAAGGATGTAGCACACTCTGGGGTGCACAGTCCTACAAAGTGACCCTACTTTTCTGTTTTCTCCTTTTAATTTATCCAGTCTCTTTTAATCTTCATAGAGAGAGTTTTCTTGGTTATATTTTTACTGTTGTTTAGAGAAATGTGATTCTCTATGAGAATGCAAAATACTCAAATGCAAAATGCTGCTATATTAATAATGTTTGGTATAAAAAGGAATGTTTAACTAATAAGAATGTGTGTGTTTTTCTGATGCAGGCAATCAAGGTGATGATTTGATTTTCATTTTAAGTCAACCTTTCAAAGTTTTAAAGTCATATACAACTCTAAAATTCAGGAAACCCCCCAAACAATGAGCAAGTTCTGATACTATTGGATGCTTTTTTTAATAGTGAGACATTTCATCCTTTCACGTCAGAGATCTAATGATGTCTCAGCAGCAGGAAATGCAGCACATTTGAAGGCTTCTATTTGTAGGTTCCCTATATTGTATCATCTCTGTGATACTCATACATCATCAAGGAAACCACATTACCAGGGAATGCTTTTATTATGTGCTGTGCTCTTGGCAAATTGTTACCTTGAAATTACTGTCTTTCAGTATTCATATATCGGTTAGTGGAAGTGGATTAGACACCAGTAAAGAGCATTTGTGTTTGGTTTAGTTTTTTAAATTTTTTCAACACTGTATACAGTAATATAGGGCATTGCATGTGAGAAAATGAGCTAACTGGCATTATAGAGCTTACTAATTCCAGTCATGTGTAGCTCTTTTTAAAACTAGTTCTGTGCAATAATCTCACTGACTTGTGTCTTAAAACTTACCTACTCTGGACCAACTTTCCCATCTAACCTGTTCTTTCCTCAGTTTCTGCCAATGCACTGGCTTCCTTCCGTCATCTCAGAAAGCTGCAGGTACACATTTCATTGTTGAGTAGTGGGATGAGTCTGTCAATAGGCTAAGTCAGTGACGCTTCCTCCCCATTTCTCATCAGGGACCTCTCTGATGAGAGAGAAGTGATATTGCCCCAACAGCGGTAAGCAGAGCCGAATCCAGGCCCTTTTGTTTATAGCATGGTACTATTACCCTCTGTGTGTGGAGGTGTATTGAGTTAGGTTTTTCTAGTCACTATGATAAAACACTGGATGGAAACAACTCAAATGAGAAGCTTTTCTTGGCTCCAAGTTCAGAGCAAATAGTGCATGATAGGAGGGAACACACCGTGGTTGAAGGGCCTAGTCCGTGGCAGTGACTTAGTGGCAGGGGTCTTACATCTTTCTAAATCACAAAACAGAGGACTTGGCAAAAGTAGGCCAGTTTATAATCCTCAGAAGCCTGCTCCCAGTGGGATCTCTGGAAGCCTTGTCTCTTGCTTCTAAGTATCCACAGCCTTTCCAAGCAGCACCACCAGCTGAGGGCCAAGGGTTCGCACACGTGAGCTGTGAGAGACATTTGAAATTCCAACCATAACAGAAAGTGACCCTACTGATTGAATAGCCCGGGGGCAAACATTTCCATCCTTCCTACAGTAATGTGTATAGATTTGTTCTGGCGTGCTTATGTCATTCTGGGGAGGCTCAGGGCATAGAGTAATTTGGCCTCCATGGAGCAATGAGCACACGGCCATGCAATGGTCAACACCATGAACTAATCAGTTGTATTAGTGGTTAGAGAAGTCTTTAGAATCCAAGTCAGTGCTTACCTTTATGAAGCTGAACAGACCCTGCTAAGAACCAGACCCAAAGTCTCGTGTGAGATGTACAACTCACTAAGATAGTATTTATGTAGAAGGAGGCTTTGATCCCCTCTTCTGCCATATAGTGGCATGGGTATGAGAAAGATGCCCTCCCAAACCCTTACCCATTATCTCCTGCCACAGGGGAGAGAACTGGCCCCGGGGTCACAAGAGTGGGAGAGTTAGTCCTGACCCTCACTGGCTGCAGTGCATGAGAGAGCAAGCTCTGCTCCCTGTCTGGGCAGCACACTAGAGCTGACCCTGATGTCAGAGGTGCAAGTGAGAAGGCTTTGAGAGCATGAGAACTGACACTCTCCTGCCCCTCAAGGGCCCTGCATCTTGCCTGGACAAAACAGTAGAGTGGGCCCTGGTGGTGTGAGTGTGTGGGAACTGGATCTGAGGACCTAAGAGAAGGAGAACTGGCCCTGCTCCTTGTTGCAGGTTGCAATGGGTGAGCGAGCCTGGGCAGTGATGGAGAGCTCTCGTGGGTAATGACCATGAGGGAAAGCTGGCAGGCTGACTAACTCTTCTACCATGCAGCCCCAGAACCAGGGCTATGAGTTAGCCCACCCCAATATCCACCGAACCTATGAACTGTTGGAGCATGTGAAGGGGACAAACTTACAGATCCAAAACAGCAGGATCTCCATGACACAGAGCAACAACAGGATATCCAACCAGAACCCCAGTGAGAGCCCATTATCAGTGGTACAGCAGAAACCAGAGGCCTTGAGCCAAACCAATGACTTGAGGTAATGAACACTTGCAAGTAAACATGAATGGACTAAAGGGTAAACTGTCTGACTCAGTGGACCACATTACAGCTTCCATGACAAGAGTCTCTTCTTGTTTTCTTGGTGGTTTGTTTTTGTTTCTTTGTTTGTTTGGTTTTTTTTGGTTTTTGGTTTTTGGTTGTTCTTTTAAATTTGGTTTTGATTTGGGGGGAGGGGTTGCAAGGGTGGATGTGAGGGGAGATAAGTGGGATCAGAATTCATGATGCGAAATCCACAAAGAATCAATAAAAGCTTTTTTAAAAAGAGTCTTTGAGTATCATTTATTCAAGATAATGATGAAAATTAGTAGCTAACCCATAATTTTAATCCATTTTATCACACAGTCATGATACTTAATCTTTACACTAAACTGTCTTATCTGCTAATTTACTAATACTATACACATGTTTTCAGTGATGCTGGGCATCACAGTTAGGGCCTTTCATATATTTGATATGTGATCTACCATTTAGTCATATCCTCAGTCTGATAAATAAAGTTTAGCTCATCATATAGACTCCAGTCTAGCCCTATAAAACTAGAAATTATCTGACACTTTTATATAGGGACTGCAATGTAGGATCTTTGTGGTCAAGTCTAGGGAGTGAGTGTTCTATCTTTGAGTAAGAGAACTCTCAAGGTATAGAAAGTCATGTTCCCTCCTAAGTCAGCCACAGAGAATCTTAGCCAGTATGTGGCTGATTGTCTTAATATTTAAAATATTTTCTGTGAGATGAGGTTTGTTATAAATATTTTACTGGATGACTAAAAGGGCTACATGACAGATGTTCTGCTTCAGTAAAGTGAAGGCCAGCAGGGCTCCTTAGAAGCCGAGTGCTTTGGGAGACCTGACTTAATGAGTTCATCAAATCATGGTCTGGAACCCAACAATGAAAAAGCAATTGCTATATCAAGGATAAGTTCACAGAACTTCAGAATTGAGAGGCTAGGTACCTTTACTGAGTGAGGGTCAGTGAGTAAAAACATATTGCACTTCGAGATGCTATTGCAATTTAGGGGAAAAAAAGATTTTTCTAATTAAAATTAGATCATACATATAACATATAATACATGCTAAATAAAAAATGAAGAAGCAGAATTATAAAATTTTATTGTGTCTCCAGCTTTAAAGGATTTAAGCTGTATCATGGAAGAAATGAAACTTTATAGATTTTAGAGGGGAAATTTTCCATAGAGTATAAATATAGGATGTAGATTATTTTTTAGGTTCAAAAAGAAAAATAAAAGGTTTCATAAAATACATTTTTATTCATGTGGTGCTTATTGGTTTGATTTCAGTTTGAGACAGATCTACAAAGCATTATCAACTAAATTGTAATAGGTTATAGCAAAAGAGAAATAAGGATGAGAAGAAACAAAAGGAAAAAAAATGAAAGAAAAGACTCTTTATCTAGGATAAAAAATACTTCCTGGTTTCATTCTTCTGGAATAGTTCTATATTAGTTACTTTTATGTTGCTGTGATAAAACATTATGACCAGGAAACCTACTGAAGAGTTGATTTTGTCTTAAGAGTCCAGAGGTTTAGAGTTCATAGTGATGGAGACAGTAGGCAGCAGGAGCTGAGTGCCCACATCTTGAACTGCAAGACTATGCAGAGACCAAAATAGAAGTGGTATGAGGTTCTTCATCTCAAAACTCATCCCCAGTGACGTACTTCCTGCAGCAAAGCTGTGCTTCCCATCCCCGGTGACATACTTCCTGTGGAAGAGCTGTACCTCAGAAATCTCCCCAAACAACACCACCAACTGGTGGTCAAGTGCCCGAGAATATGGAGGACATTTTTTATTCAAACCACCACGGCTTCTCTCCTCACACACACCTTCACTCAAGTGACACAAAAGCTGCTCCCCCAACCCCCTCAAGCCATCCAGTGTGCTTTTCTTCCTGTTATTGTGTAAAAAGCTTCTGCGATTTCAATTCTTAATTAGCTCCTACCTTATTTCATTGCTTTTTTTTTTTCTTTTTGATTTTTCCAGACAGGGTTTCTCTGTAAGACAGTCCTGGCTGTCCTGGAACTCATTCTGTAGACCAGGCTGGCCTGGAACTCACAGAGATCCACCTGCCTCCCAAGTGCTGGGATTAAAGACATGTGCCACCACCTCCCTGCTGATTTCATTGCTTCTTAAACTGTGGATCACAACCCTCCATGGGTCTTGCAACTAAATGGGGTGGGATTTTGTAACAGTATCATGTTTCTGAATGTGAAATGACTGAAACTTAATTCAAAGTCAATACACGTGATGTGTGTCTGCCTGCATTTGGCCATGGTGCATCATGTAACTTCACTACTGCCTTCACTCTGAACAAGCAACCTGTGCATCTTGCACTGGGCCTGGCCGCATAACATGCAAGCCGACAAAAACTGCCTAAAACACCTCGACTCAGGTTCAAGACTGTGGTAGCAAGTATAGTGCTCTAACTCCCATTTAGTCTTCTTTTAAAGGCACTCAATGGTTTAATTGTAGAAAACAAGGACCCTTAATATTTCCCTACCATTACTCCTCAGTATTTAAGTGTCAAATTAGTACATTTCTGGGTTATATTGTGTTAGAATGTCTGATGTTAGAAAATGTTTGATTTGTTCATTTGTGTTCCATTGAAAATATCTTTAAATTTTAGTTGGTTTGGAATTAAGAAAAAATATTCAACCATTTCTGAAATGGTCCTCATCTGCCATGTTGCACTATGAACTTATGCTAAGTTGCATTCTAAGCACCAATAATTATAAAACAAAACTCAAAACACCTTGAAGACACTGCACCTTGAATACAGCCTGCAGTATTAAATATTTAACCAAAATTTAATTCTTTATTGCAAAATAAATAAGTCCATCTTATTTGCTTTGACATTTAATAAGCAGTAAAATATGTATAACAAGTAACTGTTGTAAAATAGATACATGATTTCCTATTAGAAAATTACTTTCATACCAATTTTATGTAGCTATGTCTCTGGGGTCATGTAAATTTTCTTCAAGCAAAAAAGGGGTCATAAAGAGGATAATTTAAGAAGTCCTGCTCTATTTAGCTTTCAGTTCATAACTTCCCCAAGAATCCCTCTTGGGTTCCTCCTGGTATATGAGATAATGACTACTGTTATTGGAGCTTACTGCCCTGACAGGGCTTCCAGTACAAAGGAAAAGCCTGGTAGGATCCCAGGATGAATCTCAGAATAGAGAGTCAGGGGATATCAAGACAGTGAGACATCACTGGCAGATTTCTCCAGGGGAGACAGAACCTTGGGTTCTGGAAGTTTTCTCTCAAACTCAGTGATGGTCAGTGCATGCAAATAAAGAAACAGTGCCCTGTGCCCAGCACTACAGCAAGAATCCTGTGAAGGATGAGAAGTAGCAGTGCCTGTGTTCATACAGAGCTCGAACCCTGGCTGTTCTTATGGGCCAAATGCAAGACTTCAGGATTTGCAGGACCCTTGTCAGAGAACTGAAGCATCACATCACAGAAGTATGGAACCACTGGCCCTAAACTTGGCTCTGCTCCAGCTTATTAAAACTTTGAAGAATACACAAACACAGAAGCAAAAAACAGAGAGGGAGGGATAGAGGGAGGAGAGAGATTTGATATTTTTTGAGTAACTTAACTACATATTAGGAAAAATAATTCTGAAATATTCCAAAATTTCTAACACAAAACAAGCTAAAATCCACAAGTGAAATTTAATTAATAACTTCTAAGTGTGCAAAGAAAATAGAATGTGTGGTCAATAATTAGTGGATAAATCAATCACTTGAAAAGGACTCAGGATCTTTCTAGGAGGAGGAAATAGAATAGATTTTATGGGTGGAAAAGGGTGGGGGAAGGGAACAGGAGGGTCAGGTGAAGAGGGGGAGGGGAGAGTGGGTTAAGGCAGTGAATGCAAGGAGAGACAAATAGAATTGAGGGATACTTGAAGGATGGTATGGAAACTTAGTGCAGTGGAAACTTCCTAAAATACATGAAGATGATTCTAATGAGGTCACCTAATAATGGGGAAGGTGGAGTCCCAATTGGCCATCTCTTGTAGCCAGGCACGGCTTCCAGTTGAGTTGTTGGCCAAGGGGGTCCCATGGAAATCCCCAGACAACTCAGGCTGTTCTGAGACAACGGAAACTGACATTTCCATTGTCCAACTGTCTTTGCGAACTGACAGTGGGGCCCCACTTGCTGAAGACAGCACCCATGCAACATATTGAACATGAAGTCCAGCTAATTCCTACGTGGAGCCCTCACTCTTCCCTTCTAGTGTCTTTGATGAGGGAAGGTACTCTGTAGACTACCAGAAAAGGAACATAAACATCAACTCAGCCACAAAACATTTGACCTACAATCTGTCCTGCCTGCAAAATACACTAGGGCAATGATGGCACAGATCTTGTGGGAGTAGCCAAACAAAGTATGACTTGACTTAAGGCCCACTCCATGAAATGGAACCTATACCTACACTGCTTGGGTGTCCAAGAACCAGAGACTAGCTAGCCCAGAGACCTAGGGTAAAACCAAACACCACTTGTCTAAAATGATTAAAATAAAAGTATCAATAAAATGACTCCTGACAATATTCTGCTGTACTCAGATTAGTGCCTTATTCAGTCATCATCAGAGAAGTTTCTTCCCGCAGTAGAAGGGAACAAACATAGAGACCTACAGCCAGATATTATGGAGAGAGAGAGAGAGAGAGAGAGAGAGAGAGAGAGAGAGAGAGAGAGAGAGAGAGAGAGAGAGAGAGAGAGAGAGTCAGTCCTTGGAATGCACAGCTCTAAATTGGATGTCTCCATCAAATCCATCCCCTCAGAGCTCAGTGACCCCAGCAGAAGAGGGGGTGAAAAGAGTGTAGGAGACAGAGGAGATGGAGGCCACCAGGAGAACAAGGCCCTTGTTCAATTGAAAAAGGCTCCTGTGAACTCACAGAGACTGAAGCAGCAAGAACAGGGCCTACATGGTCTGCACCAGGCCCTCTGTGTATATGTTATAGCTTTCAGCTTAGTATTTTTATGGGACTCCTAGTGTGTAAACAGTTAGGTCTCTGATTTTTGTGCCTGCTCATGCCACTCCTTTTCTTCTGTTGGTTTGCCTTGTCCAGCCTTGGTGTGTTGGTTTTAAATATAATATAATATAATACAATACAATATAATATAATAATATAGTATAATATCTTATATTTTATTTTGTGTTTTTGTTTTGTAATATTATATTTATGTTTGGTTGTTATCTCTTAAAAGCCTGTTCTTTTCTTTCTTTTTTTTTTTTTTTTTTTGGTTTTTTCGAGACAGGGTTTCTCTGTGTAGCTTTGCGCCTTTCCTGGGACTCACTTGGTAGCCCAGGCTGGCCTCGAACTCAGAGATCTGCCTGGCTCTGCCTCCCGAGTGCTGGGATTAAAGGCGTGCGCCACCACCGCCCGGCTTAGCCTGTTCTTTTCTTTCTTTTTTTTTTTTTTTTTTTTTTTTTTTTTTTGGTTTTTCGAGACAGGGTTTCTCTGTGTAGCTTTGCGCCTTTCCTGGAACTCACTTGGTAGCCCAGGCTGGCCTCGAACTCACAGCGATCCGCCTGGCTCTGCCTCCCGAGTGCTGGGATTAAAGGCGTGCGCCACCACCGCCCGGCACCTGTTCTTTTCTAATGAGAGACAGAAAGGGAGTGGATCTGGAAGGGAAGGGAGGTTGGAAGGAAATGGGAGGAGTAGCTAACAAGCTGACAAAAGAGAGATTAAATAATAAAGACAACAGCTTCTTCCTCACAAGAGCCAGTAACGAAGCTAGTGAATGTCTTCACTAGCCTGTTCTGTGGAGACAACCACGTGACTATGGGAATAGACCTGCATCAGAGTAAAAATGAAGGGTATTTCGAAAACTGGACACGGTGTTCTACTACAACTGGAAGGCTTTTATTTTCTTTTTCTATAAAGGCCCATAAAATAAATTCTTTCAGCTTCTCAGGCTGCATGATCTCTCTGTTTCACTTACTACTTATAGTTCCTTCAAAGTATAGAAACCATACTTGTCCCAGCACATGCATGCTACAAATCATATGTGCTCCACTGTCTGGCCACATTACAACTTCAAAGGCAATGACTCGATTGTTGAAATATATGAAAAGGGAGACAAAAATAAGCACAATGCATTCATAAGAAATACAAAGCAAGGTAAGGAAAGAGGGAGACAGCAATTGGACAAACAAAAACAAATAACATAATCAATGGTAAGCTCAAAACTACTGATCCAGATGGATTTTATATGAAGCCATTTCCATGCACCCGTATAAAAAGCTATCCTCCTCCCCACAATGTTACCTGGAGGAAATATACTTAAAAGGAACCAAAAAGGCATAATGTACTGTAATCAAAGGGGAGTATAGATTTAATGCAATCCTGATCAAAATGGGAGAAAACTATATTTCTTTCTAACAACTAGCTAAATCTAATTTTTTTTTTTACCCAAGACAAAGGCTCTAGAATGGCTGGCAGGACACCAAAGAGAGGATAAAGTCAGAGCACCCACACTAACAGAATCTAAGACATGCACAATGCTACACTAATTATGACGACTCGGGGCTGTGAAGGATCAATACAATGATCAATGGAACAGGATGGGGCCTCAGAAACACACTCTGGCTTTTTATATAGGAAGAAAGGAATTCAAACAGGGGAAGGCTAGTTAGTATTTTAGGTTTAAATTTAAAATGCAAAACTAGCTGGGTGCAGTGGTTAGTGCCTGTAACTCCAGCACAGAGGAGGCTAAAGCAGAAGAAACGCTGTGAGTACCGGGCCAGCCAGGGCTGTGCAGTGAGTACCAGGGCAGCCGGGGCTGCACAGTGAGAACCAGTGCAGCCGGGGTTGTGCAGTGAGTATCAGGCCAGTCAGGGCTGTGCAGTGAGTACCAGGCCAGTCAGGGCTGTGCAGTGAGTACCAGGCCAGTCAGGGCTGTGCAGTGAGAACCAGGGCAGCCGGGGCTGTGCAGTGAGTACCAGGCCAGTCAAGGTTGTGCAGTGAGAACAGGCCAGCCAGGGCTACATAGTAATACCTTGTTGAAAAACAAAAAGAAAACAGCAAAGCCCAAGGAATGTTCAGGAAAAGGTCTACATGCCTTTTACACACACAATCCCCAAGGTACAGTAGACAAAATGGAAAATGACAAAGCACACTGTGAAATGAAAAAGTGTTCTATGAAAGACGTTGGTAGAGGATGAAAAGACAAGACAAGCTGGGAGAAAATATTTGCAAGCATGCATCTAAAAATAGACTTGGGTCTTATATGTATAGAAAATACTTAGAACTCAGCAATACAAAATAAAGTATCCAATTAAACGTGAGCAAAAGAACTG
The DNA here is from genome assembly GCF_007827085.1 of Peromyscus californicus insignis. NCBI lineage: Eukaryota > Metazoa > Chordata > Mammalia > Rodentia > Cricetidae > Peromyscus > Peromyscus californicus. Next base: position 151,024,614 of record NW_026294573.1, read on the forward strand.
AGCAGACCCCTTATCAAAAAAAGTATCATATGCAAATAAAAATACAAAAAGTGCTTATCGTCATAGATGATTAGAGTACTAAAAATTAAAACAATGAAATATCCTACCTACATATAAGAATGGCTAACATACAAACCAGAAGATATTCATGGGCCTGGAGGAATGGCTCAGTGGTTACTCCTCTTGGAGAGGACCCAGGTTCAGTTCCCAGCACCCACATGATAGCACACAACCATTTGTAACTCCAGTTCCAGAGAATCCAATACACTTTTCTGGCTCTGAGGGCACCAGGCATGAATGTGATGCACTTAAATTGATATAGGGAAGTTCTCATACACTAAGCAAAAATAAGTAAATCTTTATAAAAACATCAATTACTGACATGAATAAAATATAGGCACAGTTGGGTTGGTGGATGGTTCAGTAGGTAAAACTCAGTGAAGATAACCTGCATCATACAAGGAAGGAAGGTTAGAGCAGACACCAGAATGCATTTTCCATCCTCTACTGGTGAGCACCCCGCAAACACAAAAACAAGCTCTCTGTCTCTGTCTCTGTCTCTGTCTCTGTCTCTCTCTTTCTCTCTCTCTCTCTCTCTCTCTCTCTCTCTCTCTCTCTCTCTCTCTCTCTCTCTCTCTCTCTGTCTCTCCCAAAGAAGGCTTGGATACTTTACTTTGGGAAATCTTATAAAAATAGACATGGCTTTAACATTCTGTCCAATAACAACTTACTCAAATATTTACCCAAATTGTTTGAAAACATATCCATATAAAACCCATATGCAAATATATATAGAAGATTTATTAATATTTGCCAGAATTAGAGGCAATCAAGATATTTTCAATAGATGAATGACTAAACAGAATGTGAAGCATACAATGGGTTATGTTTTTCAGTATAAGAGGAAACAAACAACCAAGCCATAGCAAAACTGCAGTTTTAAATGCATATTGCTGTGAAAAGCTCCAGTCTAAGAAGACTGTACTATGAGTCCATCTAAATTATGTTTTCCAAACAGCAAAACCACAAGAACAACTAAACAGTGCCTTGGGGGTTGTGGAGACAGCTCTGTTGGTGAAGCAGTTACTATGCAAGCATGGGGACTTGGCTTCAGATGTTTAGAACACATGCTTTTAAAAAAAAAGCAGGTATTAATGATCTTATGTAGCAGCAAACCTTATTATCCTGGCTAGGTTTCTATCCACATGATATGAGCTAGAGTCATTTGAAAAGAAGAAATTTCAATTGAGAAAATGCCTCACCATATTGACCTGTCGACAAGCCTGTGACAGTATTTTCTTGATTTGTGATTTATGGGGGAAGGTCCAGCCCATGGCGAGTGGTGCCATCCCTGGGCAGGGGGTCCTTGGGTGTTTAGCAAAGGAGGCTGAGCAAGCTATAAAGATATATATATATATATATAAACATAAAACATGGTTGGCCAGCAAACCAATAAGCAGCAGTCCTTGGTTGTTTCTTCTTCAGTCCCTGACTGTAAGTTCCCCTCTTGTGTTCTTGACCTGATTTCCCTACATGATGGACTACAAACTGAAGAGGAAGTAAACCCTTCCTCCCCAATTTGTGTTTGGTCATCATGTTTTGGCACAAGAGACACCCTAAGATACCTATGAACTACAGTGTAGCCTTCCAAGCATAGTGTGTTCACTGGTGCAATATTGGCAAGAGTGTTGTGGGACTAATCAACAATTCTCTGCTTGGATTTCTGGACTGCTCCACTGGAGGGATTCTTGCCTGGTACTAGTAGCTCAGTCAAAAATCCATGGCTAAGGAAGTCTTGGGCCCTAGGGAGGAATTTATTACTGTTGCATAGCTAAATCGACACAGTGCCTTCTACATACTGTGTTTATACATTAATTAAAAATTAGAGTAGACAAATGCTACTCTCAGCCTTAAACAGGGAAGTTCCCCTTGCAGCAAATGGAGGTGAGTACAAAGACTCACAGCTGGCCCAGATACTGAGAATAAATGACAACTGAGTTCATAATTCTAAATAGGACATTTATAATTCTCCTCTAAGGTTCTGGGAATATCAGAAAAGAAGAGGCAGAGAGAATGTAAAAGTTAGAAGACAGGGAGACAGGATGTGACAAGCCATTTTCCGGGCCTGACACAGACCTGGAGTGGCCAACTTACTGCAGCTTTGCTTGTCTGTCTGCACTGAACTGAGCAAGACCAGGCCTGTTATCAGTCGGTCGCAGATCGTGGAAGAGCTCATGGGGCCCTACCGCTTTCTACTGAATTATTGGCTACGGATAAAGTGCAGGGAAGGACAGTTATTATGTCTTCAGTTGTGTAGCAACTGATGAGCCCACCAGGATGCAATAAATCCAAAACCATGATCACATAGACATCTTGTGTTAGGCTCAGTGGATCACAGAACAAAAACAAAAACAAACAAACAAACAAAAAGACATGAATGTGTCAATGGACTTGAAGGGAGAGGAGATGTTTGCAGGGTAGAAAGGGAGATAAGAAGTAGTTGGTAAGAGTAATCAGAATGCACCATAAATTATCAGATAATAAATATAATAAAAGCTATTTTTAAAAAACAAAAGCAAAATGGAATTAGTCTATTTAATAACAATATCTGACAGTTACTGTACCGAGTGCTTTACATACCTTATTATAATTAATCTTTAAAACATCTTATTTTACAAATAAGGGAAACAAAGACTTGGATGCTTAGATAAAAACATAAAAAATGCCAGGCACAACAGCTCGCATCTATAACCACAATGTTGGAGAGGTGGAGACAGGTAGATTTCCCTCTAGTGAGCTCCAGGTTCAGCGAAAAAAAACTTATCTCAAAAACAACATGAAAAGCAATTGAGTAAGACAACCAGAATTGACCTCTGACCTACACATGCACACATATGCATGTACACACATCCATATGAAGATATATATATATATATATATATATATATATATATATATATATATATATATATATATATCCACTGCCACAACCACAGTCACACATACACACACACACACACACACACACACACAAACATACGCACACACACAAACACACGCATCATGCATGCACACACACATGTTAATGGTTCCCATCGGATTAAGGATAAAGAGAAGAGAGATGAAAGGGATGGAGGACAGGAGAATCTTAGGACAGCTAATTGACAGCAGTCTGTATAAAAACGACAAAGAACATGTCATTATATACTTGACAAAATCCTTAGAAGTGTAAAACACAAGTGGCCAACAATCATGTAAACTGTGGGAGAAAGTTTTAAAATAGTGCAATAATAATAATTCTTCAGTTTTAACAAATCTGCCATGCTAAGGAAAGATGTTAACTGTACAAGAGGATAGTGTAAAGATGATCATGAAGCTCTGGTACTGCAATTCAGATGTATTTATTTTTCTTACAAGGGAGAAGTGTGGATACACATTTATGTTCCTATAGCAGGAACTGTTCCCAACATGCAGAGTTGAGCTCTGGAAACCCAGTGTGGGCTGGGAACGTACTTCTCACGATAAATCTTTATTGAGTAATTTATCTTTTTAAAAAAATCCCATCTCTTTTTTTTCCAATTAAAAGGGAATTTATCAGGATATTTTCCACTAATAAAGAGATTGACCAAAACCATTGGGGGAAATGGGAGTGTTTTATAACTCAGCAAATTTGAGAAAAGAGAACCAATACTCTGTACTTAACAAAGCATGCAAGTGAGTGCCAAGCAGTTCAGAACTCCAGTTAGCATTTGAGCTCCCCTTAGGGGCAGTTAGGTGCACAGCTACTTAGCCCTAGAATCAAGCAATAGCACCCTCCCCTTAGGGGCTTGTAGGTACAAGTCTGGGTAGACATAGATTTAGGCTATAGAGCCTTCACGGCAGAGCCATGCATGTATCTTTCCCAGCCTTCCTACCATGGCACTGTACTCAACTATATAAGGTTGCTTGTGGTCAGTACACTCTCAGCACGTGGCTGTGCACCCCAGCAATGCTCTAAAAAAAACTTGATGGTTCCTGAAAACAATTGCAACACTGTCATCAATTCTGAACCTGCTGAGCTTTTAAGATCCCAAACAAAAGAATGAATGAATCAGAAATGATGGATGCCTATAAAGCTTCCTGGCTCAAGAGAAATCTAAGAAGCTGAGTTGATTGAACCTGAAGAAACAAGATGACTCAGTGCTTATTTTAGAATCCCAGAGTTAATACATGTTCTGTATTTGGATCCATTTGGTAAGGGTGAAAAGATCAGAACAGGATGAAAAATGGACTTCTTTGGTTCTGTAAAATGCTTGCTCCATACAAGAACATGATGTTTCTTGACAGTCCATGCCCTTTTGGTCTCAGTGTTATGAATATTGTCCTCTGAGTACATCCTATTCACCACGATTCTAGTTGGTAGAGCTCAGGGTTTGAATAATAACATATTAATCCTAAAAGATTCTCCTCTGCTTACATTATTAAGCCTGCATGTTTATGGTTTCCGGTGACTTTCAGTTCAGTATATTTGTTGTTAAAATCCTGCCAAGAATATTTTCTCAACTGAAAAAAATATATTCTCTTGATTTTATAAAAAGCAGAAAACTTTATCACCCCAAGTAATTTTCTGTTTCTCTTTTAATTAACTAGAACAATGTATAATCATCTAAAAATTTGTAAAAAAAAAAAAAAGGGGTGTGTGTGTGTGTGTGTGTGTGTGTGTGTGTGTGTGTGTGTGTGTGCAGATTATGCCGAGTGCATGTTTAGCATGTGCTTGGCCCTGGCTTCAATCTCCCCAATACCCAAATTAAAACAATAGTTCTGACTTTTCTATAGGTCATCAACAATATGTCTAGGTTATTCCTATTTTAACATCATAGCATAGTATGTCTAGGTTATTCCTATTTTAACATCATAGCATAGTATTTTAAGTCCTCTCATGAATTGTTTTTTAGCTTTACTAGTAATAAAAACATTGTAAACAACAGTCGAAGGTTTTAATAAAATAAATGCCTTTCCTTCTTCACCCATAGATTACCTGATCCTGATTCTTAGGAATTTTTCATAGGATCCTGAGTCTATGCAGTCACAGATTCCATCCCAGAACACAGGTTTTCTTACAGTTCTTCAAAGTGTGCAAGTTCCCCCGTGAGGCACCTCCTTTGTTCTTTAAATATCCCTTTCTCACTTATTGCCACGTATTCAAGGATCATGCCCCAGATTTTCCCTGGCTAGCTCTTTCTCAAAGTATGAATTCTATTTCATTTATTTCCTTCATAACTGTTTGCTATCTTGCCATCTTCACTAATTGCATGCACCGTGCACATCCACCCCAGAAAGTCTGTCTCTGGGGAGAGGCCCCCCCCCAGCTTTCTCAAAGGTGCTCTGGTAAGCAGGGACTGCCCCCCACTCCCCTGAAGACATTTGCAGTCACAGAGGTCACAGATGAGCACTGCTCCTTCTGTCTCATTCTTTCCACATACCCCCCCATCCCCATCTTGATTTGCTCTAACCTAGTTTAAACGACCCACTTATTTCTAGATTGTAAATGAGAACACTGTTGTCTAGCAGTTAATAGTCCACTTGGAGCAAACCTGGCTTTATGAATGTTTTCAATATGTGCTGATGCTTTTGCATGGTGCCTAAATCTGTCTTCTGAGGTTTCCACACCATAACCTCTGAAGATATATACAGGGATCCCACATCAGGAGCACATGATCCCCCAATCATAAAGTTTCATTTCTGAGATTAAAAGTGGACTTTTATTAGATTCAGTGCTAACTCAGCCAAAATTGCAACAGGTAAGGGAAGATTGCATTCCCCTGCAAAAAAAAAAAAAATGAGAACACACACACAGAGACACAAACACACACATATATGTTCTTTGTTCTGCATATAAGTAAATCTATATTTGATGCAATTCAAATTCTATGATAAATCAATACCTTACATTTTTAGAGTAAATCCTAGGACAGGACAAGAGTAATTTAACTAGGTTAAATGAAATTTCATGTTATAATCAAAGTACTTAAAATATTGGGCCAACTATGGAGATTCCTTAAGCTTTTCAGGTATACCCATTGTAAAAGAAAGCATGGGAATTGTAGACAAATGTTTTCATATGTAGTCTTGGCAAAAGAACTTCTTAGAACTGGGACTATAGCTCAGTTATTGAATGTATTTGCTTACAACGCATGAGGCCCTAGTTCAATCACCAGCCCTGCCAAAAATGAAAATAGAATTTAATGCTAAAGTCATAGTTCATAAAAATTAGAAAAGTATAAGAGTATGAAACTATTCTCTGTAACCTATGTGATGGTCCAGGCTTCTGAGCTTAAATGTAATTCTTACTGAAGAGTTCAGGGGGAAGATTACTATTGGGGGCTCTCCTCAATATCTCCCCCCCAGGGGACTAAGCTGATACTGGTGGAACACTCTGCTCTCCTACCCCCTGTGAACACTCTCAGCCACCCCTCCCAGCCTATCCCTTTTCCTAAATGTCAGATCCCCATACCTAGAAATACATTTTACCAGGAAACACACAGACATCACACTCTCCTAACAAAGAGGGCATCAGAAACAAGGAACAAAACACCCACACAACTAAGAAAAGACCAGATATGAGCACCTAGAATTATAATCTTCCCAAACTAGATGCCTAAATGTCAGCATAAAACCACAAACAATGACGAACAAGACAGTATGTCTCCACTAGGACCCAGCAGCCCTGAGTAATGCAAAATAGCTGAAGCACAAGACAAAGACTGGAAAGCAGCCTTTGTGACTGTGATAGAGGTCCTCAAAGAGGAACGAAGGAACCCCTACAAGGAATCTATAAAAGAACAAACTAATAGTGGAAAGAATGAGTAAAACAGTTCAAGACACAAAAGTGAAAATAGACTCAATAAAGAAAACCAAAACTGAGAGAATCTGAAAATGAAAAATTTAGGACCTCATAGGCAAGATGCACCAATAGAATATCAGAGATGGAAGACAGATTCTCAGATATTGAAGATATGATAGAAGGAATGGACATCTCAGTCAAAGAAAATGTTGACTCTAAAAAACTTGTGACACAAAACATGCAGGATTTCTGAGACACTATACAAAGAACAAATTTAAGAATATTTTAAATAGAGGAAGGAGAATAAATCCAGGTCAAACACATAAAAAAATCTTTTCAACAAAATAATAGAAGAAAATTACCCTAACCTAAAGAAGGAGATGCCTATCAAAATATATGAAGCATACATATTCCCAAATATAATGGACCAGAAAAGAAAGTTCCCTTGGTGCATAATAATCAAAATATTAAATGTGCAAAACAAAGAAAGAACATTAAAAAGCTTCAAGGAAAATAGATCAAGTAACATATATTGGCAGATCTATTAGAATACCAGTTGACTTCTCAATGATAGACTATAAAAGCCAGAATGACCTGAATAGATATCCTACAGATTCTAAGAGACCACAGATGTCAGCACAGAGTACTATATCTAGCAAAACTTTCAATGGCAATAGATGGAGAAAATACAATATTCCATGAAAAAACAATTGTAAGAAATTATCTACTTACAAACTATCCCTAAAGAAGTTACTAAAAGGAAAACTCCAATGTACATAGATTAACTACATACAAGAAAACATAATGAATAAATAATCCCAGACAATCCAAAGAGAGGCAACACACACACACACACACACACACACACACACACACACACACACACACATACACACACACACACACACACACACACACACACACACACACACACACACACCAAACAACAAAATAACAAGAATCATTAAACACTGTTCATTGATATTTCTCATCATCATAGTCTGAAATTGGAAACAACCTAGACATCCCTCGAAAGAAAAATGGATAAAGAAAATGTGGTACATTTACACAATGGAGTATTACTCAGGTGTTAAAAAACTGAAGTTCACAGGTAAATGAATGGAAATAGAAAAAAATCATTCTGAGTGATGTATCCCAGACCCAGAAAGACAAATACGGTATGTAACTACTTACATGTGGATATTAACTGTTAAGTAATGATAGCCAAGCTACAATCCATAGAATCACATAGGTTATGTATAGAGTAAGGGACAAGAAGGGAAAGATAAATCTCATTGCAAAGAGGAAACAGTACACATAGTATGGACAGATGGGGGTTTGTGGGAATGGGAAGATCAAGTGGAGAGAAGGGAGAATGGGACAAGGGAAGGACGACAAGGAGGGATAACTAAAATTAAGTGCCATTTGAGGGATAGTATGGAAACCTAATACAGTAGAGCTTCATAAAATTACATATATGAAAGTGATCTAAGTGAAATTACCTAATAATGGGTGAAACAGAGCCCCACTTGGTAATCACTTGTCACCAATTGAAGTTTCTAGTACCAGGACTGGGTTACATCTAATTGGGTTGTTGGACAAAGGGGTTCCATGGGAATCTCCAATTTTGGCTGTTTTCAAGACTATAGCTTGCACTCCACCAACCAGTGGCAAGGCTCCATTGCTGAAAATAACACCTACACAACTCATTGGATATGAGAGGTCAAACCAGTGCCTACACAGAGCCTTCACTCCTACATTCTAGTGTCCTCGATTTAGGAACGTACCCCACATATTACCAAAGGAGAAATATAAACACCAACCCCAAATACAAAACCTTTGATGCACAATATAATGTCCTGCTTATAAGATATACTAGTGTAATAGTGGCACAAAGTTTGTGGGAATAACCATCTAAATATCTAATTTGACTGCAGGCCCACTCCATGAGATAAAACCCATACTCCATAGTGGTTAGGTAACCAAGAACCTGAGACTAGATAGCCTAGGGACCTAGGAGAAAACAAAATACTACTGTTCCAAACAAAACCCAACCTAGGAATAAAATGGCTCCCAATGACATTCTGCTACACTCACTGATCAATGCCTTGCTCATTGTCAGAGAAACTTCCTCCTGCAAGAGATGGGAACAAATATAGAGATGCACAGCCAGATGTTAGGCAGAGAATGAGATTAGAACACTCGGCTCTAAACAGAATGTCTCTATAATATGCCTCCCAGAGTATAAGAGCCAGAGGGGATAGAGGACAGCAAGAAAACAAGGCTCTCTAAATCAACATGATTGACATACATATGAACTCACAGATATTGCAGTAGCGTGCACAGGTCTGCACCAGTTGGGGTCCTAGAACTGAAGGAAAAGCAGACACATGCCCCTATTCTTAACAGAGAAATAATCTCCAGTTGATAGTCACTTGCAAATTAAAATTTAGTTTTCTTCAAGGGTGTCTCACTTGAGAGACAAACTACTCTTAAGAGTAGGCCATCTCCCTTATATTTGTAGATGATCAGCAGAATGTGAACTCAAAGGTATCTTTCGAGGTTCCTTGTCTCATAATGTCATGTCAGGGCTCTTCCTTTTTTGTAAATTTTATCTTACTATTTTTTTATTTTCATGTTATCTTATTTATATATTTTTCTTCCTCTTTTTCCTGCAGGTTCTTTGCATATATACTATGTCTTGCAGTTTACTGTTTTTATGGGATTCCTGAGTATGCGAACAAGTGGATCTCTGATTCTTGTGCCTTGTCCTGGGCTCTTCTCCTTCTTTTGTTTTGTCCAGTTCTGATGTGTTAGCTTTTGATTTATCTTACTATACCATATTTTATTTTATTATTATCCCATCGAAGTCAGAAAGAGAATGGCTCTGGATTGGAGGGAAGGAGTAACGGGAAGGGAAACCGTAATCAGGATATATTATGTAAGAAAAACATGTTTTCAATGAAAGGGAAAAGAAGTTCAGGGAACCAGAGAGATGGCTCAGCAGTTACCACTGGCTGTTCTTTCAGAGGGTCTGGGTTTGATTCCCAGCACCCACATGGCAGCTTACAATTGAGTGTATCTCAAGTCCTAGGAGATCCAATACCCTCTTTTGGCCTCTGTGAATATCAGGCATTCACATGGTACACAGATATACATGCCAGAAAAATACCCATACACAACAAAAATAAATATTGTTTTAGACAAAAAAGTTCAGTTTAAATTAACATTATTAATATTGGTCTTGTTACTTGGAATCATAATAAATACAAATGGAGTTGCTTCCTCCCTCCTTCTGTAGGGAAAATGAGATAGGGGAGCCTCTTTAGGGCGGGTGGAGAGGGCAAATAAAGAAGAAGGGAGGTGGGTGAAACAGCAACAAGGATGTCTGAAAAGGCCACAAGGAATCCTACTAACTATCTAAGAAACAAAATACACATTATGTAGGGTGTGTGTGTGCGTGTGTGTGCGTGTGTGCGTGCGTGCGTGCGTGCGTGCGTGTGTGTGTGTGTGTGTGTGTGTGTGTGTGTGTGTGTGTTGTGTGTACACATATATAGCTTTAATGAACTTTTCTCACCTGGGTTGGATGGGTGCTCCATCCAAAATACAAAGACCACCTAACAAAAACAGCTATTCTAGACACAGAAAGTCCCCCTTTGAGTTGTTGGCTAGGGCTGTTCTAGAGACTCACAAAACATACAGAGTGATTTATCAATGAAAAATTATATTGTCTTTCTTCATCAAAACATTAGAGCACATGGTAATTGTGTATGTCATAATAGATGCAACCAGTTCACAGCCCTTATAGTGCAAAGGACGCCTCCTAAGAACCAAGAGATTTTAAGAGCTGCTTGAGGAAAAGGGACATCATCCAAGAGCCAATTTGTAAATAACTTTGGAATCAGAAAAATCTGCTGTAAATCCTGAGCCCACCTCAATTAGTAGCATAGCTTTAGGAAACAGTTTTAGTCCTTAATTGTCTTTCTATGCAAAACTGAAATTATACTACCTACCAATAAAAGTGTGCATATTAAATTAGAGAAAAAATTAAATTAGGTAACATATGTTACCTAATTTAATTTTTAATTGTTTATCATTTCTAGCACATAGTAAATGTTGAGTAGGGGAAAGCTATATATCATTATGTTTTTCCTACAGGGTTTGATGTGTGATTTTGAAGAACATACTCTGAAGTGTATAGACATTGACTACACTTCAATGCCAAGTAGACACTAGATATTCAGTATCAGGAAGTTCCTGATCAGCAGAAAACACTCCTGCTGCTACCATCAAGCCTATTGCAGATTTCATTACATGAGCATGATGATCTTTCCCATCAAGTCTTAAAAGCTTGCCAGCCAATGCTTTTGAGAAAAATGGATCAGTTTCCTGGGGTTGAAGTCCTAGGTATCAGAAAATGGGACTGAAAGCTGATTTGGGGGTGGCTCATACCTGTATTCCTAGCACTTAGGAAGAGTCGGGAGGATCTCAAGTTAGAGGTTAGCCTGGGCTAAGTAAGTTTAAGCTAGCCTCTCTGAACTGCCAACCTGACTGGACTAAGATGCCGAGGATTGTTGAAGTGTGGCTGTGTGTGGTGGGTGCATGTCCAGAGGGGAATGGCATCTGGGACCTTGACTAGAGGGAAAAGACATACCCCGAATACAAGGAAGCACACTGCATGGATGAAGAAGAGAAGAAGAAGGGAAAGCCGCTGCTGGTGAGTAGCTGTCTTCACTGGGTGATTATGTCTATCACTGCTGCTGCCCACAGGCATAGATTCCAGTTTCCTCAGTCTTCAACGTGATCTCACTCACAGTCACTCTCCAGAATCTTCAATCTTTCGGTGTTGGATTTGAACTGTTGAGTCATTTCATTTTCTGGATTGGAAACTTCATTCTATGCCTCTCCAGTGTGTAGTTGACCATTGTTTAATGACCCAGCTCTATCATGTAAGATAAGCCAATAAATAAATTCCCCTTTAATAAGCCTCTCTCTCTCTCTCTCTCTCTCTCTCTCTCTCTCTCTCTCTCTCTCTCTCTCTCTCATGCTATTAGTTCTGTTCCTCTAGAGAACTCTGCCTAATAAACCTGGACCACATAGTGAAACCCTGTCTTAAAAACAATTAATGGAGGGGGCTAGAGAGATGGTTCAGCAGGTAAGAGCACTTGCTGCTCTTCCAAAGGACCCAGGTTTCATTCCCAGCACCCACATAGCAGCTCATAACTAGTTCTGACTGCAGGTGTAGGGGCTCTGACACCTTTTAGCCTCAGGAACCACTAGTACTCAAATGTTACACAAACATAAATGCAAGCAAAGCGTCTGTACACATAAGGTAAAGTAATTTAAAAAACAAATAAACAAAAAAGAGAGCCTAAACTCTGAAACTAGAAAAGTTCATTAAAAATACGTGATAGTCTCTAAAGGAGAATAGCAGTAAAATCATTTTTATAAGAGACATGACTGCAGTTTGGGACCAGGAAAGCATTGTGAAGGGCATCAATCTTTCATGATTTAGAGTGGGAAGAAAGTTAAATGCCTGAAAATGTAAAAACAACTCCATGAAATATAAGATGCAATATTACACAGATTTTTTTCTTGGTTAATGTTATAGGATAAATTTATTTCCTAAGGAAAAAAAATAAAGTTTGAAGTCCTAATCCCACAAACCCTAGAATGACCTTATTCATTATAGAGTGTACTTCATTAAGATAGGTCATACTGGAGCAGAATGGGCTTCAAATCCAGTGTAACAGGCATTCTGGAAAACATACAGCTTATGAGAAGACGCAAAAATACCTACTGAAGAGGAGGGCAGAAGTTAGAATCATATTATCACAATTTAAGAACCCAGGAGGCACCAGATGAAAGTCAAGGAAGAACTGTCTCTGGAGACTGTAAAGAAGGCTCTATCTACTGGCCCTTGATATCTGACTTACAGTCTCCAGGATCACGAGCGAATGAACAGCTGCTGTATTAAGCCACTCAGGTGGTGGCACTTTATTATGTCTTCTCTCAGAACGTGATGGAGGGACTAAGCAAACAAGATTGTTCCACACAGAACCGAAATTAGCAGTTTCCATCCTCGTAATCAATTTCAGAAAATGCAGCCTCAAGTTCACCATCACCTGAGCCCTTTGTTGGGGAACCCAGGAAGGCAAGAGACGCTTCCTCTCACCAAATGGACTTACTGCACTTTCCTGGGAGCTGCAGTGCACCTGTCCTTGGGAGATCGGGGCAGAAGTCCATTGTCCTTTCTCTAGCAGATAAAATATCCAGACAAGGACCTCCCTTCATGCTCACAGAAGTGAAGGTAGGAAGTTTGAAGTGGGTGAGCACTTTCTGGTGGCTCATGCAGGCTGGATAAACCATGCCATCTGTGATGAAAAGAATGACAGTTCCTCAAAATATCCATATCCCAAACCCTAAAACCTGTGCGTGTAACAAAGGGGGCTTTGCAAGTATGACAAAACTCAGGGCCTCGGGAGACAGCAAGGAGAGTGTATGAGCCAGGTGAGCCCAGTCTCTTCACATGTGCTCTCAGAGCAGAGAACTCTTCCCTCCTGTGGTCAGAAGGATGGATGATAGGCAGAAGGTATAAGCGCTGTGGTAACACCGCCTTTGAAACCCAAGGAGTTAGTAAGGAAGCTAGGAACAAGGGCAGCCCCTACGAGCTAGGAGAAGCAAGGGACAGACTCACCTCAAGACTTCAGAAAGAACGCAGCTCTGCCCCCTCCTTGATTTTGGTCCAACCAGCCCTGTACTGGAGTCATGTAAAAATGTGAAGATAGCAAATATGTATTATTCAAGATGCTAAGTTTGTGACGTTTTGGCATCTGGGGAATATCTGTCCATCAACTCTGATCACAGATATCATGTCAGGACCTGGACTTTGTGCCATTCTCATTGACCCCAAGTTTCCTACCTTGTGGCCAGTGATCCAAATTCTCCATCCCTCTCATCTCTAAATTTCCTACCTTGTGGTCAGTGATCCAAATTCTCCATCCCTCTCATCTCTAAATTTCCTACCTTGTGGTCAGTGATCCAAATTCTCCATCCCTCTCATCTCTAAATTTCCTACCTTGTGGTCAGTGATCCAAATTCTCCATCCCTCTCATCTCTAAATTTCCTACCTTGTGGTCAGTGATCCAAATTCCCCATCCCTCTCATCTCTAAATTTCCTACCTTGTGGTCAGGGATCCAAATTCTCCATCCCTCTCATCTCTAAATTTCTGCCTGTTGTGCGTTCTTAGGATATCGCCATATGCACCTGGACAAAGAAAACATTTCCTTCATGGCTGGCTTCTTTCTCCACCCATTTCCATATTGAGAGAGGACATTTTCCTCTCCTGATAGGTAGAAAAAACACTCTTAAAATGAGTTTTTACAACATTCATAAATTCTAACTTTGGAAATAAAGAAGTCCCAATTACTCTTCTCTGGATAGGGTGCCATTTGTGCATCTGATATGTTCATGAAGTTGATGCAGTGAACTGGCTCCTGGGTTCAGTGTTAGAGAAGCAACCCCACTTGTGAGTCCTACTTAAATAAAAAATAACTATTCTGAGGCCCTTCTGCAGCCAGGATCTGAGTTGATGTCCACGGATCTTGTCACTACTGAGGACTATGTGGATGTGAGGGGTCTGGTCAGCCACTTGAGCCCATGTTGGTGTCCAAGGGCCATGCCACTGCTGAGGCCATACTGATCTGAGTGACTTATGCTGCCACCTGGGGCCATGGTGACGCCTGGGCCCAAGCTGCTGCCAAAGGCCATGTCTGGGCCCGTGGTCCTGCTGCAGCTGGGGTCTGTGTAGATATCCATGGCCCATGTTACCACAGGGGGGCATGGGAACCATGTATGTTGAAATCTGGAGACCTGTGCTGAGCTGGCCCAGCTTTTCACTGGTCCTGGGATAGCTGGCCCTACCTCTCCATGGACACTGCAGTGAGAAACCTGGCCTGACTCCCATGGGAGAACTGTGCCACCCCCAACTCCTTGCCACCATTGGGCATAGGAGAGCTGGCTCTGCCCCTCACTTAAATGGGGGCAGTCCCAGTGCCTGGGAATGACCAGATTAGCTACCACCCAGACCCACGTTCTGGGCTTTGGGTTGGCCCACCCTAACAGCTGCCCCATGTATGACCTGTGGGAGCACATGAAGGGACTGGTCCTGTAGAATAATAGCTGCAGTATATCCAAGAGGCATTCTGGTAAGGGTCCAGTGATGATGGTGTGCCAGAGGCCAGAGGCCTTGAACCAGACCAATGACTAATTGCAATTAACGTTTGCAGGAGAGGCTGTTTGGATAAAGGGGTACACTGTGTGACACACTGCATCTCCCAGTGCCGATAGGATAAATGAAGAGGTGTTGGAGAGATGGGTAAGACTCAGGAGTGAGGTGGTTTATTTGTTTCACTTTGTTTTTAATTAATTGGGGAAGTTCTTCTGGTGGGGGAAGGATGTAGGGGTGAGGGGTGGATGTAGAGAGACTGGGAGGTGAGTGGATTAGGGTGTATGATGTGAAATTCTCAAAGAATATATATATATATTGTTCAAAGTATTTAACCTAATAATCTAAGTAGTACAAAAACACATAGATTTTAGGAAATGTTGGAGAAAGCTATCTTCTAACGGGAAAGTGTCAGAGACCATATTATACCATAGAGAAAAAGATGGATAATAATACAGAATTTGAGTGATTTTCTTAACTTTCTAAATACACTGCATTTTCGGCTGGCAGAGACAAAGCACCTTTTCGGTGTTCCTCTTACCTGTTTGGAGTGTGGGCCCCAGAAAGGTGATTCCAATCTTCACTTCCAGGGAATCTGGTGGATTTTAAAGGTGGACACAATTATTTCATTTTCTTTCCAGTTGATCATATACTTGAGACAAGTGGCTCATCTTGGTTAATAATCATGACAGGAAGTCTCCTACAGAAGCTTTGGGGAAGGATTCTGGGTAACAAACAGATGGAAACCATTTCTTCCTGCCATGTATTCCATGTTGTAGTAAGAGCTCATGACATTAGGAACTGTGTCATACTATAATGACCATGAGAGATCATGACCACGTTGTAGTAAAGGCTCATGACATTAGGAACTGCGTCATTCCTCTCATGACTTTGGCAAGCAGAGACTGTCAGAGAAGAAATGTGGAAAAATCCTGGGGCCTTAAAATTTACATTTGAGTCTCTGAAATCCCAATCTGCACCTACAATTGCTATACTTCCAGCTTTGTGAGAGATCAGCTGTAGCCTAAACTGCAATCTGTTTTTTTGTCCCTTGCAGCTAAGAACAACCTCATTAAAATTAGAATTATCAAATCCTAGAATAAACTTCTTAAAGAACTTTCAATTGAACACAAGTTAAGGGATTCTCAAAAACTAATTTCAATGTTAAACATGGAGAATCAATGAAAACTAGTAACTAAAATACAGGCCACAGTATGACACACACTGTAATGAGTCCTTACCTAGTAATACAGACAGGGCTAGTGAGAGATGGAAGTGAAGCATAAACTTTGATAAATCTGTTACACACACATACATATGTATTCATAAATACAGCCTGCTTAGCCGTTGTTATTCATATGTATATTCTCGGGGCTAACCTCTTGGTATTGGATAACCAGTGGGAAGACTTTTTTTCTACCCTCAGAATTCCTTAGCTGCCTTTAGCTCTTTATGTAGGGATGAGGCCTCCTGAGCTTCCCCGTCCACAACAATATGTCCATTGGTGCTGGACTTGTTCTGGTCATGTTTTGGCCGTCATGCTGATGAGACTTTTGGGTATGACTTCTGGCACTCATAAGAAGTGGTCTTACAGCCAATTCCCTGTTCTTTTTGGACTGGAGGAAGAAAAGGAAAGGGAAAAAATATGTAATTATATTATAATCTCAAAAAATAAAATTGAGAAATTGATAAATTTGGGTGAATTCTTTTTTAGGCATATCTACCTCATACATAGATATATGCTTCCATAAAAGTGTAGAGAACATTAAAATATCTTTGCACACATTGAAAACAAATATCTCTTGGAATATTAGTAAGCAAAAGAAAACATTTTGAATGAACTTTACAGAATTTATCCTGACCCAAAAAATGAAAAATACTTCCTGCTATTGAAAAAAAAAACCCTATTGTTTCAGGAGCTGATGAACCATGGGTTATTATGAGGTTCTGTCCTATTGAAACCTAAAATGTTAAGGGAAGAAATCAATAGTCTGTAACTACTGAATTACATTTTTTTAAAAAAAGAATGTCTCAGGCTAAGAAACTTCACCATATTTCAATTATAATTTCACTTAAATTCCCATACTTCATCACCAGAGACTCACACTACTTTTTCTGTTTGATCCTATGTGAGGTGTTACCTTTGACATCTGATGAGCACAGGAATATTATCTGTCATATGGAGCAAATATAAAAAAACTAATGGAAAAATAAATTAGGTTAAATATGAAAAATTAGTAAAGAATGAAAATCCAGTGGCAGAGAAAGATGCAAATCCTATTCAACTCATGTCTCTTCCAAGATGCATTTTTCTGAAATGGCTCCACCTTGATCATTTAACACCATTAGTGTACCATATAAGTTAAAATTCAATCAAACTAAATCCTATGAACTTTGTGTATTAGACAAATAACTCATGTACGAGTTGGCATTGACATATGTTAATTTGACACAATCTAGAGTCACCTGAAAAGTAGGTCCGTATTGATTAGTTGCCTTTGTCACTGTGGTCCTTGGGCATGTCTGTGACAGTCTTGATTGTCTATTGATGGAGGAGGGCCTAGCCCACTGTGGGAGGCACCATTCCCTGCACAGGTGGTCCAGGGCTTTATAAGAAGGCTAGTTAAGCATTAGCTTACAAGTGACTGTGACAGCAAACAGTGTTTCCTCATGTTTCTGTCTTCGAGTTCCTACTTGAATTCTTGTCTGACTTCCTTCAATGATGGATTGTAATGTAAAGAGAAATAAATCCTTTCCTCTGCTAAGTAGCTTTTGGTCCAAATATATTATCAGCAACAGAAAGGAATCTGTAACATCTCACATGTAATCATTCCTATATATAGAAAATGATTAGTGTCATAATAGTTAGGAATATCTTAAATATTCTCCATATACAGAATTCTTGGCTTACTAAATAGGCTAGGGATTCACAGGGAAAGGATAATTTTGAAAATTTATTTTTGTTAAATCATGTGTGGTGGCACATGCCTTTAATCCTAGCATGTAGGAGGCAGAAGCAAGCATCTCTCTGTAAATCCAAGGCCAAGATTCCTTAATGAAACCTTGTCTAAAAATTATATTCAACTTCTTTTCCTTTCCAGCAACCTAGTGTTAGATGCATGAAGTATCTAAATAAATACTTTACCATTGGCTTCCATAGTGGTAAGGACATAATCTTAGAAACTTGCCAAACAAAATTCTAAATGTGCTTCTGGCACTTATTTCTACTAAAAGATGACCCATTGAACTTTTCTAGGCATCATGTTCCTTATTGCAAGTGATAAACAAAATTTTATAAAGCTGCTAGCAGGAGTAAGTAATCTTCCCCAAAAGCTTGTTTTTATTATTAATATAATAAAAGGAAGACATAAGCAATTAAACAAGGCAAAAGAGGTCAAAGTTAATACAGAGCAACAAAAAACAACATCTATGAAACGAGTTAAAAATGTAGCCTCATAGTAAATAATTATGGAAAACTAATGCTCTATGATCATTACTACTTCAAAGATGGTACCCTGCTCTTAGAGTTCATACCACAGAAGTGGAGGCAAGTGTAGGGCCTGTAAAAGTTTGGCTAGATCTAAAGAAGATCTTTCAAAAGGTTGTTATAATATTAAAGTGAAATTTGGATAAAGCATAAGATACCTTGAGATAAGTTGAACATATTTGTGAAGAATAAGACTAGAGAAAGAAAACAGGTTTGTGCCAACTTTTATGTTTAAATGAAGCGATTAAAAGTGAAAATGTAAAAAAATGAGATTCATCAAATATGATACTATAGTTAGAAATAATGTCACAGTTGAGAAAAAGAAATAAGATCTAGTTAAAGCAACTCACTGTCAGTTGTGATGAAGAAAATGTGACTGTGGCATATACAAGAAGAGTGATGGCTTAAATATAGAGCTCATTAAGGCACAATCGACACCGCATCATCCCTAAACTGCTGCTATTTCAGTAAGCTTCAGCGCTAGGCTGGGGGAAGCTACCATCCACTGGTTTTTTTTAATATTTTTTTGATTTAGTTAGACTATAATTCAAGCATGTCACTTGAACACTTACCCTTAACAAGTTGAATTACTAAACTTGGTTATGTGTGTGTCTTTCTGTCTTGGACTGTATGGTTTTGTCTGGGTAAGTAATCTACACTTTTTTAACCCACCTCAAGGTCTCTCTCCTTGGGGAAATATTCCTTACCTTTCAGGAACAGTGGACAATTCCATTGCTTCATGTATCTGACTCATAAAGAGATCTTTTTAACTGCTTGCAGTCCAACATTTTAAAATGAAGGTCAATAATTTAGGACAAAACCATTAAGGTGACTCTGTTGATTATAGGACAGAAATACCTAAAAGGATGACTCTTGGGTTCCATTTGTCAATAAACAAAATGAATTATCATCCAAATTTTGTTCTGAAACATTTCATAATGTGGGGTAATGATCTTTTCAAGCAGAAAGACTCTTATTATGTAGAAACCCTGAAGAATTCTCTTGACAGAAGCTTGCATTCATCCCTAGTCAGTAAAATTTCAATGAGCCCAAGTCATGACAAGTACTATCAACACCCTCCCTGCACATATATTGCAGTGAAGTAGCAATACTTGAAACCATAAAGGAAGCTTATTCTGTGACTCAAACAGGAAACTAATAATTGCCTTTTTCTATCTAAAAAATTCTAATTACAGACTCATTGGCATCATGATACAACAATAATTTCTGTCTTAGTATTTCTAATGAACAGAAGGAAGTAATAAAAGTTATGGCAGTGCTGAAATTTTTAGTGCCTCAAAGGCAGTTTCAAGTCCAAAGCAACCAGAAAAATGACTTCTTAGAAGAAAATTTTGTAGAAAAAGCTGTGCAGTTCTACTTTAACTTTTGAAAGCTAGAAATCATTTGAAAAGGGAATTTGATAGAAAATTAAGAATACAGGTATCTCAGAACGAGAACGACAGTAGACAGGCTAAAGTGGACAAGGGAGAGCCCAGGAAGCCTCAGCCCTTCACTGAGAACTACAGGAAACGAAGGAATGCTGAGAAACAGTCTTCCCTAGGGAAGAGCTCACCAATTGACTGATATCAAATGGTCAGCCCTGAATCATGTATACGATTAACACATATAGACTGAGCTAATTATATTTAGGAATATATATCTATATATATACACATATATATGTGTGAAATATATATAAATGAAATTTATATCATTATAAATGTGTAAGAAATATATACATATAATTTACATATGTATGTATACTTATATACATGTACATATATGAGAAAAGGCAATGAAATTGAAAGATAGGAGGAGAGGTGTATGGGAGGGTTTTGAAAGATGAAAGAGAAATAATGCAATTATATTGTAATCTCAAAAAAAAGAATTTATATAAAACAAAGAAAAGTACAAGTAGTTGGAAAGAATTATTTTAATTATGCTTTAGATATTTGGTTATATTAGTTATGAATCCTAACATCTAAGGAGGAGAGAGTTATTTTTGTCCCTACATGAGCCTTTTTATTTTTCTGCAGTTTAAGACTTTTGTTATTCAATTGATATCACACCCTCTCCTCCTAAGACTCATTACTATTTCAGAAGAGGAGCTGAAAAGACTGTAAGAGCCAGAAGCAGCAGAGGACAAGGAAAGAGAGTTCACTGAACACAGCAAGGGGCTGCTCATGTGAGCTGGCAGCAGTTGAGAGACCCAGGGAGAACTGTGCAGGCCCAAGCCAGACAAGGGTCCGGCATGGAGAAGGAAGGTGGCCACGAAGTCCCAGTCCTGTCTAGGAGTTATTGGTGACTGACAGCTGCTGGGAGGAGATGTGGCCTCTGGTAGGTCAATCATGCTGCAGCAGAAGGTGACATATTCAAAAATATATGGGTGGCACAAACTGAATTTGATGGGTTTTCTTTTCTTTTCTTTTTTTTTTTTTTTTTTTTTTTTTGGTTTTTCGAGACAGGGTTTCTCTGTGTAGTTTTGATGCCTGTCCTGGATCTCGCTCTGTAGCCCAGGTTGGCCTCGAACTCACATAGATCCGCCTGGCTCTGCCTCCTCAGTGCTGGGATTAAAAGCGTGTGCCACCACCACGGCTTGATGGATTTTTCTTTTTAAAGAGGACAGAATTGGGTGGGCAAGAGGTAGATCTGGGAAGAGTTGGGGAGGAGGGTGAATATGATTAAAACATATTCTATGAAATTCTCAAAGAATTAATAAAAATGAGAAAAAAGAAACCAGTACAAGAAAAAATATTTAAAATTGATAAACATTTCTGATTGTGAAAATTTTGGTAGAATAAAAGGAACTTATTTGAAACTTATTTTAAAGAAAAATACCTCTTCACATTTCCTATCTTATATTGGGGTCACATAATGTGATAAATGCATAGCTCTACTGTAGGTAAAATGCTGATTGATAAACTACATTAAAATTAAGAAGGGTGTCTTAGCTACTGTTCTATTGTTGTGATGAAGTGCATGATCAAGGTAACAGAGAAGGAAGCATTTAATTGGGGATTTGCTTACAGTTCCACAAAAGTAATCCATGAGCATCGCAGTGGGAATAAGGCAGCAAACAGACGGGCAGGCCTGATGTCGGAGCAGGAGCTGAGAGCTCATATCTGAACTATAAGTTGCAGACAGAAGGAGAGACTGGGCCTGGCATGGATGTGTGAAACCTTGAAGCCCACCCCCCAGTGACATACCTTCTCCAACAAGAACACCCCTTCTAATCCTTCCTAAACAATCCACCAAATAGGAACTAAGCATCTAAACATACGGCCTAGAGGGGCCATTCTTGAATAAACTATCACAAAGACCAGTAAAAGTAGACTATAATTAGGTAAAATACTTATATTCTTGCCCTGAAAATGGAAAAACTGCAGTGTTTCCCCAAGTCACTACAGAAAACAGACAATTCAGTAGGAAAAGGGGCAAAAAGACATGAACTGATATTCTACACAAAACATATGGGTCTAAATATATAGAAAGCTGCTAAGCCCCATTAAGTATCAGAGAAATTAAATGATGCACAGAGCTATAAATCTACAAGAGTAGCTCAGTTAAAGCACTGAAGACTGGAGCTGAAGAGAGATGGTTCAGCTATTAGGATTGTGCACTGCTCTTGCGGAGGACCTGAGTTCTGTTCCTAGTACCAATCTCATGAGGCTCACAGCAGCACCTGTGGCTGCAGCTCCAGGGGATCCTGCTGCCTCTTGTGGCCTCCTTTGGTTCCTGCACTCACATATTCACATGCACAGAACTACACACACACACACACACACACACACACACACGCGCACACACACACACACACACACACACACAACACCAAAGACTTCTAACATCAGGTAGCAATATTAACAGAACATCTAGAATGCCCATTTATTATTGGAATATAAATTTGTATAGCCACTTTGGGAAACCCATTGGTAATATTGGGTGTAGCTGTAGTTTTCTTTTTATAATTTCTTAAATTCTTTATTTTTATGGTTACGGGTGTTTTGCCTGCACATGTGTCTATACACCTTGTGTATGTAGTGCCCCCAGAAGCCAGAAGAGGGCTATGAGGGCATGAGTGCTGAGAATCAAACTCTGGTTCTCTGGATGAGCAGATAGTGTTCGTAACAGCTGAGCTGTTTCTCCAGTCCATAGTTTTCTTTTTAAGCACTTCGGTGTCGATAAAGGTGAATCATCTATAGCCCAGGTGTGGTTAATCGTTATTTCAAGGTTTCCAACCAGGAGCTTACACTAAAACAGCAGTAAGTTCAAGTTTGAAAGGTACTCACTGGAATTCTCCTCTCCAAAGGCAGCAAGCACTTCAAAAAGTGAAACGCTTCCTGACAAAAAGGAATAGTGGAATTATTTTTCATTGACAGGATGGGTGATGGTTGAGAAACGTGGCTGCCTGGATGTGTTCCTTAGCCACCTCCCCTCATCACTGTGGCACGGAATAGATGAGTCCGGCAGCTCAACAGCATGAAGCACTGCCTTAGAAGAAGAGCGGGGGTCCCATTTCTCTTCCTGATGGAGAACGTTAGAACGTTAGAATGGATCCAGGAGGTCAGTTTTTATGTCACTGTACTTCATTTTTGAGGTATTGTAGATGCCCAAAATGACAGAGAAAGATATCTCAGTATCCAGCAGAGTGGGTTTTACCATTTGTAGCACAGACTGACAAGCCCTGCTTTCACTGTAGTGTGCTACCCACCACTGCTCTGTACTTCAGAATATAATGTGAAGTGTGGTTAGCTCCAATCCCCATGAGCTCAGAAAGTGAGACAGACACCTTGATTACAATCAGTTACAGCCAACACAGGGATTGCCATGCAATGAAATTGGCCCACAAAGAAGGAGACTGTTGATCTGAGCCACAGTGTAGGTCCAAGAATATACGAGGACTAGCACTGCTTATGAACAAGGAGAGTGACATCTTGTTCAAACCAAGAATGCAGGATGTCAGGAGCATCCCAGCTCTGAAATGTATAAAGGAGTTCTGCAGTCATCACAAACTGTATTCAATCCTGTCACAGCTACAAATCACAGTCCCTCCAGTTTCTAGCTATTCTATTCAATAACATTAACTAGCTTGTCCATACTGGAGCCTGTTCACCCACACAACAGAGGTATAAATAGTACCCTTTTGCAGCTATTCTAAAGATTAAATAAGTTAAATATATACAAACCACATAGAACAAAGTGTGATACATGGTAATAAATCAAAACATCATACCAGGCAGTGTTTATAGATTGTATGAATTTGCTAGAACTGCTGTGATGAAGCGCTGTGCACTCAGTGGTTATCACCATAGAAACCTATGTCCTTACACTGCCAGAGTCAGAGATTAATGTATTGGCATGCTTAGCTTCTTCTTGGACTCTCCTCTCTTGTTCTGGTTGGAAGACAGCCTCTTTCTCTCTTAGTCCTCATGTAATTATCCTTCTGTCTAATTTTCTCTTCCTATAAGGATTCATCCTGTTGATCTCATTCTCCTTGAATCCCCTCATCAGAGACCCCAGCTCCAAACATAGTCACATTCAGAGACTTGAGAGAATAGAATTTCTGCATGTGAATTTTGACAGAACATGATTCAGCTGATCCAAAACACACTGGAGACATTGGCAGGGTACGTTGCTTGGCAGTATGAAAGGTTTATATTTTTTGCTTTATTTTGGTTAGATTTGTTTTAAGCAATCCATCTAAAATCAGAACCTGATGACTTGTTCCTCCTGGCATGCTCTCTTGCAGCACCACTCCTTCAAGGCTGAATCCAAGAAGAGGGAGTAGATGGCGGCAGTGTGGGGGTGTAAGAATTGGATCAGCCCAGGATGATGAAGAGGGCAAAAAGAAAGAGCTTTCAAATAAAAGATACTGTCTTCTTCAGCTGCAGTCTGCACTTTCAAAGGTGACTTGCTGATTTTGACTCTGTAAATGGGGTTTCTGGATTACTCAGGTGTGTCAGCAGGACATAGATAAAGCCACAATAATTTCATTTTAATTAAATACTATAGTTTTGGGAGATGGATCATCAGTAACATGTATGCTGTGAAAGCATGAGGATCTGAATACAGACCTCCAGCACCTACATCAAAATCCAGGCACGGCAACATATACCTGTAATCATAGCAGTGAGATGGATCTGTGGGGTTTGCTGACCAGCCAAATCAGTGATCTCCTTTGATTTTGGTTCAAAGAGAGACTCAAAACAATAAGGTAACCAATGATTGAGGAAGACATCCAACACCAACCTCTAGCCTCCACAGATGCACTGTATGCACACAAAGTACACCCACACACCCGTGTGTATACACACACCATTCTACGTACGAATATATTATATTGCTATATTTGTAAAAAGCTTTCCAATTGCTTCAAGTTTGGGTTTTTGTCTTGGAAATGATAGAGAGATGGCAGATGTTTCTAAATTAAACTCTAACTTTTGAGAATTATAGTCTTAGAAATACAGGGCCAGAAGTAACAGGCAAAGAAAACGATGACAAAAAAAGCATAGCATGGCCCAGTACACTCACAGTAGAGCAAAGAAACATGGAAGATAAAAGAACAGCTCGATTAAGGGTTGAGGCAGGGTTGAGGGTTGTTGCTCATGGAATGAAAGTTAGGAAATGACATCATTGTCCAAGATGGAGAACTTGGGCAGAGAAGCACACTTGTAAACACAGCCTATCTAACAGACCTGGAGTCATTTTTAGACAAGATCGTCTTTAGTGACCTATGAGACAACCCCGTGCTGACAGTCAAGGCTTCATTGGACATGGGATTGGAGCTCAATGCATGTGGGGGGGCATATTTGGAAGATCATTACCTTTTTATTATTAATCTAGGAAGTGGTCATTCAAACCAGGAGAATTAAAAAAAAAAAAACAAAAAGGACAAGACCAGAAACTCAAACTGAAGTAAAGCGGTGAGTAAAGCAGGGGGCAGGGCAGTGATGGCGCATGGTGAGGGGAAAGGCTGTGGATGTTGTCAAGGTGACAGACGAGGCGCAGCTTAGACCCATCAAGAGAAGCTAGGTGACTCCTACCAGGCACACCTGTTGTCCTTCCTTGTCGATTTCTGAATGAGCACCAAGGATTATTTTCTTTCAGGCTTTTGATGCAGTTTTGGTGTTTTGGTGGTGGTACTTAAGCCATGTGGGATCTGCAGCCTGACTACTGAACTTCAATATCCATCCTACTACCTACTAGACAAGTTACCTTGTACTAATAATGAAACTCCCACTTGCTTCCATTTTCACATTCATGAAATGGGAATGATAGTGCCAGGAAGATGAGTTTGTTTGTAGAAAACAAAAGACGACATGTACACCACCCAGTAAGTTAGTTGTCACTAATATGGAACTGAGGCACTGTTTTAGTCTAAAGTATACCTCACAAGGAGGGCCCAGGGAGACTCCACTGAATTATTATAATCAACTGAGTAGATGTATCTTATTTCTTTTTTAAGTGTTTTCTATATGAAATCTATCTCAAGAGTTTTATTTGGCATCATCTATCTCTCAAGAGTTTTATTTGGCATCATCTATCATATTTCTATCACTCAATTAAGCCAGTAGAGAAAGATAACTAAATAAAAATAAAACCAAGGAAGAATAATCTAATACAAAAGTCTCTGCATATATATCTCTTAATAATTAGGAGCAAAGGGACCTTTCCAGGTACCAGATTAGACATCTTGCATGGCTTCATCTCTGAAGAAACACTAGTATTATAGAAACTTGTTTCTGTATTACTGTGGAATGTTCTCATTATAAATCAATCACTGATGTCCAAAGCAAACATTGTAAATTATTTATTTCACATGAATTTCCCGCTCCTACAAAATAAAAAGTAAGAATCTCAGTCCACATGGAAACAGTGGCTCATTGATGCACCTAAGAGACCCTGCATTCATCCACATCCAGCTTTTTGACTGGATTTCAGCATTGCCAAACAGACATATCAGGTGAAATAAAGGACTTGTATATTTTGTCCCCTTCTACATATACAAAGCAAGAGCATGGATAGTTGGGGATGATCGAATCAGGACACAGGAGGGTGAGAATAGAACCCAGCTGGCTTTAACCCTCATTCTTCTCCCCTGAGCATGGTTGACCAGGATGTCATTGCAGAGTGAGAAGATCCTGTGTTCTTTTAGCAGCTTATTTCCTCAGTCTTTCGGCAGTGGGAATTGGTAGTTTTAACCCTCTGCCTGCACCTGTCACTTAACCCACCTTTCATGTTTGCTTTGTATCCTCTTTACATTTTCTCTTGCTGATAATTACGGTTTATTTGACGAGTAACTGGAATATGGAATTGTTTGTAGGAACAAACAACATTAAACTCTCATACTAATAGATCACATTTCTCAAATTTTATCTGAATTCTACAAGAAATTCAACCTGCTCCAGAGTTCTAGAGAACGGGATGAAGCAAAGCAGGCTGAATATGGATCCAACAACCTTTAAGGAGTTGACTGCTGTCACATATCTGAGTCAGTTCCAAGTAGGGATAATGATGATCCCTGATCAGGAAGGATGAAAGGTGCATATAAGAATGAGTGAAATTATCTGAGTCTGGTAAATGTCAGGACAAGACTGAGTCATAACATTCTCACAGAAGCCATTGTGTCAGCTCGGCAGGGCTCAGGTGCAAAGAATATTTCAGCTAACTGGCAGCAGCTGTTTGTCTCAAGCTCCTCTTTCCTAACCAGTTTAAGCATCTTTTAGAGAGGATTAAAATTCATGAACTGAATCTATGGGATCATATTGCTAATGACATTAAATTCAGAGGTCATTATTTATTTCAGATTCTTGGTGTTGGTGATGGGCCAGCCTGACACCATCTTAAGATTAGAAGCCATCGCCGGGCGGTGGTGGCGCACGCCTTTAATCCCAGCACTCGGGAGGCAGAGCCAGGCAGATTTCTGTGAGTTCGAGGCCAGCCTGGGCTACCAAGTGAGTCCCAGGAAAGGCGCAAAGCTACACAGAGAAACCCTGTCTCGAAAAACCAAAAAAAAAAAAAAAAAAAAAAAAAAAAAGATTAGAAGCCATCATATTACAAGGTCAAAATAGTTCATTCCTGTTTTCTGCAAAATTCAGGTTTGACCATGTCTTGGCCCATTTTCTGGAATTTGACATGTTCCACATCCTATACTCTGATGACACCCTGACTTCTGCCCTGATAAAATGTTCTGCCAAATAATTTTGAGATGTACAACCCAGTTCCTAGGTAACCAAAAATCCCCCAACCCTTGGAAATTCCCTATTCTTGTGGGTGTTTTTTAAAGCTATATAAACCTCACGTTTCCTGTGTTTATGGCTGTTGTCTCAAACCCTGCTTTAAGGAGACAGCACTGTCTGACAAACACCAATGCTTGCTTAATTTGTCTAAAAATTTGAATGATATTCTTTACCCTCATTTGGTGGAATTAACAGTTGGATGTAAAGCTATTCAAGTCTTCTGTGGTCTATAGTTTAATGATGATCTTTAATTCATAAGACAATCTGATTAAAAAGTCACATTTTTTCAATTAAAACCGTGAAAGCATTAATTTAGCAAAGATTATATATTTTTTGTTTCATCTAGTGGTTTTAGGAAAGATTTATTTTTGAGAAGTATTTTTATTGAAAAATTAATAGTTTGCCCTTTACATCTAAAAGATGAGAAAAGACAATCAAACCCTATAATAAACATCTGAGTTTTTTCTCTGCCTAGTCTTATTATTTGTTATAACTAAATATGGCAAAAAAATTCTTAGAATTAAGAAACATGTGTTTATAATCCTCCCTGTACTACAAATAGGTAAATCCATAAAAGTAGAACATTGATAGAGCAAATAATTATCATTGCTGGGATGGATCAAACATAGAAGATATACAAGTAAAAAGGCTGTAAAAAAATTACTCATTAATTTGAGTGTGTGTAAGACAGGGAAGGCACATGAGAACAGAATGAATGGGAGAGTCGGTAAGCCCTTCCCTTGTTGTTAAAGATAGAACATTTAGTTAGTCCCTACAATGTTACCTGAGTCCAACTAAGACCGTATGAACTAAATTATATTGTTAGCCAGCCTGGCTTGTGTAGAATGATTCATAGTTGACAAAACCAATTTAGAATGGGAGAGCAACAAATGAGCCATAAATGCCAGATGAAGGAGACCTAGCTTTGAGCTTCCTTGCATACAAGTCTCATGGAAGCCAAGCCTAACAGTAGTTTTGTAACATTCTAGGGTCCTGTGAGACAGATGGCATCTCACATGCAGGAACAGCAGCTGGATTTGCCTAATTGTGGGTAGCACCATGCACTGGACTGTACTTTCATGAGATATTGTCTCCTGCAAGCTGTGTAGGTTGCAGCATCAACTGCTGTGTGGGTTTTTTTATATATAACACATCACTTGGTGGTGCCCTCCCACAAAACTGTGGCTTGTAGATGATTTGAGAGTAAACTGATTCCCACTGGAGTGTTGGGCAGCCTTTTATGTATGGATATTTGGTAAAACTTCAGAAGACACTTTGTCTCTCCCTGTGTCCCCTCCCACAACCTGCTCCTACCTTCCCCTCCCAACTTAATGCTCCCATTAGAGCTCACTCCTTCCAACCATATCTGTCTATTCTATTTCCCTTTCCTAACATGAACTCTCTATTTCCCCTAGTGCCCTAGTCTGTACCTACCCTCTGTGGTTCTATGGATTGTAGCTTGCTTATTGTTGACTTAACAGCTAATATCTACAAATAAGAGATTACATACCATATTTGCCTTTCTGGATCTGAGATACCTCACTCTTTTCTAGTTCTATTCATTTACCTGTTGTGGTGGTTTGAGAAAGTGGCTCCCAATGTGGCACTATTGGAGATGTGATCTTGTGGAGTAGGTGTGGGCTTGTTGTAGGAAGTGTGTCACTGTGGAGGCTGGCTTTGAAGTCTCATATACGCTCACGCCATCCCAGAGTCTCAGTTAACTTTTGTTGCCTTTGGATCAAATTGTAAGGACTCCTAGCTCTAGCACCATGTCTGCCTACATACTGCTTTGCTTCCCACCATGATGGTAATGAACTAAAGGTCTGAATTGAAAGTGAGCCACCACACTTGAATGTTTTCCTTTATAAGAGTTGCCATGGTCATGGTGTCTCTTCACAGCAATAGAAACCCACACTAAGACAAAAGTTGGTACCAGGAGTTGGGCATTGCTATGAGAGTCCTGACCATGCTTTTGTTTAGAGGAGTTTGGACTTTCAGGGTTTGGGTTAGGAAAGCAGTGGAACGATCTAAGCACTGCTTAGGGGGACATCCTAGTAGAAGCATACAGGACGGTGGTGCTATGAGTGATTCGAACTGTGGAAGGGCTGGCTCAAGAGGTTTCAGAGGAGAACTGTAGTTTGTTGTCTAGAAATCATTCTTGTGATGTTTTAGTGAAGAAAGTGGCTGTGTTTTGTCAGTGTCTGAAAAGTGTGCCTAAGGCTAAAGTAAAGAGTTTTGGATTAATTTCATTGGCAGAGGAAATCTCAAAACAGCCTAGTACAGACTCTGCTGTGTGGTTACTGGTGTTCACTCTAATGAAGACATATAATAAAAAGGAGCAAGCTGAGCAAGGAAAAATATTTGAGGAGAAAAAGAGTACCAGGAAGTGGAATGGAGCTAAGACTTCTGTTCAAGAAGATAAACAGATTAAGAATTGGAATAAAAGGAGTGATGACCAGAGGGCAAGATCCTACCCAGCTAAGTTTCCAACTTGTGGAAAGGAATTTAAAAAATCTTAGAGCCAGGTGTGGTGGTACACCCCTTTCATCTCAGCACTCCAGAGGCAGAGGATGGTGGACCTCTGAGTTTGAGGCCAGCCTTGTCTACAGAGCAAATCCAGAATAGCCAAGCTCACGCAGTTAAGGAAATCATAGAAAACAGAAAGCTAGTGAAGATGTAATTGAACAATGGAGTCATGTTTCAGCTCCAGAAAGCAGCAGAATTTGGCAGCTTTGGCCACATGGTTCTAGCTTTAGAATCAAGGATAGAAAAAGAAGGGGCTATGAAATTTGCCTCCTCAACTAGGGAAAGCCACTGAGATCAGGCATATGTCAGGGGTGTCCCTCAATGGAGGCCTAGAGAGGACATTGTGTGAAGCTGTGAAGTTGAAGCCCAGATTGCCTTGGAGAACCCAAGATGTTGGAGATGCCAGAGTCATGGGATACCAG
Source organism: Peromyscus californicus insignis (assembly GCF_007827085.1). Lineage (NCBI taxonomy): Eukaryota > Metazoa > Chordata > Mammalia > Rodentia > Cricetidae > Peromyscus > Peromyscus californicus. The sequence continues at coordinate 151,055,339 of NW_026294573.1, forward strand.
CTGAGGAAAGCTGCTAACAAGGAGAAAGAGAAAGAAGTTTGTTGCAGTCAACAAAGCTGAATGGAATTGGAAATCTGAAGAGTGTTTTGATATCAGACATGGAGATACAGAGTTTGAAATTCACCCAGCTGCTTTTCAGTCTTGCTTTGTTCCAGTATTTCCTCACTATCCTCCCTTCCCTACTTTTTGGAATGGTAATATATATCCTGTATTGGAATATATATGTTGGAAGTATTTGATCTGCCTTTTTATTTTGATTTTATAAGAGATTACAGCTAAGAGACTGCATAAGTCTCAGAAGAGACTTTGACCTTTAGACATTTAAATAAATTTGAGACTGTTATAGACTATGGAGACTTTTGAAGTTGGACTGAATGCATTTTTTTCCTTATGATATGGCTACAAACCTTTGAAGTCCAGGGAATGGAATGTGATAATTTGAATGAAAATGGCCCCCAAAGGATGTGGCACTATTGGAGGTGTGAACTTGTTTTAGTAGGTGTGGGCTTGTAGGAACTATGTCACTGTGGAGGTGGGCTTTGAGGTCTCATACATGCTCAAATCATGCCTTGAGTCTCAGTTCACTTTCTATTGCCTTTGGATCAAGATGTAAGAACTCTCAGGTCTAGCACCATGTCTGCCTGTATGCTGCCTTGCTTCTTGCCATAGCAGTAATGGACTGAACTTCTGAACTGAAAGTGAGCCATCACAATTGAATGTTTTCCTTTATAAGAGTTGCAAGGGTCATGGTATCTTTTCACAGCAATAGAAACCTAACTAAGACACTTGCAAATTTCATTGGATCATTTTTAAAAAGATTCAGTAATACTCCATTGTATAAATGTACCATATTTTATTTATCCATTTTTCTGTTGAGGGACATCTAAGTTGTTTCCAATTTCTAGCTATTATGAATAGAGCAGCAGTGAACACGGTTGAGCAAGTGTCTATGTCCTAGGATGAAGTGGCCCTTAGGAATAAGCCCAAGGGTGGTATAGCTGGATGTTTATGTAGATTGATTCCCATCTTCCCGCGGAAATGCCACACTGATTTTATAGTGGTTGTGTATGTTTATACTTCCCCCAGCAATGGATGAATGTTCCTCTTACTCCACATCCTTGCCAGCATGAACTGTCACTTGTTTTATTGATTTTGGCCATTCTGACTTGTATAATATAGAATCCCAAAGTAGTTTTAATATGAAGTTCCCTGGTGGCTAAGGATATTGAACATTTCTGTAAGTGCTTCTCGGCCATTTCAGAGTCCTCTGTTGAGAATTCTCTGTTTAGATCTGTACCCCATATTTTAATTGGATTATTTGTTTTCTTGATGTCTAGTTTCTTTATATATTTTGGATATTAATCTCTATCAGGTGTGTAGTTGGTGAAAATCTTTTTCCATTCTGTAGGCTACCACTTTGTCTGAATAACAGTGTACTTGCCTTGCAAAAGCTTTTCAGTTTCATGAGATCCCATTTGTTATGTGTTGATCTTAGTGCCTATGCTAACAATTCAGAAAGTCTTCTCCTGTGCCCATGAGTTCAAGGCTATTCCCATTTCCTCTTCTATTGTGTTCAGTGTATCTGGTTTGATGTTGATGTCTTTGATCCATTTGGAACGGAATTTTGTCCAGGGAGACAAGTAAAGATCTTATATTCTTCTACATGCAGCTATCTAGTTTGACCAGCACCATTTGTTAAAGATGCTATCCTTTTTCCAGTGTGTACTTCTGACCTCTTCATCAAAAACCAGGTTTCCCTAGGTGTGTGGATTTGTGTCTTAGTCTTCAATTTGATTCCATTGACCAATTCCATTGATCAACATGTCTGTTTTTGTGCCAGTACCATGTTTTTTTTTATTACTATAGCTTTGTAATATAACATGAAATTAGGGATGATGATATTTCCAGCAGTTCTTTTATTATACAGAATTGTTTCATTATACAGAATTGTTTCACACACACACACACTTCCATAAGAAAATTGTTTTTTCAAGATCTGTGAAGAATTGTGTTGGAATTTTTAAGAGAAATGCATTGAATCTGTAGATTGATTTTGGTATGTTGGCCATTTTTACTATTTCAGTCTTACTGATCTATGAGCATAGGAGATTTTTCCATCTTCTGATATTTTCTTCAATGTCTTTCTTCAATGACTCTAAGTTTTTAGTCATACAACTTTTCACTTGCTTGATTAGAGTTACACAAAGATATTGTGTATTATTTTAAGCTATTGTAAAAGGTGCTGTTTCCCTGATTTCATTCTCAGTCCTTGTGCCATTTGTATATGGGAAAGCTACTAATTTTTGTAAGATAATTTTTTTATACAGCTACTTTGCAGAACATGTTTATCAGATGTAGGAGTTTCCTGGTGGAATTACTCAGGTGTTTGATGTATAACATAATATCACTTATAAATAAAACGCATTGACTCCTCCCTTTCCAATTTATATTCCTTTGATCTCCTTCAAATGTCTTATTGCTTTAACTAAGACTTCAAGTACTATATTGAATAGATATGGAGAGAGTAGACAAGCTTGTCTTGTTCCTGATTTTAGTGGAATTGCTTTGAGTTTCTCTCCACTTGAGTTGATGATGGCTATGGGCTTGTGGTGAACTTCTTTATTGTGTTGAGATAAAAACTCATATGAGCTTACAGAAACAGCATACCCAGGGCCTTCATGAGTCTGCACCAGGTCCTCTGCACTTACATAGCTTACAGTTTAGTGGATTTTTGTGGAATTCCTGATGTGCAAATAAGTGGGTCTGTGATTCTTGTGCCTTCTCTTGGGTACTTGTCCCTCCGTTGGTTTGTCTTGTCCCCCACCAATGTGATAGTTTTTGTTTTATCTTACTATATTTTATTTTGTTTTATTAAAAAAAAAACAAAACAAATGAATGAATGAATTACAACTTAACCACTAGGTAAAAGGTTCACAACTGAACTGTCATTTGTACTTGCTGGAAGAGGGAAAATCAGTTTTCTCTAATTAATGATACTGGGTATGTCAGTCCCCCAGGGCAGGCCTCATGTTCAAGAGTAGTTGACTCTATGGTATTGGTATGCTTTTATTTAGTGAGAATTTGGTGGAGTTTTTTTGTGATGTTTTATTTTGATTTCTTGTTTGGGGGTGTTGTATTGCTGTATTGGGTTTTTGTTTGTGTTTTAAGAACCTTAAAGTTGGGTAGGAAGGGAGGGGAAGAGGATAAGAAAGGACTTGCATGACCAAGCAGATGGAAATAGAGAATCTACCTCAGGAAAAGCAGTTACATCTGGTTTAGGCTTGAGGTTTTTGGGGTTTTTTTTGGTTTTATTTTTATGTACCTGGCTATAAGGGTATTATTTGTATGGTTTTTGCTAGTGTGCTAACTGCTGCTTTAATGGCTTGTCAGGAAGGTTTGTCAGAATTTGCTACTTATTAAGTTTTTAGACTCGAGTTTTATTTATTTATTTTTTTAGGATCGACAAATAACAAGCAAAACAACAAAAAGAGCTATGTGATTCATGCAGGGTAAAACAATGTAGAATGTTTTTTTAATTTTTGATTTAGAAAATTATCAATTAACTTTACCTGGCAATCAATAAATAGAACAATTTTTCTCCAAAAATGCTTACTTTCTACTTCTGGTCTGTATATTTTCTATTATGGAATTTCTTGTAATGTTTACTCAGTTTGAACATCAATGCAAAAGACTAAATAAAGATGTAGGTGTTAAAAGATTTGGGGGTGGCCTAGTAGGGAGGAAGGTTTAAAAGTTATTTTGCTTTTAGACAAGCAATTGGTTCCACATTTGTTAAAGCTTTTTGGATGGAGTCCTGCAACAGCTTTCCTGCAATAGATTTGTTCCTGTAAAGTTGTGTATAAATCAATTTTTATAAATTGATTCATATTTTGAATGCACTGAAAGCTTGCTATTTAGAGAAACCCTGCACTAAGTCCTCTTGTAACATAAAGAATTTATTTTGTGAAATGGAAGAGAGAAGTTTATTTAAAGATATGTCTATATAACCAGCTATCTAAAGAAACTCTATCTAGATGTTTGACTTATTTTTAAAGCAGCCTAGCACTGGGGTCAACAGAAATTCTAATGGCTGAGGGCTTTGTGATCAAATTGCTTTTTTCTAGACCATGTAAAGCAGTCTTTACACTAAGTACAGGTCCAGAGGATTCTTGTTCTCATTTTTGCTTTAATTTGAGCATCTCACACTGGTGGGTGGATAGGGAATCAATGAGATCACTTTATGTTCCCTAGCAGCAGGCATGAAGATGCCCAGAAAGTTAGGAACATTGATGGAGATCCAGCACTAAACTAATGTCAGCCATCAAAACAAACCTATGATCTAATAGAGGGTGTTATATATGTTTAGAGAGTGAAGAAACTGAAGCAGTGAAGGATTAAGTGTATTCCAAGGATACTTCATTAGTAATGGACTGAATTGAGGCTTGATCAGCAGCAGTTTGACTCCAGGTCCTTTAATAACCTTACCCCATAGCCTTGTAGACATGGATGGATAGACAGATGGGTAGATGGTTGGTTAGATATAAGAGTGAATGGATAGAGATAAGAATATAAAATGTTTAAGTGCTCATGAATAGCATGAAATTCTATGAATCATTGCAGCTAATGTTTTTATGTTAAGATGCTGCTAAGATAAATTTGGGACATGTATCATTGGTTTTCATTTTCAAGAGGCCAAATATTTGCCACACATAATTGAATGCAAGTTTAGAAGGAATATTAATAGTAATCTTAAAGTCTAGAAGCCCTCATTAGTTATCCTTTGTAGTGCACAAGGGGTCTTCTTCTGGGAAATTTTATATCAGGCTTCACCATTATCTTCCCTTGTAAAAATCAAACATTTAACAATACCTCTCCACATTTTTATAGGAAAACAGTCAGTTTTGGAATAGCTATGTTTTTCAGTTTTCCACAGTTGGTACAATATCTATGTAATAGCTTTTCTAGCATACTCATTTCATCTCTTCACCTCTCTAGCTAGAGGAGTGTTGGAGTTTTAGACAAAATAAAAGTAAAAATAACAGATTTCAGCACCAAGTAGTCCTAATACTGTATATAAGCCTAATACTGTTTATAAGGAACCTTATCTACTGTGTGGAAATACACACATATTGGTTCTGCTATTCAGAACAGAGTCTCAACACTCCCCACAAACGATTGGTACTTACCATTTTTATGATAGTTGTTCCTTTAATTAATATTTCAATTTTCCACTGTAAGGCAGCATTTGGTGTTCCATCCTGCCGTGTTTGCTCTAAGAGTTGATTACTCAGCAGATGATTCATGAAGGGGTAAAGACACAGATTATTCTCTAGGAACCCTTAAGTCCAGGAAAGAAGCCTGGGAAACTTAAATAATTTCTGTGTATCTTCCAAGTATGAGAAAAAAAGTCACAGGAAAAAAATCTGTACTATATACACTGTTAGCTCAGAAGCCAATAGAAAAAGAAACTTGTTTCTATATCCTTTAAATTTTTAAACTAAATGCAAATTATTATTTGAATGCAGCTAGGATTCTAATGAATATGTATTTAAAGATTCTATCTTGATTGAAATATTAACTAGCTTAAGCTTCTCATCTTATTTGCTCTTATTCAATTCTATTTCTATTGGATTCTGGTTGTCTCAGCAGGGGATGGAGGCAATATTTGTAGAAATTTCAGAACTTGGAAGGAAGTTCATAAAAATAATCTAGTGTTTTATATTTCTTTTCACAACCCTCTAAACATCATTAATGATTTGAAAGTGTTCTGCTAGCAGAACAGGAATATGAAGACCCACTCATCCTCCTGTGCAGCCTGCACAAACAATGAATGCAAGTTTCCTGACTAAACAAACATGCTTCCGACTTCCTGCTCTTTTGGAAGGAAGATGCCAAACGTAGGAGGCAGCCATGAATTCAGGCCACTGAAGCAGTCTCTTTCAATGTGCTGCTAGTCATATTTCAAAGAACATTTTGTAATCATCGTTGACAGCTGCCTTCCAGAAGGGAAACAATGAAACATTTAAAAACACTAGCCTTTGGAAGCAAACTGCAACAGCTTAACACTAGTGAAGAGGTTCATGGTCCTTGGCTGTCTACCACCATGTGAACAGAGGGGAAGCTGCCACTCTGCTCAGGACCAAATATTTTATAAACTCCTTTACAAAACCTAGGGCTTGTTTCTACTAACATGGGCAGGACCATATGTTTAATGTGTCCTCCTGGCAGCTATTAAATGATTGATAATTACTTCTTCACTCAAGATGAATGCTTTTATCTATAATTTTCTTTTATTTGAATGCATAGAAGTCATTGGTGTTCAGTTTTTATTAAACTTCATGTTACATTTGCTGAAGATGCTCACTTCACTTAAAACTCTGTCTTCTTTACTTACCAACTTATCACCATGTCCAGAAGCAGTATGGCTGACTTCATGATTCGGTGTCTGTGTATTCTTGAACTATCACCTCAATATCTAATGTGCTGATTCATGCATAAATCGCTTAGCCATTCTGCTATTAATATTTATATGACTTCTTTGTTCACCATCATATTAGTTTCATTTATCCTTTTGACAAAATGCCTGACAGAGACCACTTCAGGGAAGGACTGATTCTGGCTGCAGTCAGTCCCAGTGGGAACGATGCACTGAGGGGATAATGTGTAGCTATGGCTTCAGGAATGTGGAGCTGCTTGCTCACATGTTAGCACCTGAGTTAGCAAGAAAGGAGGAATGAAGTTACTTGATTCACATTTTCTTTTTCTTTCTTTTCCTCTGTTCATTCAGTCTCAGATCCCAGTCATGGGATGGTGCTACCCGTATTCAAAATGGATTATATTCCTTCAGTTAATTCTCTCTGGAAATGCCCTCACAGACATGCCCAAAAGTTTACCTCCCTAATACCCTAGGTATTAAATAAATCATTCAAATTAACTATTATATCCTGATTCTAGTTTAGGGGTAAAGACATACATTACACCTCCTGGGATTCTTCGCAATATGTGTAATATGTTTCAAATTTTTAAATGCATTAAGGAAGGCTAACAAGCACAACCCGGTGGCATACACATGCCATGCAAGTCCTCAGGAGGCTGAGGGAGGAGGATCTGTACTGTGAGGCCAGCCCAGGCTACAAAGTGACACATTATCACAAAACAATTAATAAAACAATTTAAAATCCTAAATCCTACTTTTATAGGTAGTACAGGCTTGATACAGAATTTCTAGTAAAATGTTACAAAGCTCTAGTTTCATCAAATAAAGGACTGAAATACCAAATCATAACATGTTGATTTTTTTCTTCTTCACATGTTATATTTGTAAGGCGAAAACAAACAAGATATTGGTACACGGATATAAGTCTAAATTAAATGTAAAAGCTGGGGAAAATACTAATAGTTATATTGATAAATATTTTTAGTGGTTAAGCCCAATTGCCCACCTAATGAGAATAGAGTCATCGGGAGATGGGCCCCTGAACACGCCTGTTAGGGATTATCTTGATTAAAGTAATTATGGTGGGAAACCTTTCCTACTGCAGGTAGCACCAGGCCCTGGGGTGGGAACCTGGACTGTATCAAAAGAAAGACGTCATGGGCAAAGAACAAACATTCACAGCTCTATGCTTCTTGTCTGTGGATGCAACATAATCCTGCGCCCCTGATGCTGGGAGTCCCTCAGCATGACAGATTGTAGCCTAAAACCTAAAATACAACCAAACAACAAAACAAACAAACAAACAAAAATGCTTTCTCCCTTAAACTGCTTTACTGTTTAGTATTTTAGTACTTAATAGTTTATCACAGAACCAGGAAAGTGCCTAAGACAGAAAGTTGACGCAAAACAGTGGCGTTATTGCTCTGGTAAAGCCGGTCGCGTGTGTCTCAGGGCTTTAGAACAGATTTGAGGGGAATGTGGAAGAGTTTGGATCTTGAGGCAATAAAAGCCTTGAGTGCTATAAGCAGAGAGCAGTGGGTTGTTCTTCTAGGAGCATAGAGATGAAAGCGCAACAGAAACTGGGCCTGCGCAGACCTGACCCATGAGGTTCCAGAAGGGAGCACCGACTGGCTGCGGAACTGCACTGGGGCACATTTAGGTGACATTATAGCAAAAGGTCTGGCCTTATTCTACCCATGTCCTGAGAACCCTGGTGAAGTTGAATTGAAGATAATGGACAAATTTGTTTGACAGAGGAAAATTTCAAGACAGGAAAGTATTTAATATGTTTAATGGCAACTGGTTAATTCACTTTCCAGGTCCATGGTGAAAAAAGAGCAAAACATGGGCAAAAAGATTTTAAGAAAATGTGCAGTTTTGTAAGAAAAGTGGTGTGCTCAAGTTTAAAATTGCAGAAAGGGTGTGCATATGGCAAAGCATTTGTAATTGCTAAAGAGAAAATTCAGTTTCTCCACTGGAACAATAGAAAAATTGCCCGAAAGACAAGTTACACCCCCCCCCCAAAAGCTCCAACTGATAAAAGCACATTCATATTAAATGAGAAACTGTGGGCTAAGACTATTTCAAAAGATATTTCCTGCCATGAAATAACTTCCTATTAAAGTAATTTGTGTATTCAGCCATCAAGGCATATAAAAGCTACCACTATGATCCAAAGATGTATGTCTCCATCCCAAAACACTTGACAGCATTGTCCATTTTGTACTGTTTTTTTTTCAGGCATAAAAAATATAAGATCAGGGGAGTCACAGAGTCTTGACCCATGGTTTAGAAGAGTCACCAAGGCCAGGCAATGAGCAGCAGGGCCAGTGTTCCTGAAAGGAGGCCCTGAGAGGCAACTGCATGAAGGTGAGTATGAAGCCTAGGTTGCAATGGAGACCTCAGGATGTTAAAGATGTCAGGACCGTGGTACATTCACCAAAGATATTCCCAGGCATTGAATGGAGCTAGTCCAAGAGAGAGTCTACATATGCTGCGGACAGAAAAGCTGTAGGAAAAAGGCTAGAAGCTTTTTGCTACCCAGGCAATTTCATCATGAGACTCAGATGCAAGTTATGAAGATGCAGGATTTGGTGTTAGCTCTATTAGATTTTGGTCTTGCTTTGGTCTGATCTGTGATAATGTATTTTCTGAAAAATATCTTCCTTCAAAGAGACTGAAATTTTGCCAGACTTTGCAACCATAATAGTGACATGCCTTGAGATGACTGATGACTATACTCTTAATCTGTTCTGCTGTCCTGCTGTGTACTTGGCCTCTTTAAATTTAACCTGCATTAGAGAGAACAATGCAATCAACCCTACTATGCCTTGGATTTCCAATATTTTACAACCTAAGCTAAATGCATAGAGTTCACCTTAAACTGTGTATTTTTTTGTGTGTCCATAACCCAGAATAATTGCATTTTTGTATTATGAGATGAAGATGAGATTTTTGCAGGGGAGGATAGAAGATTATATGATTTAAAGTGATATAAGTGGGTATCAAGTTGATAAGGAGTGGAGTTGAGATAGTTAATCTCAAGCGTCAACTCCCTGAGGTATAGAATCACCTGGGAGACTGTCTCCAGTCATGCCTGGAGTTGGAAAGTCTGCCTGCTGTGGGTGGTACCATATGGGACTCTGGAATGTGTAAAAAGCAGAAAGTGACCTAAACACAAGCATCAATCTCTGCTTCTTGACCATTGATTTAATGTGACTAAATGCCTCAAGCTTCTACTTTTTTTGCTGTCTCACCATGTGGATGGAGCTTGGAACTGTGAACTAAAATAAACTTTCTCCCTTATGTTGCTTTTTTATCACAGGAGCAGGAGAAATAATTAAGACAGGAGCTAGCTGTCTCAGTTAGGGTTTCTATTGCTATGAAGAGACACCATAACCATGGCAACATTTAAAAACATTTAATTGGGATGGCTCACTTAATGGTTCAGTCCATTATCATCATGAAGAGGAGCATGGTGGTGTGCAGGCAGATGTGGTGCTGGAGATGAGAGTGCTATATCTTGTAGAGAATAGGAAGTTGACTGACTGTCACACTAAGGGAAGCTTGAGCAAAAGAGACCACAAAGCCCACCCCCACAGTTACACACTTCCTCCAACAAGTTCACACCTTCTAATAGTGCCTTTCCTTTTGGGGGCATTTTCTTTCAAACCACCACACTATGTTACAATTAAAAGAATTCTGAGGACAAATTCCACCAAACTAATAACCATTTATTAACAAAACGACCCCCATGTGAGCACGTAACTGATGCATCACTTAGAGAAATCCTATCTTTGCATAAATACACTGATCACCACCTTTCAGGATAAGCTTACCCATGTGCTGAGGTTCTGAGTAACATTAATTCAACTCTAGAGGAGAATGCTTTTTTCATTTGTCCAGGAGATACAGAAACATAGGACCAAGGGGACCCTGGACTTTTTTCATTACTCCATCCATAATTCCATCATTATTCCATGTAAATTTCATCATTTCTACCCATAAATAATAAATCCTCTTGGATATATTTCAATAAGTATATTTTAAGAGTTACTTAACTACTCTAAAAATGTTGGTTCCGGGCTAGGAATGTTGCTCACTAATGGAATACTTGCCTAGTATACACGAAACCTGAATTGATTCCTAATTAAAAAATTGTAAATACCAAAAATGGTACCCAGGATAAGCTAGAGCTTATTTATACACATGTGTGAGTGCATGTGCGTGCGCGCACACACACACACACAGAGGCTACAAAGAGCAGCAAACAGAACACCAAGTATGAAAGGAAGAATGGGTCAAGTAAGAATTGCCATCAACCAATACTCAGAACGTGTAAACCCAAGACTACCAGGAGATCATCTGATATAATATTTCTTTTGCATATAATTATATCTTCATTTTCAGTCAGATAAGAAAAGCATAAATTTCTTGTAACTTCCCTGACCTTTAGTTGTTTAGTATTTATTTACATGAACACTACCAGAATGACTTGTACATATTAGAAACAGTATTTTAGAATGATGTTGTATCTTTAGGTAAATGTATTTAAATAAGATTTTGATGCTTGTGATATTGTATGAGTTTGATAAAAGCAAAAGAATTGTGAGGATGAGTAACAATTCAAAAATCCATCAATCATTAATGTGGTTAGTGATGGAGATTGTTTCCTGTGGTTAAATAAAATAAAAATTGAAACTACTTATCTGGACAGTATGAGAATACTTATAACAATCCATCCCAATGTGTAGATTAAAGCCTGTCACTGTCTCAGTAATCCCATCTAAAACAAATATAGCCTAGGAACTTATCTAGTTAACACTGGATACATGAATTAAAATCATTTTGTACAAACTTATTTTTATAAAGAATACATCTAGATTCAAATGAAATTAGTTCACATTAACCTGCCATCCTCATCCAATTTCATTAGACGCCTTGAGAGCTGCAAAAGTTTTATTGAACATATAAGTCATCCTTTCTTCCAAGACTCTATGTCTTCAGGCAAGTAGTATTTTTCAATATTCAAGTCCCATTTTCGATCTGGTTATTTGTACATTACAAATAAATTATTCTCATTTTTTACTTGGTTATTATGTAACATGGGTGCTATGGTCTCTGTAATTTAGTTTAAATTGAACAGACATTCTTTATTTTTGCATTAATGGTTTTGGAATTCTAAACAGATGATGAATTCACTAGACGATTCACAATACAAAGGTGGTACACCAAGCAAGTTACTCTGATGATTTGCCTAATTAAAATTACAGAGGCATTTAGCCAACTGGCTTATTACAGAATCAAAACTACTATAAATTTTGACAGGATGAATCTTGGAAATAATTTTCCATTTTAAAGTATAAATGTTTTTATAAATTATAAAAAGTGAAACTCTTTGAGCATAATACAGGTTGCTCTATGCTGGCATCACAAGGATAAATAGTTTTCCGTTTATACAGTTCAGAGGAACTGACGACATATGAAACATTTCAATTTTTTTTTTCACAACCTGTATGGTGTTTCACTGGATCACCTTTACCACATGACAATTAAGAGATATAAAGATCCAATAAAGACTTTTCATGACATGTCAGCCCATTATTCAAATAAGTAACGCTGCATGTGGGTATGTTAGTATAGAGGGCACTGGGCAAGCCCTAGATTTAAAGCCTGTCTCTGAGATGCACTTGATGAATCCTTGGGTGAGTCACTCAGTGCCGCCAAGCTTTTGGTTTCTTAGCTGTCCAGTGCAACCCTCACACAGCTTTGGAAGTGGACTATTTCATCACTGGAAGAGTTCTGTGACCCACTAAATATGTATGAGATCGCTGTATTGGTTGTCTATTGCTGTTGTAGTGTACTTAAACTACCTGAGCTTATTTAGAGGTCGAGCACCAGTCAATCTAGGCTAAGACCCATTCTGTGTTCCTCTGTTCTCTTCCATTTCTACCTTCTCATCCTTTGTCCAGCAGTGCTTCCATCCATCTCCAAAATCAGCAAAAATGATCCTTTTTCTCTACTTTGCCCGTCCCACTAACCTCTCAAATATCTCTCCTCCTTCTCTTCCTAGAAGACATTTCTGCTTTTCAGTGCTCATCTCATTAGTTTGGCTCCACCCAGGTAATCTAGGATGGTTTTTCCATCTCAAGTCCTTCAACATTAATCATAACTGCAAGTTTCTATTAAAGTATTATGTTCGCTGGCTTTAGAATAAGGACACAGGTATATGGGGGACTACTATGATTTAGTTTACTGTTGGAGCCTATTTTTAGATTTCCTAGTGGCTTTACCCAGCAGGTCTGCAGAGAGGATGGGCCTCAGTGCAGGTAGGCACTTGACTGCCAGGGGAAGGACTTCTGCTCTGCCCCTTGGCATTCCTTTAAATACCCTAGAGCAGAGACAGTAGGTGCCTGGTAGATAAGGATCCAGGTCCTCTCCAGGCTATCCTGCATATCCTGTGTATTCTATCTGTTTCTCTCCCTTCTATCCTAATATTTTCTGTGGCTTCTACTCAAGAGTACTCTGGGGAAATGTGGAGGTGATGGATGGTCCCCCATAGTCTACTATTTAGATATTACTGTTATTGAGCCCAGGCTCATCTGAATTTTCTCTTGTAATTCCCTCTCAGTCCTGTAAGATTTTTCCTTTTAAAAAATATATTTTAATTAATTTTTAAACGCCTTTAATCCCAGCACTTGGGAGGCAGAGCCAGGCGGATCTCTGTGAGTTCGAGGCCAGCCTGGGCTACCAAGTGAGTCCCAGGAAAGGCGCAAAGCTACACAGAGAAACCCTGTCTCGAAAAACCAAAAAAACAAAAAAACAAAATAATAAATTATCATAATTTTAAAATTACTTATAATTAAAATATTTATAAATTATTTTTAAATAATTAAAATTAATTTTAAAATATTTTATAATTTACTTAAATAGGTATTTAGAGGTAAATATGTATGTGGGCAATGAAGGCTTTATGCTGGCTTATATTACCATGAGATATATCTCCAAACTTGATATTTAATAGGTTTCTTTAAAATTGGACTGAATCTGCATTACCCATTTGTTTCTTTTTTTTTTTTTTCCCCTGAGATAGGGTTTCTCTGTGTAGCTTTGGTGCCTGTCCTGGAACTCACTCTGTAGCCCAGGCTGGCCTCGAACTCACAAAGATCTGCCTGACTCTGCCTCCCAAGTGCTGGGATTAAAGGCGTGCGCCACCACCGCCCGGCACCCGTTTGTTTCTTATCTCTATTTGCAATCAAGTTCTTTGAGCACAGACATTTATTTTAAAGATTCTTGACAAATACCCGTTAGTCAATGCATGTGAGTGGATGACAGGAAACATCTCGAGACTGAAGGCTTGTTAAGATCCGTGTATCGGGTATGTCCTATGAAGAGAACAGAACACTAAATTGGATAACAGTGCTTGGCATTAGACTGTCTTATAGCTGTGTGGTTATAATCTAGATGTTTAATCTCCTTATGTCTACATTCTCTTTTCTAAAAATGGTAGCTGTATCAGTTACCTTTGTGATACGGTGGCCGTGATAGCTGGTAGAATGGTTTATTAGATGGAAGGTTTATTTTAATTCATGGTTTCAGACTGTCACAACAGGGAGGCCTGCAGAAGCTGGCAGTAGTGGAGAACTGTGGCAGCAGAAGTTCCCATCCCAGCAGACCAGGAAGTGGCGATTGACCGAAAGTGGCTGGATATAACACACCCACATAGACTGGCCTGCAGTGACCTATTTCCCTCAGCCAGGCCCCAAATCCCAAAGGTCACAGAGCCTCCTAAATTAGTGCTCCAGCTGTGAAACAAATATTCAAAACAGGAATTTGGGGGAATATTTAAGATTCCTACCATAAGAATTACAGTGCAGTCAAGTAACTTTGGGAATTTTGTGAAGACATAAGAAATACAAGCAAGAATGTCATAGTCTTCATCCTAGACATGGTGGGTAAGGTGCCCAGCAAGCTTAACATGAACAACAGAGCAGGCTTCAGCAGCCCCAAAAGTCACTCAGAATTATTTCTGTAACTTTATCTTATATTTTCAGTTCTCTACAGTATTTTAACATGTTTAACATATTTTATAGAAAAAGTTCATGAGAATTTTCTTTTTGGATCACAACAATATTTAATTATTTTCCAAAGGAAAATGATTCAGAGATTTTCAGTTTCTGCTTGTGAATTATCTGGCCCTTTTTCCTTCCTGCTATTACTCTGACTTTGGAGCAATACTTTGCTATTACAAGACTGGGTATAAATGAGAGGGAGAGAAAAATAAACCTAAACCAGTCTGTATCTGTGCTTACCGAGCCATTTAGTTGAAACCCATCAGGGAGTTTTGTGATTATCTGTTAATGTCATACTTCTGTATATTTCTTATCATTAAAGTATAAGAGTAGGTGATATTTCAGATTTTATCCTCTTCTCTCATTTAGTAACATAAAAACCTAGGCATCTCCAACATACTCATGCTTCTGAGACAGCCTGAAACTTTTAATTGTGTGAGTCTAAAAGAGACCACTCCACATCTATCTACACAACAAACTAAACCTCAGGCTCTGGGGACTTGAAGCAGAAGTCATCCTCTTGAAAAGGGAGACTTTGTAATGCTTTTTCAGATCCATTTATGTCTAAGGGCTCTACAGACAAGAACACTGTAGGTTCTCAACAGGGCCACAGTTATTGCAGTGATCTTCATCCTTTATGAGCAGGCTATTAATTATCTTCCTTTCTGGGGGAACACTTTGCAAAGCCAGAGAGCCCTTAGTAATATCTATTCTTCTGATCCATCAACACCTTGCAGTGAAGAGTCAGTTAGACTCTGTTAGGGTCTCCATCATAAATTCTGGTTTTCAGCAGTTTATAAAAGTCATTTATAAATATTCTCTTGCAGCAGGAAGAGATTTGACAGGATTTTCACAGTGATCACTTAAGGAATTAGGGAAAAGAAATTGTACCATATGGTTGACATGTTAAAGGAAGACAGAAAGAGAGAAATCAAAACAAACTATTGGAAATTCATAGGTTCAGCCTGTATTTTCACATGCGTATTAACTGCATAGGACCTTATTACAGTCAAAGCAAATTCAAAGATATTTTAAGAGAAAAATTGCAAAAATAATGTCATAAATTTCTCTGTATGTTATCTCTTCCATTTGAGGAAGGCACACCTTGCTCATCTCAGTATTTAAAATCCATCTGCAAGAAGATGGAAGGAGGGTAAAGCAGAAGATCAGGATACAAGGAATCTGATAGAGAAATGGGAGAGGGGCTTTTTAGGTAAGGAGGAGGTAAATACAGAAGAAGTCGAGTTAACAATAAAGGAGAAGAGCAGGAGATGAGTGGTCTGATAGGGGAAATGAGAAAAGACACTCCTTAGGGAGAGGTAGGAAAATACAGAAAGTGGAAGATGGTAAAAGGGGAATGGTAAGAGATCTGATAGAAATGAAAAAAGTGTGGCTCTTTAGGGAGGGAAGGGAGATAAATACAGGAGGGAGGTGGGTAAAATAACAATAAAGATGTCTTTAAAAGTCACATGGAATCATACTATTAGCTATTTACCTTTAAAAAACCTATAGTACCCATAATTCTATGTATAAATATATGTATGTAATTTTAATAAACTTGATTAATCTGGGCTGATGATGCTCCCTCCAAAGTCAAAGATTACCTAACAAGAACCCTACACCAGTCACAGGAAGCCACTTTTGAGTTACTTGCCAGAGCTGTCCAAGAGATGCCCAAAGCCTACAGCCTACTGTTGCCCTTGACTTGGTGCCAAAAAGAACCATGCAAGCTTCCAAAAGAGGAAGGCAACCAACAAACCTACCAGCCACAATGCCTATAAACCACAACAATGACCAACAGGGAGCAATACCCCTATGAGTGCAGCAGTGTCATAAATAACTTAGCAGTAACCAACAGCTCTCTAATTGGACTTAAGGTCCACTCAACAAATACTGAAAGTCTGGCTAACTACTCAGTGCTAGTGGAGTCATGATTACTGGAGGTTTATCTATAACCACTAATTTACTAAACCAGCATAATCCCTAATAACAACAGGTAACTTTTTGTCTTTATACCCATAGAAAAGTCTAGTCTTCACCATCACCCCCATCAAGGAAACCTCTTCTCAACAAACAGAGACTACTGTACAAAACCACAATCAATCAAAATACAGACTTGTGGAACCCAGTCCGACACATACATCTAAAGCACTTAAGCACCTAAGTAAGGCTCAGGGTACATTGTAGAAGAGGGGCAAAATGATTGTAAGGGCCAGAGGATCAAGGAGTTTGCTGTGAGACTGTGTGTTCAGGTGATGTCAGAACCTACACCTACAAAGTGTCACCAACATAACTTCCCAAATACGAGTTGAATATGGACAACTCAATGGACATTCAATAGTGGGTAAGGAAAAGCCCACAAGGCCTCAGACCTGCATAAAGAACTGTAAGCCACTGAGGAAAGCTAGAAATAGGAAAGATGGTCTTATCCAGAGAGGAACATAAAATTCATTTGTCCAGTGCCAAACAGTCAGCCCTGACAACATAAATTAACATTATATGGACTGAACAGGTTATATTTAGGAATATATATATATATATATATATATATATATATATAAACATATATGCATACAATAATAATTAGTAAAAAATGAGGCCATGAATTTGAAGGAGATTGGGGAAGGGTATAGAGGTGTAAGGGTTATGATTAAAGAGAGAAAAGGGAAGAAAGGAATGTTGTAATTATAATCACAAAAATATTCTGTAAGTGGAAGAGGGGGGTCGTCAGCTGTAGACTGGCTATTAATCAGTTTCCTCAAAATATCTTGGTAAGATTTGTCAGAGCATATGCTCAAAGAAACCAAAGTATGCAGTAGAAGGAAAAGGGGAGATTAAATAAAACACTGAACTTGCTAGAACTGAGAAAACAACAATCCCAGAGAACATCAGTGTGGTTCTTTGTTCACTGAAAACACAGTCTATTCTTGTAACACCCTGACACTGTGATTACTTTCTTTTTGGTTTTGGATTTGGCTTTTTTCAAAAAAGAATATGCTGGCAAAACTCTTTGAATAAGTTTCTTTTGAAGAAGAATGAGGAGAAACAAGAGGAAGGAAAAAAGGAAATAGAAGACTAACTAGAAAGGCCTGTGTCATTGCTAATTTTGTTGGGAGGGAAGGTTTTCCCGCAGCAGAATGCACTTTCCTTAATTAACTGAACAGAAGGGACAAGAGAAGAAAAGCAAGCGATGTTCAAAGAAACTCAGATAAAGCAATGCACTTCAAAAGGCAAGGCCTCTCCAAATGCGAGGAGGGCATATGAAAGATGATAGAAGACATGGATTTCTGAATGGATTGAAAATTAAATGGTGTAAAATCCCATTAAAATAAAATAAGCCTTTTAAAATGAAAACACAACAGTACCTCTTAGCAACTTTTAATGTTAGATTCCAGAATACTAAAGAGACATAATCATCACTCCTTGTCAAGGGGATTATAGACAAATGGGGAAGTTTGATAAAGCTAAAATTGCAATGCTGTTTCCATTTACTGACATAGATGTCAAAGACATCTATTCTTCTTTTATTATATTAAGGAAGTCATTCTCAAATTTTAACATTCACAAAAATTATATCAGGAGTTCATTAAAAGATAAAAGGTTGCACTCCAGTCAGAGAATCAGGCTAACTGCAGATCTGCATCTCTCATACCTCTCCTCCAAATCTTATCCCCAGTTCTGTAACAGACCACCTGCTGCATCCTACCTCCTCCCCCATCACTCATCTCCAGCAGAACACACAGATCTTCGCCTTGAAATCCATCCCCCGCCCCTCAACACATTGCTTTTTTCCAGCTTACAATCTACCAAGCATTCCCTGGGAACCTGCAGGCCACTTAGCCAAGCAAAGCAGGAAGGCTAATTGCAGATTATCACATCTCCCTCCATTCCTCCATGTCTAACCCCCTAGTCTCATCCCAGCTCTGTAGCAGACTACCTGATGTGGCCTCTTCTCACCCTACCCCCATTCACATGGACTGAGCAGATCCTGGCCAAACAGCGGCCTTTCTTCCCTCTTACGGATGCCTTTGGCCCTTTCTTCCAGCCCATCTCTGTCCTAACTGACAGCTCCCCATATCTAGAAACACATTTTAGCTGGAACTACAGTGGCCACACGTATCAGAATCCCAGGGAAATCTCCTAGCAGGCAACACACAACCACACTCTCCAGGCAGCAGAAACCAAGGAATAAAGCGCTCATCCAACAAAGACAAAACAAGATATCAGCACCCAGAATTACAATCTTCCAAAATTCAGGTGCCTGGATGCCAGCATAAAAACCCAAACAATAAAGGAGCCCAATAAAATATGTCTCCACTAGAGCCCAGCAACTGAACCACAACAGACTCTGAGTATTGCAACATATCTGAAGCAACAAAAGACCTTAAAATAGCCTTTACAAATATGACAGAGGTACTTAAAGAGGAAATTAATAAAGCCCTTAAGAAAATACACTAAAGCACAGAAAAATAGTGGAAGGACATTAATAAAAGAGTTCTAGACCTGAACGTGGAAATAAACTATGTAAGAAAACTCAAACTAGGGAAATCTGAAAATGAAAAGTTAAGCAACTCAAACAAGAACCACAGAGGCAAGCTTCATCAACAGAAAAGAAAATTCTCAGGCATTGAAGATATGCTAGAAGAAATTGATAACTGCTAAAGAAAATGTTAAATCTAAAAACATCATGTCATAAAATATCCAGGAAATCTGGGGCATTATGAAAAGAACAAATTTGAGAATAATTGGAATAGAAGAAGGAGAAGAAATCCAGGTCAAAGGCAAAGAAAATATTTTCAACAAAATATTAGAAGAAAATTTCCCTAACCTAAAGAAGGAAATGCTTATCAAGGTATAAGAAACATACAGAATACCAAATAAATTGAAACAGAAAAGAAAATCAACTTGTCACATAATAATCAAAACACTAAACACAGAGAACAAGGAAAGAATATTAAAAGTTGCAAGGGAAAAAGACCAAGTAACAGATAAAAGTACACCATTTGAATAACACCTGTCTCTCAATGGAAACTGAAAGCCAGAAGAGTCTAAACAAATGTTCTACATACTCTAATGAACCTCAGAGGTCAGTCTAGACTACTAAACCCAGCAAAGTTTCAATTATAGTAGATGTAAAAATAAGACATTCCATGATAAAACTAAATTTAAGCAATATCTATTTAAAAATCCAGCACTACAGAAGGTACTAGGAAGAAAACTCCAACCTAAAGAGGTTAACCACACCCAAGAAAATACAAGAATTAAATAATCCCATACAAGCAAATCAAAAGAAGGGATACACACACACACACACACACACACACACACACACACACACACACACACACATGCACACACACACCAAAACTCAAGTCCAAATGGATCAAAAACTTCAACATAAAACCAGTCTGATCCAGATACGGTGAATTGGATAGAAGAGAATGGAAAATAGCCTTGAACTCATTAACAGAGGAAAAGACTTTCAGAACAGAATACCATTAACACAGGCCCTAACATCAACAATTAGTAAATGGAACCTCATGAAACATTGGAAAGAACATTGTTATTCAGACAAAGTGGCAGCCTACAGAATGGAAAAAGGTTTTTCTTTTGTTTGTTTGTTTGTTTGTTTTTACCAACTATGCATCTAATAGAGGACTGACATCCAAAATACATAAAGAACTCAAAAATTAGATGTTGAGAAAACAGATAGCCCTATTAAAAATAGGGTACAGAGACTTCTCAAAGGAGGAAACACAAATGGCTGAGAAATACTTAAATGTTCAACATCCTTACCCATCAGAGAAATGCAAAACTCCTTTGAGATTTCATCTTACACCAGTCAGAATGGCTAAGATCAATTAAGTGACAACTCATGCTGGCAAGGTGTGGAGTAAGAAGAACATGCATATATTGCTGGGGGGAGTGCAAATGAATACAGCCTCTATGGAAATCAGTGTGGCATTTCTTCAAGATGACAATCAATCTACTTTAAATTCCACCTATACCATTCTAGGGCATATGTCAAAAGGACACTTTTTCTACCACAGAGACACTTGCTCAACCATGTTCATTGTTGCTCTATTCATAATAACCGGATATTGGAAACAACCTAGACATTCCTCAATGAAAGAATGGATAAAGAAAATGTGGTACATTTACACAATGAAGTAGTACTCAGCTGTTAAAAATTAAATTATGAAACTCACAGGCAAATGGATGGAATTATAAAAAAAAAATCCTGAGTGAGGTAATGTGGGAGCTCACAGTGACTCCATCTTGTGGCTTGATTCCATCTACACTCAAGGTCAGAGAGTTCAAGCTTGTTTTTTTCTCCTGAAGGCTAAGTAACAGGATGTTTGGCCAAAGGCCTGCTTATCAGATGTCTTGAGAATTAAGGAGGTGTTTGTGCTGTTTGTTCCTTGAACCATGGTATCCTTGAGAGGGGGAGGTCTTTTGCCCCCCTTGCTTTGGGTATAAAAAGGCTATAAGAAATAAACTCAGGGGTGCTACAGTATTCACTGAGAACCTTCTGACTGTTTTTCTGTCTCTGTCAACTCTTTTGTCTCTGTTTTTTCTCAACCCTCACTCCCCTATTCAGGACTGTTTGACAGGTCGGACAGGACCAGACAAGGTAACTCAGACCCAGAAAGACAAATATGGTCTGTATTTTGTTGTGTGTGGATATTAGCTGTTAAGTCAATGATTTTCAAGCTACAATCAGTAGAACCAGAGGTAAGATACAGAGTAAGGGACAGATAGATCTCCCTAGGAAAGGGAAATAGAATAAATAGTTATGGGTGGATGGATGGATGGATGAACAGATGGATGATGGAGTGTGGGTGTGGTTGAATGGAGGATCATGTGGGGAAAGAGAAGAATGAGACTAGGAAGAAAATACAGGGAGAGGGCTAAAATTAAGTGTCATTTGATGGGTAGTATGGAAATCTAAAATAGTCAAAGCTTCCTAAAATACGTACATATATGAAGGTGATCCAAATGAAACTGTCAATGGAGAGATAGAGCCCCAACTGGCCATCTCTTGTCACCAAATGAAGTTTCCAGTACCAAATTGGGTTAAATATAATTGAGTTGTTGGCTAAAGGGGTTTCATGGGAATCTCCAAAAAACCTAGGGTTTTGCCAAGACTATAGCTTGCTCTCTGCAAAATGATGACAAAGTCCTATTGCTGAAGACACCACCTACGGAACTCACTGAATGTGGAGAAGTCAAGTGGATACCTACATAGAGTCTTCATACCTATGTCCTAGCATCTTTGGTACGTAAAGACCTCAGAAGGCTACCAAAAGAGAAACCTAAACATCAACCCAGCCACAGATCATTTGATATAAAGGTAAAACATGCTAGTGCCATCAATGGCGGCACAATCGTTGTGGGAATAACCAATCAATATCTGATTTGACTTAAGGCCCAGTCCATGAGATGGAACCCATACTCAACATTGCTTGGGTGACTGAGAACCTGAAACTAGATTGTCCAGGGATGTAGGGTAAAACCAAATGCTGCTGTTCTAAATAAATAATCAATGTAGCAATAGAATGACTCCTAATGACATTTTACAATACTCATAGATCAGTGCCATCATTAGAGAAGCCCCTCCTGCAGTAGATGGAAACAAATACAGAGACCCAGAGGAAAACATTATGCAGAGTGTGAGACCTTGGAACACCCACCCCTAAATGGGATGCTCCATCAAATCCACCCTTCAGGGATCAGAGAACCCTAATGAAGAGAGGTAGAAATAGTGTAAGAGCCAGAGTAGATGGAGGGCACCAACAAAACAAGGCCCTCTAAATCAGAATGTTCAACACGCATATGAATTCACAGAGACTGAGGCGGTGTGCACAGGGATGGCACAGGTCTGCACTGGGTGGGGTTCTAGAGCTGAAAGGAGAAGAGGACACATGCCCCTACCCCTAACTCAGAAACAATTTCCAATTGATAACGAGTTGCAAATGAAAATTTAGTTTCCTCCAAGGGAGTTTCACTGGGGAAACAAACTGCTCTGAAGTGTAGGCTTCACACCCAGCAGCAGATGGCTAACAGAAAGTGAATCAATGGCATCTTTGGCGGTTCCTTGTCTCACAATGTCATGTCAGGGCTTTTCCTTAGCTTTTGGTTTTTGTTCTTGCTTTTTAATTTTTATTTATATTTTTTCTTCCCTCTTTTTGTACTACAAGTCCTTTGTATATATATTATGGCTTCCAATTTACTGTTTTTATCAGATTCCTTAGTGTACAAATGTGTAATCTCTGTTTCATGTGCCTTCTCTTGGGTTCTTTTCTTTCTGCTTGTTTTGTCCAATTCTGGTATGTTAGCTTTTGTTTTATGATATTACATTACATTATATTAATTTTATTATTATCCCTAGAAGCATGCTGGTTTTCTAATGAAAGATAGAAAGCTGATGGATCCAGATGGGTGGGGAGGAATTTGGAGGAATGGGTTGCGATATATTATGTGAGTAAAAAAAAAAAAATCTATCTTTAATAAAAGAAAAAAAGATAAAAGGTTAAAACCTGCACCCACAGCTTCATGTTCAGTGGCCATGTCAAGGTGATGTGTAGTCAGAGAGACCACTTTGATAGAAAATTATATGTACTAAGCACCATTGAGCCAAGCGCAGATGAGATCCAGAGAAAGTCTGAGTGGTGTGAATTGAATAGGGACAAAGTAGAGAGATCTACAGGCTGGTATTTAAGCAAGGTTACACCAAGTAAGACATGAATCTCTTTTAAAATAACCTTTTTAGATTTATTTTATTTTTTAACACTGTATATGTGTATGTTTGAGCATAGATATGTACACATGAGTGTAGGTGCCTCTGGAAGCCAGAAGTACTGAATCTAACTGGGGCTTGAATTACAGCTTCATTTATTTTTTATTCATATGTGTGTGTGTGTGTGTATGTATGTATGTATGTATGTATGTATGTATGTATGTATGTGACCACGGTTACTCCCAAGGGCTTGAAAGTTTCAAGAGGTTGAAAGCTGCCTGATGTAGGTCCAAGCAGCAAATTCAGGTCGTCTGCAAGAGCAGAAAGTGCTCTTACACAGATAACCATCTCTCCAGCTCCCACACTTAATATCAATCTCCTTTAATGCATATTCATCGTGGACTGAAGCTTCTAACGTTTCTTTTTACATTAAGTTCAACAGAATATTTCTACTATGTGGAAAAAGCTTGGGAAGAAAGTGTTGATCAAAAGGACTTTTGAGAGACTGTAGCCAGAACACAGGGATAGTAATGTGAACTTTAGGGAACTGCATTATCCTACAATTCATCATCTCTTTCTGTTCATTTTACTCTTTACATCTCACTTTCGACCATCTTTCAACGCTTCTACACCTCTTTTCTTATCCACCTCCAGTCATCCCCTCTTCATTTTATTTGAGCTCCACAATTTCTTGTGGAGAGGGCTTTACAATTTTATACGTTACAGGCATAAGACACAGCAAGCTTTGGGTACATTTGTAATTACGCAGTGCTCACCACAATCTGTAGAATATTTCATCAGTTGTTCTTTAGCGACTACCTCTCTTCCTCTAAGCTCCTCACTCCTATGCCTAAGCAACCACAAATCCTCCAATTGCCTGTATTTGTCTTTTCAAGATAGCTCAGAGAAACAGAATTATGGAATATGTAGACACTTGTATCTGGCTTCTTCTACTTAAAAGTTCATCTAATTGTGACCCAATTGGTGTTTCATTTCTTCATATTGCTGAATTATGGTTGAAATTCTATGTGTATGGACCTATTCTACTTAGTCATCCATCAGTTAATGGATATTTGAGTTGTTCCTATTCTTCACTCTTAATTGAGCTTAGAATCTCCAGATTAAAAGGGAGCGTGTATCTACTCTTCTGAATCTATAAGCAGAGAACTCAGGGAAACCATATTTATAGTCACAGAGCTAGAAGATCACAAATGTGTATTTCTTCATTGGTGGCAAGCATGCATGTTTCCACAGGCACTTGTGAGTTGCACAGAGTATGTGGATGTCAGAGGTCAGCCTTCAGGTTGTGGTCTTTGTCTTCTCACCTTTTCCCAACCAGGATAGCTAGCTAGTGGGCTTCTGGAGATTGTCCTGTCTCCCCCTTTAATCTCCTGGAGGTGCACACTGAAATCACAGCCCAATATGCCACTGTGTTTGTCCTTTATGTGGCTTCTAGGCATAGGAACTTAGGTTGCTGGGCTTACACAGCAAGTAACTTTATCTATTGAGATGTATCCCCAGACTCAAATTTGTATTTATTTAAATTATTAAATTCTTTGTGACTTTTGTACATAGTATTAAAAACCAATACAATGATGTCTAGGGGATCAATGTCTCCTGCAATGTGATCCTATGAAATAGTATGCGTGAGGTTCATCCACTAAATGAATTCATCCCTCAACATATCATTGGTGTTCCAGAAATCACTGTTTTTCATAAGTGAATGAATGGTCATGATATCTGGGAACTATTATTGTAACAGATGATATCAGTAAACTTGTAAATATGATGAAACTGTAATATAACATCGTTCTATACATAATTTTGGAATGTTATATATGAAAATGTCATATTTATATCTATTCTACCAATAGTTAGTCTACATATGCATATATTGGGTATGCATATATATTCACTTCCTTTATAGGTAGCATGCTGTATCTACCATACAGTCTTCTGAGTATAAACATTACACATATATTTAAGGACCTCAAAAATTAAGTTAGAAACATAAAAATGAGAATGGATGATAAAGAGTAGACAGTGAATTCTCACAAGTAAAAATTGGTTCAGACAGTATAGTCAGAGGATTCATGAGTGGAAGAAGCCATCTTAATATACAATTATCAGGAAACAAACAATGGAAAAGGAACCTCAGCTCGGAGGCAGAGGTGGAACATGTGTGGAAGACAGGATTGGAAAGCTAATGCCAGAATTAGTCACTGTTATCAATAGATATACAGAATAAAAAATAGCAAAGTCCAGAAACCTGTCTTCTTTGCATCAAACAACTATGACATACTTAGTAATGTAAGTTTTCCAGAAGACAGAGGGTGTCTCCATCCCCCAGAGGATAAAATGAAAGTTAAGAAGCTTACCAATCTTCAGTAAAAAGCCTTAACTTAGAGTGGACAAGAATGACCAGTTTTCAGTGGGGAAAGTATCAAAGAATTAGTTTCTCCTCCCCAGAAACTTTTAAAAATAGAACAATCTTCTGATCTTTGTACAGCAGTAGAGACAGCATTGTGTCAACAAAAGAAAGATAGGTGGTTATAATGAACTTTCACCATCTGTCTTATTTTCTGACCCAGTAATTCAAATGTTATGCTTCTATGGAGAAATAATAGCAAACAGCATTGATTTTTTATTCTTTCAAATGCCATCTGAGTGTGTTTGCACGCTGACAAACTTCTAACAGTATTAAAGGCTCTATTTGGTCTGCAATGAACAAGGAAAGAATTGCTCGCTACCTCCTTAAGCTGTCTCTTGGTTGATGTGCTCACACAAGCCTTCATTTGTACTATTAAATATTCTGAAACCAACAACCATTGCAACATTTACAGAACACACAATGGTGACTTTTCCTTTACATTAACTAAGGCTATCTTAAGGCAGTGATGAGGTCTGTATATTAAAATTAATAATTTAAATATTCACATTAAAAATATTCACCAATACTTAATACATCAATGATAACCATTAAAAGTATAAATTTTGTCCAGAAAACCCAGTAAGCTACCTGCAGACTTTCTCCTCTCCCTCTGTTACCCCAGACCTAACACCCCAGTCTTGTCCCTAGTGTTGCAACAGAACAGCAGTTGCAGCCTTCCTTTCCCTGCTGACCACATCTCCTATGGATCCCACTGACTATCCACTCTAAATATCCCCTTCACATTCGTTCATTCATCGTCGTATCCTACCCACCAACTCCAGAAGGCACCCCCTGCTAGCCCAAAGGCCACTCCTACCAGGGCAAAAAGTGGGCTGAAGGCAGACCCATAACTATCCTACTGCTCCTGAGATCCAATCCCTCCAGTCTCATCGCAAGCTCTGTAACAGGAAACCTGCTGTGGTGTTGATTCTCCTCTCTGATCCCATCCTCAACAGATCGCAAAGACCTTCTCCTCCAACCTTCCTTCATCTAACTCATCCCAGTATCCCAGCCTCTAACACCAGCAGGCATTCTCTGTGAACACACCACCTAAACAGGCCAGGAAAACAGACAACACATAGGCATCACACTCTCTTAAATCCAGAGAGGAAACAGAAACCAAGGAACAAAACACCCATCCAACAAAGACAAATCCAGAAATCAGCACCTATAACTATAATCTTCTGAACCCCAGATGCTTAGACACCAGTGTAAAATACAATCAATAATAACCAGGACAATAAGCCTCCACTAGAGCCCAGTTATCCTACTACAGTGGGTCCTGAATATTCCAACATAGCTGAAACATAAGAGAAACACCTTAAAGCAGCCTTTATGAATATGATAGAGGTCCTTAGAGAGGAAATGAATAAATTTCTTAAAGAAATCCATAACAACACAACAAACAATGGAAGGAAAGAAATAAAACAGATCAAGGCTAGAAATTGGAAATAGAATCAATAAAGAAAACCCAAACTAGGGGAATTCTGGAAATGAAAAATTTAGGAATTTGAACAGGAACTACAGAGGCAAGCTTCACCAATAGAATAAAAGAGATGGAAGAGAGAATCTTCAGTGTTGAAGAAACAGTAGAAGAAATGAATAATTAGTCAAAGAAAATGTTAAATGTGAAGAACCTCTGACACAAAACATCTGGGACACTATGAAAAAAACAACTCTAAGAATAATAGTGAGACAGTTGATTAGCTTGATCTGTTTGGGAGGCATCCAGGCAGTGGGACCGGGTCTTGTACTCAGTGCATGAGTTGGCTGTTTGAAACCTGGGGCTTATACAGGGACTCTTGGCTCAGCCTGGGAGGAGGGGACTGGACCTGCCTGGACTGAATCTACCAGGTTGAACTCAATCCTCAGGGGAGTCTTTGCCCTGGAGGAGATGGGAATGGGGGGGATGCGGGGGGGGGGGGGGGGGGGGGGGGGGGGGAGAACAAGGGAATCTGTGGCTGATATGCAAAATCAAAATTAAATTATAAAATAAAAAAGAATAATAGGTATAGAGG
The DNA here is from genome assembly GCF_007827085.1 of Peromyscus californicus insignis. Lineage (NCBI taxonomy): Eukaryota > Metazoa > Chordata > Mammalia > Rodentia > Cricetidae > Peromyscus > Peromyscus californicus. Next base: position 151,083,036 of record NW_026294573.1, read on the forward strand.
AAGGAGAAAAAACCCAAGTCAAAGGCCCAGAAAATGTTTTCAATAAAATTGTAGAAGAAAATTTCTCTGACCTAAAGAAGGGCATGCCTATAAAGTTACAAGAAGTTTACAGAACATCAAATAGATTTGACCAGAAAAGAAAGTTCTTTTACCACATAATAATGAAAATACTAAACACATAGAACAGAAAAGAAGAAATTAAAAGCTGAAAGAGAAAAAAGATCAAATAACATATGAAGGCAGTCCTATTAGAATTTCACCTGACTTCTCAATGGAGATTCTAAAAGTCAGAAGGGCTTGAACAGATGTGCCACAAACTCTAAGTGACCACAGATACCAGCCTAGACTCCTATTCCCAGCAAGAATTTCAATAAGCATAGATGGAGAAAATAAGCTATTCTGTGATAAAGTCAAATTTAAATGATGTCTATCTATAAATCCAGCCCTACAGAAGGTACTAGGAGGAAAAATCCAACCTTAGGAGGTAAATTACACTCGAGAAAACACAGGAAATGGATAATATCACACTAGCCAAACCAAAAGAAAGGGAAGCTCTCTCTCTCTCTCTCTCTCTCTCCTCTCTCTCTCTCTCTCTCTCTCACTCACACACACACACACACACACACACACACACACACACACACACACACACCACAACAACAACCACCACCACCAAAAAATAACAAGAATCAACAATCATTGTTCATTTATATCTTTCAAGATCAAAGGTCTCAGTTTCCCAATAAAAAGAACAGACAAACAGAATAGATGTGAAAATAGGATCCACCTTTCTAACCTGCATACAATAAACACACATCAACATCAAAGATAGACATTACCTCAGGGTAAAGGGTTGGTATACCCAAGCAAATGGACATAACAGGCAAGCTTGTATATAAGTCTAATATCTAACAAAATAGACTTCAAGCCAAAATTAATCAAAAGAGATAGGGAAGGACACTACATACCCATCAAAGAAAAAAATTCACTAAGAAGACATTTCAATTCTTAATATCTGTGCCCCAATACAAGGGCATGCAAGTGTGTAAAAGAAACAATACCACAGCTTAAATCACATATTGACCCCTCACCACACTGATAGTGGCAGACTTCAATACCCAACTCTCACCAAGGACAGGTCATCCAGACAAAAACTAAAGGGAGAAATAGTACAACTAACATGTTATAAACCAAAAGGACCTAACAGATATCTACAGAACATTTCACCCAAACACAAAAGACTATACCTTCTACTCTACATCTCATGGAAGTTTCTCCAAAACTGACCACATACTCAATCACAAAGAAAGTATCAACAGATACAAGAAAATTCAAATATCTCCCTACATCTTATCAGACTAAGATGGATTAAATCTGAATATCAACAACAAAAGAAACCAAAGAAAGTTTATAAACTCATACTGAACAACTCTCTACTGAATGAAAAATGTGTCAAGATAGAAATTAGGAATGAAATTAAAGCCTTTCAAGAATTGAATGAAAATGAATACACAGCATACCAAACTTATGGAACACAATGAAAGTGGTTCTAAGAGAAAAGTTCATAGCACTAAGTATATACATAAAAAAAAATTGGCAAGATCTTATACTAGCAACTTAATAGAACACCTGAAAGCTCTAGAAGAAAAAGAAGTAATCACACACAAGAGAAGAAGGTAAGAAATAATCAAACTCAGTGAAAAATCAATAAAATAGAAAGAAAGAAAACAACACAAAGAATCAATGAGGCAAAGAGTTGGTTCTTTGAGACAATCAACAAGATAGACAAACCTTTATCCAAACTAACTCAAAGAGCAGAGAGAGACTATCCAAATTAACAAAATTAGGAACAAAATGGGAACATAACAACAGACATTGAACAATGCCCGAGAATCATTAAGTCATACTTTAAAAACCTGTGTGCCATTAAATTGGAAAGACTAAAAGAAATGGATAATTTTCTTGATAGGTATCACTTACTCAAATTAAATCAAGATCTGATAAACAATGTAAATAGATCTATAACCCTTAGTAAAATAGAAGCAATCATTAAAAGTTTCCCAACAAAAACAAAAAAAAAGCCCAGGGTCAGACAGTTTTACTGTAGAATTCTACCAAACTTTCAAAGCAGAGTTAATACCAATTCTTCTTCAAATTATTCCACAAAATAGAAACAGAAGGAACACAGTTGCCCTGATACCCAAATCACATGAAGACTCAACAAAGAAAGAGAATTTCAGACTAATTTTCCTCATAAACATTAATGCAAAAAATATTCAATAAAATACTTGCAAACTGAACCCAAGAACCTAACAAAAAGATCATCCACTATGATCAAATAGGCTTTATTCCAGACATGCAGGGATGGTTCAACATGAAAATCAGTCAATGTAATCCACCATATAAACAAACTAAAAGAAAAAAAAAAACACACTTGATTATCTCACAAGATGCAGAAAGGTCTTTGACAAAATTCAACACCCCTTCATAATAAAAGTCCTGGAGAGATTAGGGATACAAGGGACATACCTAAACACAATAAAGGCAGTATACAGCAAGCCTACAGCCAACATCAAATTAAATGGGGAGAAATTCAAAGCAATTCCAGTAAGATCAGGAACAAAACAAGGTTGTCCACTCTCTCTATCAAATATATTATTTGTAGTTTTTACCTAGAGCAATAAGATAATTAAAGGATATCAAAGGAAGTGGTCAACATATAATACACATAAATGACTTTAAAAATTCCACCAGGGAACTCCTATAATTGATAAACGCTTTCAGCAAAGTGGCTGGGTACAGTAATTCAAAACAATGCCTATATACAAAAGGCAAACAGAACGAAAAAGAAATCAGGGAAACAATACCTTTTGAAATCGTCTCAAATAATATAAAATATCTTGGGGGTAACTCTAACCAAGAAAGTGAAACACACGTATAATAAAAACTTAAAGTTTTTTAAGAAATAAATTGAAGAATATATCGAATATGGAAAGATCTCCCATGCTCATGGATCAGTAGGAACAACATAGGAAAAATAGCCATCCTACAAAAACCAGTCTACAGATTCAATGTGGTCCCCATCAAAATTCCAACACAGTTCTTTACAGATCCTGAAAGGATAATGCTCAACTTCTTATGGAAAACCAAAAAAATCCAGGAGAGTCAAAACAATTTTGAACAATAAAAAAAACTGCTGGATGTCCCACCATTACTGATTTCAAGTTGTGCTACACAGCTATAGTAATAAAAAAAACACATGGTGTTAGCATAAAAACAGACAGGTTGATTAATGGAATCAAACTGAAGACCCCAGACATAAATTAACTCACCTATAGACACCTGATTTTTGATAAAGAAGCCAGAAATACACACTGGAAAAAGGCATCATCTTCAACAAATGGTGCTCAACAAAGTGGATGTCATCAAGTAAAATAATGCTGAAAGATAGGGTTCATATTTATGACCCAGTACAAAACTCAAATCCAAGTGTTTCAAAGACCTCAACACAAAATCTGACAGAAGAGAAAGTGGAGAGTAGCCTGGAATGCATTGGCACAGGAGAAAACTTCCTGAAAAGTACACCAATAGTATAGGAACTAAGATCAAAAACTAATAAATGGGACTTCATGAAACCAAAACTTCTGCAAGACAATGAATATTATCAATAGGACAAAATGGCAGCCTACAGAATGGGAAAATATTTTTATCAACTCCATATCTGATAGAGGACTAATATCCTAAATATATAAAGAACTCAAGAAACTAGATATATATAAAAAAAGAAGTGAATAATCCAACTTAAAATGGGGTACAGATCTAAATAGGGAATTCTCAATAGAGGAATCTCAAATGTCTGAGAAACACTTAAATGTTTAACATCCTTAGCCATCAGGGAAATGCAAATCAAAACTACTCTGATATTCCATCTTACACCTGTCAGAATGGCTAAGATCAATAACACAAGTGACAGCTGGTGATGGAAAGGATGTGGATCAAGGAGAACATTTCTCCATTGCTGATGAAAGTGCAAACTTGTATAGGCACTGTGGAAGTCAATATGGTGATTCCTTAGAAAATTGGGAATTGATCTACCTCAAGATCCAGGTACACCCAATGAATAATCCATCATACCACAAGTACATTTGCTCAACCATGTTCATTGCAGCTTTAGTCATAATAACCAGAAACTGGAAATAACCTAGATGTGCCTCAACCAAAGAATGGGTAAAGAAAAGGTGATACCTTCAGACAACAGAGTATTACTCAACTTAAAAAAAATGACATCATCTTGCTCCGGACTTCCCTTTTGGAAAACTGGTGAGTACCCTTCCTTGCCCCAGACCCCATCCCTGGGCACCAGCCACTCCAGGGAAGACCTACCCAACTTGGCCCCAGGTTCTGGCCACCGGGCAGGTTCCCTGCTAGCCCCACCGGGAAGGATCCCCTTCTCCAAGACCCCTGGCAGACCCTGCAGTCTCCACGCCCTGCCCCCACTCCCATCCCCCCTGAGCCCCAAGCCTCTTCCTGAGACTTAGAGGCTGGCCCCCAGCTCCCATCTTGCTCCGGACTTCCCTTTTGGAAAACTGGTGAGTGCCCTTCCTTGCCCCGGACCCCATCCCTGGGCACCAGCCACTCCAGGGAAGACCTGCCCAACTTGGCCCCAGGTTCTGGCCACCGGGCAGGTTCCCTGCTAGCCCCACCGGGAAGGATCCCCTTCTCCAAGACCCCTGGCAGACCCTGCAGTCTCCACGCCCTGCCCCCACGCCCATCCCCCTGAGCCCCAAGCCTCTTCCTGAGACTTAGAGGCCGGCCCCCAGCTCCCATCTTGCTCCGGACTTCCCTTTTGGAAAACTGGTGAGTACCCTTCCTTGCCCCAGACCCCATCCCTGGGCACCAGCCACTCCAGGGAAGACCTACCCAACTTGGCCCCAGGTTCTGGCCACCGGGCAGGTTCCCTGCTAGCCCCACCGGGAAGGATCCCCTTCTCCAAGACCCCTGGCAGGCCCTGCAGTCTCCACGCCCTGCCCCCACGCCCATCCGCCTGAGCCCCAAGCCTCTTCCTGAGACTTAGAGGCCGGCCCCCAGCTCCCATCTTGCTCCGGACTTCCCTTTTGGAACACTGGTCTGGCTGAACCAAGTGTGCGGATAAGGCCAGTAACGAAGCACAAGGAGATGGGCAGACGTCAAGGCAGAAACATATACAACAAAATGAATAGCAATACAGCATCACCAGGCCCTAGCCCTCCTCCAACACCTAGACCTGAACATCAGAAATTGGAAGAAGCAGAAGAAAACAGCCTTATGAATGACATCATGAAGAAGCTAGAGGCTTGTGTAGAGCAAAAGACAAAAAAATGTGAAGAACGCTGTAAACAACTAGAGGAAAGGGCAAACAAATTAGAAGAAATCAATAAAGTCCTGGAAGAAAACAATAAAATACTGAGAGAAAATCAAGAAAAATCAATGAAACAAATGAAGGAAACAGTCCAAGACCTGAAAAGGGAAATAGAAAAAATGAAGAAGACACAAACAGAGGGAATGCTGGAAATAGAAAATCTGAGAAAACGATTGGGAACTTCAGATGCAAGTATAATCAACAGAATGCAAGAGATGGAAGAGAGGATCTCTAGCGTTGAAGATACAGTAGAAGAAATACATTCATCAGTCAAAGAAAACACTAAAGCCAACAAAGTCATGAACCAAAATGTCCAAGAAATTTGGGACACCATGAAAAGACCAAACCTAAGAATAATAGGGGTCGAAGAAGGAGAAGAATACCAACTCAAGGGCACAGAAAATATATTCAACAAGATCATAGAAGAAAACTTTCCCAACTTAAAGAAGGAAATGCCTATGAAGATACAAGAAGCTTATAGAACACCAAACAGACTAGACCCCCAAAAAAAGTCCCCTCGCCACATAATAGTTAAACAACTAAACGTACAGAATAAAGAAAGAATATTAAGAGCAGCAAAGGAAAAAGGCCAAGTGACATATAAAGGCAAACCCATCAGAATAACACCCGATTTCTCAATGGAGACTTTGAAAGCCAGAAGAACCTGGACAGATGTAATGCAGACACTAAGAGACCATGGATGTCAGCCTAGACTAATATACCCAGCAAAACTTTCAATCACCATAGATGGAGTGAACAAGACATTCCATGACAAAGCCAGATTTAAACAATACTTATCCACAAACCCAGCCCTACAGAAAGCACTAGAAGGAAAATTCCAACCTAAGGAAGTCAGATACACCCTCGAAAACACAGGCAACAGATAAAGCCACAGCAGTAAACCCCAACGTATAGAAGTACCCACACATCACCACCAAAAAATAACAGGAATGAACAATCACTGGTCATTAATTTCCCTCAATATCAATGGACTTAATTCACCTATAAAAAGACATAGGCTTACAGAATGGATACGAAAGCAGGACCCATCTTTCTGCTGTATACAAGAAACACATCTCAAATTCGAAGATAGACACTACCTAAAAATAAAAGGCTGGGAAAAGACTTTCCAATCAAACGGTCTTAAGAAACAAGCGGGTGTAGCCATCCTGATATCCAGCAAAATAGACTTCAAACTAAAATCAATCAAAAGAGATCAAGAAGGGCATTACATACTCATCACAGGAAAGATCCACCAAGATGAAGTCTCAATTCTGAATATTTATGCCCCAAACACAAGGGCACCCACATATGTAAAAGAAACATTACTAAAGCTTAAATCACATATAAAACCCCACACATTAATAGTGGGAGACCTCAACACCCCACTTTCACCACTGGACAGATCTCCCAAATTGAAACTTAACAGAGAAATAAAGGACTTAACTGATGTCATGACTCAAATGGACTTAATCGATATCTACAGAACATTCCATCCTAACAAAAAAGAATATACCTTCTTCTCAGCACCCCATGGAACCTTCTCTAAAATTGACCACATACTTGGCCACAAAACAAATCTAAACAGATACAAAAGAATTGGAATAACCTCCTGTGTTCTATCAGACCACCATGGTCTAAAGTTGGATTTCAACAACAACAAAAACTACAGAAAACCTGCAATCTCATGGAAACTGAATAATACCCAACTGAATCACCAATGGGTTAAGGAAGAAATAAAGAAAGAAATTAAAGACTTCCTAGAGATCAATGAAAATGAAGACACCACATATCCAAATTTATGGGACACTATGAAAGCAGTACTAAGAGGGAAATTCATAGCACTAAATGCCCACATAAATAAGTTGGAGAAATCTCACACTAGAGACTTAACAGCATACCTGAAAGCTCTAGAACAAGAAGAAGCACAGTCTCCCAGGAAAAATAGACGCCAGGAAATTATCAAAGTGAGAGCTGAAATCAATAAAATAGAAACAAAGAGAACAATACAAAAAATTAATGAAACAAAGAGTTGGTTCTTTGAGAAAATCAACAAGATAGACAAGCCCTTATCCAAACTAACCAAAAGACAGAGAGAGAGCATCCAAATCAACAAAATCAGAAATGAAAAGGGGGACATAACAACAGACATTGAGGAAATCCAGAGAATCATCAGGTCATACTTCAAAAACCTCTATTCGACAAAACTGGAAAACCTAAAAGAAATGGATAACTTTCTGGATAGGTACCACATACCTAAGTTAAATCAAGACCAGATAAACTATTTAAATAGTCCAATAACCCCTAACGAAATAGAAACAGTCATTAAAAGTCTCCCAACCAAAAAAAGCCCAGGACCAGATGGTTTCAGCGCAGAATTCTACCAGATCTTCAAAGAAGAGTTAATACCAATACTCTCTAAATTGTTCCACACAATAGAAACAGAAGGAACATTACCAAACTCCTTCTACGAGGCTACAATTACCCTAATTCCTAAACCAAACAAGGATACAACAAAGAAAGAGAACTACAGACCGATCTCCCTCATGAACATTGATGCAAAAATACTCAATAAAATACTGGCAAACAGACTCCAAGAACACATCAAAACAATTATCCACCATGATCAAGTAGGATTCATTCCAGGGATACAAGGGTGGTTCAACATACGAAAGTCCGTCAATATAATACACCATATAAACAAACTCAAAGAAAAAAACCATATGATCATCTCACTGGATGCAGAAAAGGCATTTGACAAAATCCAACACCCCTTCATGATAAAGGTATTAGAGCGATCAGGAATACAGGGAACATACCTAAACATAATAAAGGCAATTTACAGCAAGCCAACAGCCAACATCAAATTAAATGGAGAGAAACTCAAAGCAATTCCACTAAAATCAGGAACGAGGCAAGGCTGTCCACTCTCCCCATACTTATTCAATATAGTACTTGAAGTTCTAGCCAGAGCAATAAGACAACATAAGGAGATTAAGGGGATACAAATTGGAAAGGAAGAAGTCAAGCTTTCCCTATTTGCAGATGACATGATAGTATACTTGAGCGACCCCAAAGATTCCACCAAGGAACTGATACAGCTTATAAACACCTTCAGCAACATAGCAGGATACAAGATCAACTCAAAAAAATCAGTAGCCCTCCTATATACAATGGACAAAGAAGCGGAGAAGGAAATCAGAGATACATCACCCTTTACTATAGCCACAAATGACATAAAATACCTTGGGGTAACACTAACCAAGCAAGTGAAGGACCTATATGACAAGAACTTTAAGTCCCTGAAAAAAGAAATTGAAGAAGATGTCAGAAAATGGAAAGATCTCCCATGCTCATGGATAGGCAGGACTAACATAGTAAAAATGGCAATCCTACCAAAAGCAATCTACAGATTCAATGCAATCCCCATCAAAATACCAACACAATTCTTCACAGACCTGGAAAGAATAATACTCAAATTCATATGGAAAAACAAAAAACCCAGGATAGCCAAAGGAATCCTGTACAATAACACAACTTCTGGAGGCATCACGATCCCTGACTTCAAGCTCTACTATAGAGCTACAGTAATAAAAACAGCTTGGTACTGGCATAGAAACCGACATGTGGACCAATGGAATCGAATTGAAGACCCTGACATTAATCCGCACACCTATGAACATATAATTTTTGACAAAGAAGCCGAAAGTGCACAATGGAAAAAAGAAAGCATCTTCAACAAATGGTGCTGGCAAAGCTGGATATCAACATGTAGAAGGCTGCAAATAGATCCATATCTATCACCGTGCACAAAACTTAAGTCCAAGTGGATCAAGGACCTCAACATAAATCCAGCTACTCTGAACCTGCTAGAAGAGAAAGTAGGAAGTAGTCTTGAACGCATTGGCATTGGAGACTACTTCCTAAATAGAACACCAGTAGCACAGACTCTGAGAGAAACAATCAATCAATGGGACCTTTTGAAACTGAGAAGCTTTTGTAGAGCAAAGGATACGGTCAACAAGGCAAAGCGACAGCCTACAGAATGGGAAAAGATCTTCACCAACCCCACATCTGACAGAGGACTGATATCCAGAATATATAAGGAACTCAAGAAATTAGACATCAAAATGCCCAACAGTCCAATTAAGAAATGGGCTATAGAACTAAACAGAGAATTCTCAACAGAGGAAACTCAAATGGCCGAAAGACATTTAAGGAATTGCTCATTATCCCTAATCATCAGGGAAATGCAAATCAAAACAACTCTGAGATACCACCTTACGCCTGTCAGAATGGCTAAGATCAAAAACACTGAAGACACCTTATGCTGGAGAGGATGTGGAGCTAGGGGAACTCTCCTCCACTGCTGGTGGGAATGCAAGCTTGTACAACCACTTTGGAAATCAATATGGCGCTTTCTTAGAAAATTGGGAATCAATCTCCCCCAAGATCCAGCTATACCACTCTTAGGCATATACCCAAGAAATGCTCAACCACACCATAAGAGCACTTGTTCAGCTATGTTCATATCAGCATTGTTTGTAATAGCCAGAACATGGAAACAACCCAGATGCCCTTCAACTGAAGAATGGATAAACAAAATGTGGTACATATACACAATGGAATACTACTCAGCAGAAAAAAACAATGGCATCATGAGGTTTGCAGACAAATGGATGGATCTAGAAAAAATCATCCTGAGTGAGGTAACCCAGACTCAGAAAGACAAACATGGTATGTACTCACTCATAGCAGGATACTAGACATGAAACAAGGATGAATTGTCTGCTACTCACATCACCAGGAAGGCTACCCGGAAAACAGGACCCCAAGAAAGACACAGGGATCGCCCAATGACAGAGAAATGGAATGAGATCTACATGAACAGCCTGGACATGAGTGGGGGTAATGAAAGGCGAGGGTCGAGGGAAAGAGAGCTTGGGGGAGCGGGAGATCCCAGCTGGATCAACAACAGAGAGGGAGAACAAGGAATAGGAGACCATGGTAAATAAAGACCACATGAGAACAGGAAGAAGCAAAGTGCTAGAGAGGCCCACAGAAATCCACAAAGATACCCACACAACAGACTGCCGGCAATGGTCGAGAGACAGCCTGAACTGACCTACTCTGGTGATGGGATGGCCAAATACCCTAATTGTTGTGCTAGAAACCTCATCCAACTACTGAGGGATCTGGATGCAGAGATCCATGACTAGGCCCCGGGTGGATCTCTGGGAGTCCAATTAACGAGAATGAGGAGGGTTTATATGAGCGAGAATTGTTGAGACCAAGGTTGGATAAAGCACAGGGACAAATAGCCAAATGAATGGAAACACATGAACTATGAACCAATGGCTGAGGGGTCCACACTGGATCAGGCCCCCCGAATGGGTGAGACAGTTGATTGGCTTGATCTGTTTGGGAGGCATCCAGGCAGTGGGACCAGATCTTGTGCTCATTGCATGAGTTGGCTGTTTGAAACCTGGGGCCTATGCAGGATTGTTTGGCTCGGCCTGGGAGGAGGGGACTAGACCTACCTGGACTGAGTCTACCAGGTTGACCTCAGTCTGTGGGGAAGGCTTTGCCCTGGAGGAGATGGGAATGAGGGGGGGGCGTTGGGGGGAAGGTGAGGGGGACGGGAGGGGGGAGAACAAGGGAATCCGTGACCAATATGTAGAACTGAATTGTATTGCAAAATAAATTAAAATAAATTAAAAAAAAAGAGAAAGAAAGAAGAAAAGACAATTACTAGTTTTAAATACTTTACATTGGATTGGATTGTTTTATATTGTATACAAATTATATATATTGAAATTGATATTGTTAGAAAATGCTATATGTATATTTCTAATTGTACTTATACCGTTCATTTAACAATGCAATTTTCTGATCCTTGAATGTTATTATTACCAACTATTAGGATATAAAGAAATGAAAGTTAGTAGTTAGACATTACAATAGAAATTGTAGTCATATTAGATATGTTTTAAAAATTGAGCAGATATATTTTAGACAGGTCATCTTCAAACCCTTCGGAGATCTACAGAATATGGCATTTAAAATGTTTTAATAACTTAGAAAATTTTTCTTTTTTGTTATGATTATGAGACATGTCAGCTCCTGGCAGTACCAATCTACTTCAGAGAAAATATGGGCATTGAAGAAACTGCATATGGAGTTAACTTTCATTGTGGCAAAAGTTAGCCACTGGACAACAAAGTATCCTTGAATCAACTGCTGACAAAATGGACAGACAGGACATGAAACAAAGGACTACTGATTCTTGCCAAAACGAGTGTGGTTATGGCTTTATCAAAAGGCATCTTCTGAGGCCAGGACAATATGGCACCATCCCTGAAGTGGCCTTCGCAATTTGGAAAAGGTACAGTGCCCTTTTCTTCGAAGGCAGCTGAATAGGCAGTGGGCCGATGGCTTCTGATGTGCAATGGAACAGCAGCTGAAACAGTTATTCTTGAAGAGTAACTAAGCTCACGCCTCGCAATAGTAAACTGGCATTTGACAGAGGGATGTGGAGAAGAACGGGATGCTAAGATGAAGCCATATATACACAGCCAAGAATGGACAGCTGAATTAAAAAATCAACAACAATTTCCAGAATTTAAAATCCTGAATCATGACATGACACTAGTGGAATTCAGGTGTTTCTGGTACATGGACTGCTCTCACCCAATGTGAGGTTGAACTGTCGACCTTGTGTACATCCTACTTCACAAATGAGTCTGTCAGATATGCTAAGCCTATAGGCTGAAGATGATGCCCCAACACTGTGGAGAAACCTCAGGTGACTGTCCAGGCAGCTGGCTGTTTCTGTCAACTCACAAATTTTTTGGAAGTTGCTTGCATGCACTTTCTGTTTTTATTTTTGTTAGCTAATATTATTTCCTTCTTGGGTCTCTGAGGGAGTTGAAGATTAGTTAGTTATAGTTGAAGGTTAGTTAGTTATAGTTGAAGATTAATTAGGATAGAAAGTGAATTAGATACATTTTGGACTTAACAAAATAGGATAGATAATGAAATTATTTTCTCTGAATTTGTCAAATACAAATGGACTAGACATTGTTTAGACATTTATTACTTGTATATATTGTATATAGTCATTGTACTTTTGTATATAGTTTTTCTTTTGTTAGTTATAACCTTTTTCTTTTTTTTCCTTTTTATTAAAATAGAAAAGGGGAAAAAAATCACAGAATATAATTGTGAGCAGATTAACACAAGTATTTTGGATATACAGATCTTTGGAAAAGCATGCATTGTATTCACTGTTATGGAGGAACAAAATGGATAAAGCGATGTTTTGTTAAAAAAAAAAAAAATGACATCATGAAATTTGCAGGCAAATGAATGGAACTAAAAAAAAAAAATCATCCTGAGTGATTTAACACAGACCAAGAAAGGCAAATATAGTATGTATCTACTCATAAGTGGATATTAAGTAAATGATAAACAAGCTACACTCTGAGCCAGAGAGGATAGGTAAGGAGGAGGGGTTTAGGGGATGCAGAAATCTTCATGGGAAGAGGAAATGGAATAGTTTTTACCAGCAGACAAGGGCTGGTGGGGAGAGGAGCAGGATGGGTGATCAGGTAAGGGGAGGGGAGATCAGTCAGAGGGAGATAATGCAGAGAGATGCAGTAGTAATTTGGGGGCTTTGGGGAATGGTTTGGAAACCTACTGCAGGGAAAACTTCCTGGAATGCATGAAGGTGATTCTAATGAGGACTCCTATTAATGTGGGATTTGGAGTCTCAACTAGCCATCTCTTGTATCCATTCAAGGCTTCCAGTGGCAGGACTGGGTTGCATCCAGTTGAGTTGTTGGCCAAGGGAGTTCCATGGAAATCCTCAAACAACACAGGTTGTTGCTAAAACAAAAAGGTTGCCCTCTGAAAACTGACAGCTGGGCCCCATTTGCCAAGGACAACACTCACACAACTCTTTGAACATAGGAAAGTCCGGCTGGTGCCTTCATGAATCTCTCATTCATACATTCTAGTCACTTTGGTGTAGGAAGATACTCTGCAGGCTTTGAAAGAGAAATGTGGACAGCAACCCAGCCACAAAACCTTTGATCTACAATCTGTCCTGCCTAGAAAATATTCTAGGGCAATGATGGCACAGAACTTGTGGGAGTATCCAACCAATGTCTGATTTGGCTGAAGGCCTACTTCATAAGAGGAAACACATACCTGACACTGCTTGTGTGTCCAAGAACCAGAAACTAGATAGCCCACACACCTAGGGTAAAACCAAACGCTACTGGTGTGAAAAACAAAATAAAAGTATCAATAAAATATTTCTAATGGTATTTTACTATTCTCATAGATCAGTATTTATGCATGCATCATCAGAGAAGCTTCCTCTGGCAGTAGATGGGAACAGATGCAGAGACCCAGAGCCAGACATCGGGCAGAGAGAGTCTAAATGGAATATCTCTAACAAATGTCTCCTCTTGGAGCTCAGGGAATCCTGAGGAAGAGGAGGCAAAATGATTGTAAGAGCCAGAGAGGATGGAGTACACCAAGAGAATAAGGCCCTCTGAATTAATTAAACAAGGGACATATGAGAGCACAGAGACTTAAGCAGCAAGCACAGGGCCTATATGGGTTTGCACCAGGTCCTCTGTGCATATATTATCCTGTTAGCTTAGTATTTTTATGGGACTCTTGAGTATGTGAACAAGTGGGTCTTTGACTCTTGTGCTTGTTCTTGGGACTCTTTTCCTCCTTTTGGGCTGCCATATCTGACTTCAAAATGATAGTTTTTGCTTTGTTTTATTATTATTATTTATTTTGTTATATTTTGTTATTTCTTAGAAGACTGTTCTTTTCTAATGAGAGACAGAAAGGGAGTGGATCCAGAGGAGAGGGGGTGGTGGGGAGGAACCGAGAGGAGTAGAGGAAGGGAAACTATAATGAGCATATATATTGTATGAGAAAAAAATCTATTTTCAATAAAAGAAAAAAGTGTAAGTTTCTGTACTTTGGGATTCATTTTGTAATTGATAATGATACAAAACATTTATGATTGGTATTTATACAATAAGAGAATGTTCTAGTTTCAGCAATTCCCTGTGTTTCTGATCCTACACACGCTAGCCCGTAAGTTCATGCCGGAACCTGCTATGCCACACTATTCAAAATGATGTCATTTACCATGTGATCTCTAGTGCTGTGACAGAGAGATGAGTGGAACTCTGAAAAATGACTGAGAGATGTGGGCAAGGGTTTATGAAAGCTGTGTCTTCCTTGGGAATGGAAACTGTTGGATAAGAAGGTTTGAGATGGGATTGCTAGTGGGCACTGAATCATTTTAGGCAAGAGAAAATTAAGACACAAATGCGAACTAGAGGTATGCATTTTCTGGGAAACCACAAATATTTTTGTTAGGTATTGCACTGAAAGTGAAACAAACGAGGACTGAGAGAGGGACCTGTTTTCACCTGTTATGTGGAGCTTGGCATTTCTGATGGAACAGGAAGTCTACATGCAGATCTTCATTCACACTAGACACATTTCAATATACAATGACCACATGTGGCTGGTGGCAATAGCATTAGGAAATGCAGGTTATAGAATATTTTCATCATTGCAGAAATTTCTATCAGCTGCACTGCTCCTGACTGCATATAAATCTCCCTTACAACTGAAATTTGAACATTAAGAATGAGACCTGGATCATTGTGCATGGCAACTAAATGCCTATTGAATGAATGAAAAATGCTGGATTTTTATTTGAACTATCTATAGTCACCATTCACATATAAGTTCAATTGAATTTCCCTATAAGAGGTTTTTGGTATATGTCTCTAGAATTTCTGTAAAAAATGCATGCTATAATTAAGAAAATTTTCTGTACCATGATTTCTGAAGTGGAACATAAACAATCCTAGATGTTGATAAATATTCTCATCCTATCATAGCAGTTTTCCGCTATCAATACCTTAGAAAGATGCTTGAAGTTCAAGTTGACAATGCAGGGTGGTTTTTACCTGTTTTCTCCCATGTTTAGATTTTGAAATGCCTTCCTCTTCTAGTAGCCAGTTACATGCTGAAATAGCTGAATCAGTTATACTCTGGCCTCTATCATTTTTGGTAACATTTTCCCCCTGCCCTTCTGCATATCATTCCAATTATACACATCAGATATGTGTACCTCATCTATTTGAAACAGTGATCTCCACAAATGCCTTCCTTATGAAATTCGGTTAGTTGCCCCCCACTGTTGTGTGATATTTTGTTTGTGTTGTGACAAATAAAGCTTGCCTAGAGATCAGAGGACAGAGCTAGCCACTAGTTAACCATAGAAGCTAGGCAGTGGTGGCTCACATCTTTAATCTCAGCACTTAGGAGGCAGAGACAGGAAGTGATAAGGTAGGACAGAGACAGGATCTCGAGCTTTTCTGTCAGAGGATCTGGAGAGGTAATAAGTCACTGGTGGCTGTTCCTGTGCTTCTCTGATCTTTCAGGTTATTACTCTGATATTTGATCATGTTTTTTATTGATAAGACTAATTAGGTTTACCCTTCACCCTACCCTGAAACTGTCACCAGTTCAAAGAGATATGTACAAAGACATAATTCTGCAATTATATTGAGTACACAGAGAGCTTGCTCTTAAGCATTCGACTTTTAGTTTGTTTGATGAAATCTCTAATGGAGGCCAAAGTTATGTAGATCTATTCAAACAGCGTTAAGCAATTCTAGATCCCAGCATCTGTCACATGGAATGGTCACGTAACAGGTGGCTCTAGAGAAGAACCACAATTCACATCTTGCTAGGAACACAGATAATCTGTTTTTGTGCAACGTGGACACTGTGAGCCACTGTTCTTCAGAGGACACAGGTAGAGATCATGTATCACATCATTTGCTTTACCCATGTGTTTTTAAGTGCCCACATGTCAAAGCCAAGGAGAGAACAGAAAGATGGCTGTACTGCAGGGTATGAACTACACTTCCCTGTAGCACACACAATGAGATCTCTAAAGCTCATGTGCAACAAAATAAATGTACTCCCATTGGTGGTCAAGGTACTGTTGGAGCAGACAAGGAATACTTCCCTTACCTGAGATAGGGAAAACCCTTATCCCCGAGGAGGTGATACTGTACAATTAAGAGCATATGAGAGTGAACTGATAAAGAAGAGGATGGTAGAGGAAACTGTTTTTGGAAAATCAAGAGATGAGAAGTGTAGAGCAGATGTAAGCTGGATCTCTGTGAGTTCGAGGCCAGCCTGGGCTACCAAGTGAGTCCCAGGAAAGGCACAAAACTGCACAGAGAAACCCTGTCTCTGCCTCCCGAGTGCTGGGATTAAAGGCGTGCGCCACCACCGCCCGGCTTTCCTATGGCTTGCTAATAGCTCTGATCCCCGGGCAACTTTATTTATTAACATACAAATAACATTTTAATACAAATAAAATATCACCATAGAGAAGTTCGATGATATAGAATAACAACAAAGCCAGACTGAATGAATGGGTATAGGCAATTTAGGGGGTTTAGACTCTTCTCAGGAAACTGGAATTAAATATATTTCCCACAGGGTAGTGACGTCATGAAACATCTGTGTAAAATATGTCAGCTTGCTGTCAGCACACGAGGTAGAAAATATTTTAGTGTTCCAAGTATTACACAGGAACTTCACCAGCTTTAACGTTCTGGCTATCCTTCCAGTGGATCTAAGCATATATTAATATATATCACTCCATAATCAGCTGTTGACAATCTACACCCTTCTTCTCCCTTAAGAAAAAATTGTATGACTATTGACTTAAGTAGATGAGTGTCTCAATTCACAGAGAATTTTGACAGTCCATTTAAGCATTGGTGCCAATCACATCTTTGCAGTCTCAGTAGAACCCTAAATAATGGACTTTATAATCCAGCCCACACTGCCTTCCTCCCTTCAATTAACTTCCAATCATGGCTCATTCACACCACACCAAAATCAAGTGTTTTTTACTCTGCCTTTATACTGAATTACATGTAAAATTTGTTTTGTGAGCACAGTTCTAGCATTACAGGTGCCACCTGCATGCTTAGTCTTAAAACCTTACTGAGAGATATATTTTCTGTCGTGTACTGGGCACTAATGCTCACATTTCAGGCTGTCCTCTAGTTAACTGTCACTGAAAAAAAGCTCTGTTATCCTAACACAGTCTTGTATGAAGATGCTTTTTGCAGCATTTTTACTTTGAAAATTTTAATTTAAAATATAATGTGCCACCTTGGCCTACAGATGAGTAGCATCTCCATGCAATGGGTTCAGAGAATTTCTTCATTCATCCCATGAGTTAGATTAATGCATATGCAACCAGGACAGACACTTCGAGTTCTCTATAAATTACATATCCTGCCCTATTTAACTTTCTTCATGCCCATTCAAGACTGACAGTCAGTTGACCGTATACCCACAAAGAGAGTGCAACTTGAAAAAAGTGAAAAGATGAGTTGAGAATCATCAAACTTGGAAAACACAGGGCTGAGGTTCAAATTGAGCTGGAGTCATCTGAAAGCTCAGGCATCCGGAGCCTGCCCTTCTGCCCATTATCTTTCAGCATTTTAGCTTTCCCTGAATTGGGCAGCTGCTTGCCCTACTGTCAACTGTTAAACAGATCCTGATCCCACTGCCAGGGGCCCCTCAAACAGACCAAGCTACACAGTCATCTCCCATATGCAGAGGGCATAGTTCAGTCCCATGCAGGTTCTATAACTGTCTGTCTAAAGTTTGTGAGCCCCCACTAGCTTGGTTCAGTTGTCTCTGTAGATTTCCCCATCATGATCTTGACCCCTCTTCTTGCTCATATAATCCCTCTTCCCTCTCTTCAAATGGACTCACAGAGCTTGGCCTGGTACTTGGTTGTGGACTCTGCATCTTCTTCCATCAGTTACTGGATGAAGACTCTATGACAACAGTTAGGGTATTCACGCATCTGATTACCGGTGTAGGCTAGATCAGGCACCCTCTCTGCTATTGCTAGTAGTCTAATCTGGGATCATCCTTGTGGATTCGTGGAAATTTCCCTAGCACCAGGTTTCTCCCTTACTCCATAATTTCTCCAAGCATACTTGCTCAACTATGTTCATAGCATCATTATTTGTAATAGCCAGAACCTAGAAACAATCTAGATGCCCCTCAACCAAAGAATGGATAAAGAAAATGTGGCACATATACACAATGGAGTACTATTCAGCTGTAAAACCAATGACATCATGAAATTTGTCAAATGAATGGAACTATAAAATATCATCCTGAGTGAGGCAACCCAGACTCAGAAAGACAAACATGGTATGTACTCACTTGTAAGTGGATACTAGATGTAAAGCTCGGGATAATCAGACTACAACCCACAGCTCCAGAGATGCTAGGAAACAAAGAGGACCCTAAGAGTGATGCATTAATTGCCTTGGGAAGGGGAAACAGATGAGATCTCCATGAGTAAACTGGGGACAATTCAGGGGGCAATGGAGGGTAGGGGATGGGGAATGAGAGCATGAGGGAACAGGATGGTTGAGCTGGGAGAGGGATGGAGTGGGATAGCAATGAAAGAGATATCTTGATAGAAGGAGAAATATTATTGTTATTAACTTGACCTTTGCTAAAGTTGTATAAGAGTTTCACCTAATGAGGTTAGAAACACATTTCTGGCATTCCCCTCACAAGTGGATCAATAAATATCAAATTCCTTTTCAAATATTAAGTACTTGTCTATGTTGTAGGATGTAAACATTATGTGCCCAAGCAACATCATTTCCATCATTTCTTTCATGAAAGAAAACTAGAAGAAAGAATATTCTAGGTAGAGGGTATAGCTGTGCAAAGACTCCAAGTTGACATGAAAGGTGCAAATTTTGCGGTCTGGATATATTCCACTGGGATTGTACAGGAAGAACCAGGAAGTAGGGATGGCCGTAGAAAAGTCTCATGGATCAGACTGCAATGGTCTCAACTCTAATGCCAGGGAGTTAGATGGAATGATACTGAAATGATTTGAGTTGAAGTGTGATGCAATTAGATCCTCAGTCTAAAGGAGTTCTTTGGGTACATTGTACAGAACAGATTGGAGAGAGCACAAATGAGAAATCAATAGCCTAACACAATGAAGGGAACTGCAGAAAATGAGTGTACTCAGGAAATACGAAGAGGCAGAATCAATGGGTGATAGATTGGACACAACAATTAGGGTGAGGGAAACAAGAAAAATGAAGGGGAAAGAGAATGCTCAGTTTCTTCATGAGGTGACTTCACACCCTTGATACAGCTGCCTAGAAAGAGCTCCTTTTAAACACTTACACAGGTGACTTAAGGAAACAGAAACACTGGGTGCTCTGATCAAATCAAGTAACACCAAACACTCTAGGAGACTCAGGCATTCTTCCTTTTAGAAAGTGCAAGCTCTTGTCATAAATTTTTACAGTTCTCTCCTGCTTTATGTCAAAAATGTCCTCTGAACAGTGTCTAATAAGCTCATTTATGCTAACATAAATAATGACTTATTAAAGCAAGATGACAGGAAACCTTATCTTATTTAATGTCTATGTGTAATTAAATTAAAACCACTCAGTTTGTAACTGGCCCATATTCTTTCATCTATGGCTCATCCAAAGAAGAGCATGCCTAACACAGATACCAACATACAGATTTCTTCTTGGTTTTGCCAACCTAGAGATTCTCTCCTCTTGCCTCAGCTTTTAAAGCCCTTAAAGTATAGATAAGACAGAAGCTTCTAGACAACAAGAGGTCTAGATTTCAGGAAATCATTTGGACATTTTCAAAGTCCCTTTTCAAAACCAGAATGCCCATATTCAAGGATAATATAGGCTCTGCATGGGAAGTAATTGCTCTTATGCCAAAGAAGAGCTGGATGTTTGCTTTCCTCCCTTAGGGCATGACCCAAAATGTTTTCTCCAGGACTGAGTAGAATATGCTCATCGCTCTGAGCATGTCCTTATGATCTGAAATGGATACTGATGATCATATCCGACTTCAGCTTCATTACTTTATTTTTAGATGAATATTTTACCCAGGAAGTTTGAAAAGATTTTGTGCTCCATTTGGTTTAAAAAGACTGACATAATAAGCTTATAGGAGATTAGCTTTCAAATCATAGTTAACGCACAATTTATTTCATCTCTTTTCCTTAGGAAGAATAAAATGATTCTTATGATGAGTGATGAATGAGTTTCTACTATATACAGGAAAATTTGATTAGAACCTTCTGGAATAGAGTACCCTAAAATCTTTATTTTAAAAAGAATATTCAATACAAAAGACTGGGAAGTAGAAGAGGGACTCGGTAGGAGATCACAAGAGTGGGAGAGGAAAAGAGAGGGTAGTGGGTGTGCTAAATAGTTTTATGTCAACCTGGCACAACTAAATTTATCTGAGAAATGGAGCCTCAATTGAGAAAATGACTCCATAAAATTGGGATGCAGACAAGCCTGGAAGACACTTTATTAATTAGTGATTGATGGAACAGTGCCCAGTCCATTGTGGGTGGTCCCAGTGGCTGGTGGTTCAGGGTTATATAAGAAATCAGGCTGAGCAAGCCATGAGAGGAAGCCAGTAAGAGGTTATGATGACCACAGGAAAGTTTACCTGAGATCAAATGTCTTAGGAGAAGCACTCCAAATTCCATTTGAGTCTTAGTTCTTCATAAACAGTGAGTTAAATTGTTATTCTCAGAGAAGCAAGTTGAATTAATGTATGTTGACTAATCTCTGCTGTTCCTAATGAAAGGACTGTGTGAGTCTTGGTGCACAGATGGGCAATAAACCAATCAAAAAGCAAACATGTAACATTCACATGTCTACAGTTAATGATTAATTACTTCATCATAATCTTTGTGCATGTTAGGCAAATGTGCTGCCACTGAGCTGCATCTCAAGCATCATGTTTCATTTTCTTAAAATATTTTAAGAAAAAATTAATCCTCTTTGTATCTTCAAAAGTTGAAGAACTTTTATAACTGGGTGTCATCATAGGCCACAAGTTATAACACAGTGGAAGCAATAAAGGAAGTTAAAAATCTAACCCATTCCAACCAACTCTTGCAGAATACTGTCTGTTTTCAAAGACTCAACCCTTGGCTTCAGGAAGAGTTCCATCTCAATCTCCAAGACAGTCGGGCTACTGGCAAAGAAGGAAGATATTCCTTTGTCTTGGAAAACCCTCCAAGTAGTAAAACAGTTAAGTACAAATCCAGACTTGAATGCATATATACACAGAGCAACATAAAAATTATCATTTTATTTCCTCCAGTCCCCTTGATAAATGTGCCATTGGAGCATGAAGCCAAGTAGGGCTGTTACAGGGCTAATTCCTTTCCAACCCCATTTTCCTCCTTCTCCCATCGATCTCTACTCCCTGCTCACTTCCATTTTCTACCTCCACCCTTGTCTCCTCTTCTTTTCTCTCATGCCCCTGGATACTCCACAAGACCAGCAACAGCTCGTATACTGGAGTTTTCTCTAGTCTTCCAACCTATGCGTAGTGTTTTTTCCCAGAATTTACATAGGAATAAAATCTTTAGCAACTATTTTTCTTTAGCTCTACCTGCTGCTACTGTGGATGTACAGGCATGCAATGAAGCTCTTTCTTTCTGTACTACAAGTACCTCAGTCACATGGATGGATGTTTGTAATTTCCTACTTGCTTGATTGCGTGGTAAATGTTAGTTTCCTGTAAGCATTGCTGTGCAGGAAGAATGCTGGCGATGTTTCTTCCAAGAGTTGCCTCAAAGCAGATGGTCATTAAAAGATTAAAAGTGTGTGTGTGTGTGTGTGTGTGTGTGTGTGTGTGTGTGTGTGTGTGTGTGTAAAAGAAGGAAATGATTCTGTCTTCCTTTCTATGTGGCAGCATGGTGACGTAAGTAGCTAGTTTTAATAGATTAATAGCACCAAAAACACCCCTTTAAATCTCCAAGGAAAGAAATAACTCTCAAGTTGACTGTCCCTGGGCCACGTATTATACTTTTTTTTTCCCTGAGATTACTTGAAGTTGTATAGCTGTTTCATTTCCATAGTTAAATTTACCTTCCATGTAACACTTTGAATTTTGAATCATTGCCTGTTGTATCTATAGTATATTA
The DNA here is from genome assembly GCF_007827085.1 of Peromyscus californicus insignis. Lineage (NCBI taxonomy): Eukaryota > Metazoa > Chordata > Mammalia > Rodentia > Cricetidae > Peromyscus > Peromyscus californicus. Next base: position 151,105,547 of record NW_026294573.1, read on the forward strand.
ATCCAAGGAGATGATCTTATACATGAGAATTTCAAAAGCAAGGAGTTTTTTTCTATATGGAAATACTTTTGGAAGCTCCTCAGGTTACCGTACACGTACCTTCATGCTATGCTCAAATAGAGAGCTACTCTCCAGTCACATCTAGAAAGTTCTCATAGACCCATTTGAGCATATTTAGATTTTTGAATAGATTTCCTGTCTCTCTAATGAACCAACATTGACTAGATACTCACAGTATCCCAGTCACTTTTTTTTATAATTATTTCAGTATTCTACACATACACAGAGACAAAGACAGAGACAGACAGACACACACACACATACACATACACACACACACACACACACACACACACACACACACAGAGAGAGAGAGAGAGAGACAGAGACAGAGACAGAGACAGAGACAGAGACAGAGATCACTGGTGGTTTGAACTAGAATGGCCCCCATAGGCTCATGTACTTGAGTGCTTGGTCCCCAGAAGGTGAACAGTTTGAGAAGGATTAGAAGGTGTGGCCTTATTGGAGTAGGTGATGCCTTGTTGGAGGAAGTGCGTCATTGTCATCAGGAGCAGGCTTTGAGGTTTCAGAGGCTCAGATCAGGCCCAGTCTCTCTCTGTCTCTGTCTCTCTCTGTGTCTCTGTCTCTGTCTCTCTCTGTGTCTCTGTCTCTCTCTCTGTCTGCCTGCTGTCAGCTACATCTCCAGCTAAGACTTCCCTGCGTATTCCTCCACACTCCTCACCGTAATGATAATGGACTGATCCTCTGGAATGGTAAGCAAGCCCTCAACTAAATACTTTTCTTTTGTAGGAGTTTCTTTGGTCATAGTCTCTTCACAGCAACAAAACAATGACTACTAAAACAGTCACCTAGGTTTTTACATGGTGAACTGAATTCTGGAAATTTAGAATTTTCCCAAACTTAGTTGCTAAGAAGAATTTAGTTTTGACTTCATGTAGCTTCCAAACTTCAAGTGTTTAATGTAGACTTTTATCTTCTGGGAAAAGTAGGAGAGACTCAACCCCCAGGTGCTGGAGTTTGAAGCAAGGAAATAAACCATATTCTTCTGAAAATCACTTTTTCAAGAAATGAAGGTTCATACTGAAATGTAATGTAGCAGAATGTCTTCTAACATTCCAATAATTAGGAAGCTATGCCAATATTTTTAGGCCATTTATTGTCCAGAAGGCAGTAAATAAAGACAGCCCCACTACAATAAATGGCAAGAGTCAGCAGCATCATTTAGCTATGGTTCTACTTTTTCTGTTATTTTTTTGATGCCCCAGTATTATATTTAATAGATTGGTGTGCTGGATAAATCTCCTCATTTTCAGTTCCCTAGTGCTGAGCATGTTACAGAGACTCAATAAACACAAGCCAATAACAACCTTCCCAGTCTTGCACCAGGGGAAATTTCTTCCCAGCAGGAGCTCGTGATTGACTTCCAACCTGATGGCTCTCATAACCTCTGATGTTCTTACTTTCACTGGCTTGCCTGAGAAGCCTGACTTCTCTGCTGTCAGCGCACTGTCTCCTTATGGACGTGTGCTCTGGCAGTCCTTTGCTTTTTCTGGGAATTTAATTTAACTGTGAATTTAGTGTAGATGAAATACAACCTTTTAAGTAACTTCTTACCAATTAGGTTTTTTGAAGTTAATGAACACAGCCATGTGTTGGTTTAATCATTCCAACCATTTGTCCACTCTTTGTACTGCAAGCCTCAGAGCATACACTTAGTTAAGTGATACGTAGGCAGACTGTGACTCTTTTCAATGCCTCTCAGAGCAAATTGTTCCAATAACGGAGGCCAACCTTTAATTTTTTTTCTTTGAATCCATATTTGTGATACATTATACCAAATGTAAAAGTAGGTAAGAGATTTATTTGGCCTAGTAGCCTAAGGTTTTGACCCTCTCAGCACATTAATTTAATAGGGAGGAGGAAATGTCATTTTTTTCCACTTAAAAGAGCAGGTCAATTTTTAACATCATTGACCTTCATTAAAGGTAAAAGTCTAATTCTTAATTGTGCTTTTTTTATTTTGTTTCTGTGTCTCAGCTGCCATGCCCACTAAAAGTCTACCTGAAACAAAAGATGCAGAAGCACAGTAGCATTTAGCACCACAGGGGGATGGCACAAATAGGCCCTGCTTCCATCCCTAGCCATGCTCACAGACTTTCTAAGGCTCTTACTTAAAGACAAAAGTGTAGCTAGAGTTTTCCTGCCTGGCCCACAGTCAGGACAAATCTCTCTCGCCCGCCAGTCCCACAGTCGCTCAGACCCGACCAAGTAAACACAGAGACTTATATTGGTTACAAACTGTATGGCCGTGGCAGGCTTCTTGCTAACTGTTCTTACAGCTTAAATTAATCCATTTCCATTAATCTATACCTTGCCACATGGCTCGTGGCTTATCAGCATCTTCACATGCTGTTTGTCATCGTGGCGGCTGGCAGTGTCTCTCTGACTCAGCCTTCCACTTCCCAGCTTTATTCTCCTCCTTGTCCCGCCTACACTTCCTGCCTAGCCAATGGCCAATCAGTGTTTTATTTATTGACTAATCAGCAACACATTTGCCATACAGAACATCCCACAGCACAAAAGTACAAGTCCAATTCATAAAGATATAAACAAAGATGACCGAGTTTTTCCAGTGTTGCTCCAGGATTTTCTTTTGTTTCAGTTATAAAAATTCAGAATATGGCTATAAATGATTTCTTGGATATGGTCTCATGGGATCTTGGTATCATCAACTGGCTTTAGCATCAGTTCCATAACAGTAGGGTTCTGACGAGATCTGCTTTGCATGGCCAGCCAGATAGCTGAGCGGGTAAAGTGCCTGCAGCTGAACCTGAGTTCAATCCCCAGGACCCATATAGTATAAGGAGAGATAATAGTCCCTCAAATGATCCTCTTACCTCCACTTGAGTGCCATGGCAATACACCCACAAACATACACTCACATGCACACAAAATAAATAAATTAAAATGCTACAAAAATTAAGATCTTCCTTGATATTTTGATCACTTTAGATGTCTGTTTTTCTTTTATCAGAAGTAAATATAAATGTTTTAATCTAGTATACAAATCTCTTGCTACTGTGATGGATTTTATTTGTTTGTTTGTTTTGCTATTCTAGTTATGATATCAACCTAGTTGCCCACCAACAGGTGAATAGATAATAAAAATTTGGTATATATAAAATGGAGTATTATACATCTCTAAAGAAAAATGAAATCACAAAATTTGCAAAAAAGTGGATGAGCTCAGAATGTACAATATTCCACAAGGCCACATAGTCTCAAAAAGAAAACAACATGTTCTCCCTTATACTTGGAATCTAATTATATATATATATATATATATATATATATATATATATATATATATATACAAATGTACATGTAGGCATAGTATAAATGTAGAAAAAAGAAAAGGCAAGGCTAAATGGGAGTGAGGAAAGACTGAATGACTGTACTAACTGTACTGAAGTCCACTGAGTTGTATGGTGTTTAGGTAGTTAATTTCAGTGTGCGATGTTATTTATTTGCAATATTTTTATAATAAAGTTTAATATATTATTTTTTAAAAAGAGGGAAAAAAGGTAGAGTTGTTGAAATATTGTGCTTAACTAAGAATCAGATTCTGTGAACTAAAAGGATTTGCATTAGACTGAAGTAGGTAATTCATTTCATATAACCTACAATAAAACAGAAGATCTTATAAGGAGTGATAGATGATGAGAGATGATGAGTCTAAGGAAGTCTGGAGGAATCTAAAAGTTCTTATCTAATGTTTTCAATCTTAGTAAAGCAACAATCACCAGCTGAGAGGAAGGTTTGGAGAGAATATGCTGGAAACTTGAAGAGGAAAAAATTAGATTTAAAATAATCATCAAAGACAATGTGATTAGCTCCATATAAGGCAGTTGATTAAATAACAGCATTAAAGGTCCGCTTCTGGTTCATTCATGAATTGATAGTGAGCTGACATGGTTGTGCTTCAGACAGTTGGATTTCTTCGGGATTATATTAAGGGGAGACTAGGGTTGTTTTACTGTTTCATAGCTTTAATTTGGTGGCCTGGTTAGTTGGGTTTTGCTTTGTTTTGTTGCAGTCCAGGACATCAAACCCAAGGGCAAACAACTAGTCCACACCGAGCTAAAGTCCCAGAACCAAGTAGATTCTAAGAAGTAAACATAACGCAGAAGACGTAGAAGGAGAATGGGCACAGAGAGGAATCTGAACATTAAGACGGAATAAAAGAAGGAAAAAAAACAACAACAGACAAATCCAAATGGTGACAGCAGAAAGTGGTGGTTCGCTTGTAGATAGAAGAACAATTGTGTTTGGGGCACTGTATGCGGAGTCCACTATTTCAGTGGGAGATGAGGACAGAGAGACCAGAATGAAATGGAAACTGTGGAGCAATTACACTCACTAGTAGTGACAAGATCTCAGGTGACTCTAAAAGTGAATGGATATATTTGACACCATCTAAGACAAGGAAGATTATGGAAGGTCAGGCTTTGGAAATGAGAGTCAGGAATTTCATTTGGGGTGCAATAGTTTTAAGATGTTTATTAGAAATAGCCATGATCATACAAATCTGAGTTTTGGAGAAAAATAGTAAATTTGAGAGAAATCAACATAGCAAGGATAGTAATTGAAGCCATGAGACACGATAAACTCACCAAAGATGTACTATAATGAAAGTTAATACTATTATACACAAAGGACAGCACTTTAGAGTGACCTCACAGTCCTAATGTCTAAGCTCAAGTCATAGCTCCCTCCTTCCTCCCTGTAAAATGTTGGGTAGATTTTTTTTAACTGTAACATGATGTGACACAGAGGCAATATATATCTTACAGATGATTGTGATACTTGAATAAATTCATCTGTGCAAATAACTTAGTATGTGCATTATATAGAGTGAGCTCTTAAAAACACTAGAAAGCATGAGTAAGATCACAATGTGGGAAGAGCAGAGGAGCATAGGAAAAGGCCATTTGCTTTTCTAGGTAAGGTAGGACATTTTAGGTGAGTCTTGGAGAATACTCAAGGGGATAAATAAAGGAGATGCAAAACTATAACAGAAAATGACAAGGACCAGCTTTCAGAGTTGGATGAGGAAAGGACCAGAGTGTGCAGAGCAGATCCAACTTGGTCCTTCTCAAATAGGCACAAACTGACCTCCCTTCAAGAATCCATGAGATTCTAATGAGAGAAGGCTCCAAAGGCTTGTCCTCTAGGCAAATGGGCAACTTAAGGAAGCATAGGGGCCTTGGAAAGATCAGTTCTCAGAATCTGGGGAGGTTATATTCACACCTCCTAATAATCCAGGCTATATGTGTTTCTCAGATGATGATACTGTTTTGTGGCTTTATTTTTTAAGATATATAGATAGATAGATAGATAGATATAGATATAGATATAAACATACATAAATATGACATTTAAATATCCAGTGCCTGTGGTATGGAAGAGGATTTAGTTACTAGAGAGTAAAATTACGATATTTAGGTGGACCAAAAGTCAAAATTACTAAGGTGATTTCTTTTTAATATCCAAGCCCATTAATGTACAATCTTTTGCTGAGTATAATGCACCTGTGTGGGCACTTTCTGGCATTTAATGAATAAAAGAAATTGGAAATTTTAATTGTAAAAATCTCCTGAGGCTGTTGGTCAGGAAAGTATGTCTAAAATATTCATTTGCTCATAATGCTCCATAAGCCAGAGATACAGGGTGAAAGCAAAATCCTCCAGTGTATGACAAAGAAACTTTGCATTATAAAAGGTCACTCAGGATCACCATGACCTCAGTAGTGAAATGCTTAATAGGATTCTTGGCAGCTCTCTAGTTGATAAGGAAAGTGACACTTCCTTAAGAGTAAGTTTTGAAATGTCGATATAATACTTAGATAATTAACCTGGAAGTATTGTGTTGCAGAGCGGGACCACTTTAGTAATCAGCCTCATCTGGACTTAATGCAAAGATAACTGTGGTGAGGCAGGGGTTCTGAAAGGTCCCTCTCTTCTTTAGACATCTTTCCCCTCTGATCCTGAGGGTACTGTGGACACATGCAAGTGTCGGAGTAACTACTATGACCCTTTGGCTCTGAATTTACACAGTGAGCAGATCCTTGATAACACTGTCCACAGTGAGAAAATGGGTTAAGGGAAAGGATAGTCGTACAACCAGATAAAACCTGGAGCGCCTTAATGAAGCACCAGACAGTGGTCCTAAGCCACCAGCAGATGGAGCAGCCCGTCTCTGTGGAAGGACCATGTTCCTATTTCACTGAGTTAAATGGGCCAATACCAGCCAACCAATCAACTCTGGGCATCTTATCTGATCTTATCATAAACTACTTTTCCATTCATAAAATGGTAACAGCAAAATCTCCCAAACTTTGTACAGGGAACACTGTGAGCGCACATGTAAATGTAACCTCCTGTACTCAGAAATTTTCTCAGGAAGCACACTGCGTAAATTCAAGGAATGGCTAATTGTTTTTGCAAATTGAGTTACAGCTATGGAAAAGATTGAAATCATTGCACAGTTAATCTTTATCTTGTGGGAAGCAAGAAGCTTTGCTGTTTTCTGTGGATAAAAATTGCCTTGGGGCAAGGAGATAACAGTTTTCATTTAATTGCGTATGTTAAGGGAACTTAAAAATATTTAAATATATGTTGGCTAATCAAATAAATAAGCTATACAGGATTGTTTTACAATCTTAAATACACTGTGTACAAATACATTATTATTTTTTATGACTGTTAATTATTTACCCTCCCTTTGGAAAATTGTTTTGAACATGCAAAAGGAAACTTTTGAACACTGAGAATTAAAATACATTGCACCATATGTCTGTTTAAGGAATTACTTTAAACTTGATGCAAGCTATAATTTGTTGTAAATGGGTGTATTTTTCAAACACTCCAACAACTATAGCATGTTGGGATTTATTTCTTGTCTCATTTTAATTCACATTTTAGAAAAAAGTTTTTAGGTCTTGTTTTTAGATATGTTTCGCTCACTGAAAAAGTTCACTGACAGCCTGAGGTCATAGGCAAGAACTGGCTGGGTTATAGCTGCCATCTCCTCTCCGACCATCACAAGATAAAGAAAGCTCTGCTTTTCTCGGCCCATTTAACCCAAGAAGAGTTGAAAACTCCACAGCATGCCTGGAAGATGGCTATAGAGTAAACTTTCAGCCATCTCAGAAACTACTTGACTCTAATAGGCTGTGAAAGTCATTCTGAGTCCTTGGAAACATTACCTTGAGTGTGTTCTAAAAGTGTGCTCACAAACCAGTAATCCAGAGATCGTGTGCCCTCCTTGCCGAGTCTCTCTGCCCCTAAGTAGGCCAACATTATTTCCCTGCAGGCTCCTAGGAAAATCTCCCTGCAGCCTAAAAGCTTTCCCTAAGTTTAAAAAAAAAAGAAGGTTGGCAGTCCAGCAAGGTGAACTTCCCAAGGTCATGTGACAGGTGAACATTGTGCAGTGTTGGATGTTCTCCATACTGCCGCCAGGACAAGCCTCTGGGAGCCAAGAAGCCCCAGGTCCAGAGCTGCAGTCCTGTGACAGTCACCCAGGGTGCTTGGATGAGTTTTCCCATGGGGCACTGAACAAAGGCTCAGACCTTTCTAGTCCTTCTGACCTCTTGAACAATCAAGGTCTAAACAGGATGGAAAATTCCAAAGCTGCTGCAAGTTCAAATGGGCGCTGGATTTCTTGTAGTAATTCCTAGTTCTTCTGTTTTGTTTTACTAGGCCAGGGATTGAACCCAATATCTTGAGCATTCTAAGGAAGCACTTGTCCCCAAGCCACTCTCAGTGAGTGCTCTCTTCTATTAAAGCTAAAGCTCAAGGCCAAGTAAGGGATGAGGGATAAGTTAACTCTAAGTCTAGTCTGTTCGAGCACTCTGCACACAGTGAGGCAAATATCAAAACCTAGTGATGTTCCGGAATACCAGAGAAGACTTGAATGCCATTATCTTCCTTAGATGTCCATTGTCACTTTTGCCCTGGCAAGCAGGAAATAGACTATTTCTTAATAAAATCACCCACTCTTTGAAGTCCATCCTGTGGTTGCTGCTAACAGGAAAGGCATTTTGATTTTTTAAGTTAAAAGTCTTCCTGTACCAAAACCCGGCCTTTCATGTATTGCTTTTCTTTGCCCAGGAAAAATAAAACAGACAAAAAGTGAATAAATGCAAAGCTAATTACTTCAACCTTGTTGTATGATCTAGTTTCCATTCTTCTATTCCTTGTCCAACATTGGTAAGCAAACTAAAGGCCTAAGGTGGTCAGAAGCCCAGAGCATAATACTGCTAGTAGATAAACAACAAACCTTCAAATCATACGTCCCCCAAATGATCATCTCACTGTGTCATTTGACATAAAATATTCATAGGAGTGACTACATATACATAAGAGTTGTCACAGTTATTAAACAATATGCCAGGCAATATGTTTATATGCAGTGCTTCTTAAAACCTTTTGATTAAAAGACAGCATTGGTGGGAGATTTCAAAATTAATTTGTCCAGGATCTTGAAGTAGTTTAACATGTTTGGTGTCTTTGTCTTGGGCAGCAAGCAAGCTTGATAGCACTGTTCAAAGACTCTTCTAGGAGTGAGAATCTTCATTTCCCTCACAATCGCTTTTTAATAGGACATAGCTGTTTCCAAATTAGCCATTGTTTCTTACGTATAACTTTGTGCGTGCAGGCAACTTTTCTGGAGTTTTGAAGTTATGAAATCAGTGTGGCCTTTTCCTCCTGTGTTCTGGGATTACCTGAGATGTTGGCCTTTCTAGCCAGAGTGGGGAAGGTAGACCCGTACCAGGACTGAAGAGGCATAATGCATAGGACATTTTGTAAATTTGAGAAAAAGAGAAGAAGTTCAGTTCTCCTCTTGTCTCTGGATCCTTCCTGTCTACTTGACTCTGCCTATTGCAAGAAAGAAAGAAGCAAATTTTAGACAAGGGAGCCCACTGTTCCAGTTTTAGGGGAGATATGTGAGCAGGGCTGGGGACAGTAATTAAATCAAAAGAGTTCTCAGTATCTGGAAGGAGACTCCTGACAAAGTGCCCTGTGGTAACCTGTTAGGATACAAAGGACAAATAAGAATACACTGTGTCTATGCAGCATCCCAGAATCCTCCATCACCTACAGATTAGAATACAACAGCATATTCCACATGGCCTTACAGCCTACTGAGGTAACTAAGGGTTCCTGCACTAGCTAGGGACCAGATACAATTCTCTCTTGGATCTAAGTCTTTCTGCTGTGATGGCAAAGAACAAAATCCCTCCTACTGCCGTACACTCACCAACTACATCATCAGCATCAGATACCAGAAGGCACCCAAGAGCAAGCAGACAAAGGACCCTGAAGAAACAGAAGACGCTGAGGAAACTACAAGGGCTGTGTATGTGTCTCTGAGTTCTCCCTGTCTTTTCCTATCTATTCCACTGGTTTCACTATCAAGTTCAAGTAATCATTTGTTTTCAAAAATCATGGACATTATATTAGCCCTTTGGAAAGCCTCAAAACAAGCTGGGAAACCCAGGGCCCACAAGCAGGCATTTGTTGCAATGCCAAGGACTTTAAGATTTTCCTATGCTGTGGATGGGGAAAAATGAGGCCATAGCTATGTAGCTATGGGTTAAGTGGGCTACTTACATCTACTTTTTTGATGGGCAGGTATTTTACAAACATAATATTTTCTTGTCTTTTCCTTTCTCCATGAATATGGGTTCATTTAGACTTGGTTTCCTCACCCAAAGTGACTTATTTGGCTTTCTTTTTTAACTTATGGCAAGAGGGACGAAGTGCTAAAACCACAGGAGGACCAAGAGGCTATACATGTCAAACATTTATATTTGTGGTCTGTACATATATAGATATGGTTGTCATGCTTCATCTATCCCAATTTGAACTCCTTTTTTTAATCTGACAAGTGAAGGTTCTGGGGTTTGCAGTTGCGAAGTGCCCAGTGCATTTAGGATTTGCTGCACATTTTGCTTTTGTGGAAACAGCAAAATGATGTTCTCTCCAAGCTTTGATGCTGGCAGAAAATGGAGGTCACAGAGTAAGATTCTGAGACAGAGGAGAAGGTAACCAATCCTCAGTGTTCTTGGTGGAAAATGATAAAATGTGAAAAATGTATGTTTTGAGGTAAAAAGAAAAAATTCTCAAAGCTCCAGCCACCTAGAAAGAGGTACAGATGCTGCGCTTCTGGCTTGCCTTTGACACCTCCTGTGGTAGCCTCACTCATATTCCTTCTTTTTTTAATTTCCTTTCTTTATCCTATGACACTTCCTCTCATCACCCTGCAGTTTGTAATTGACTGTCAGTCATTCAAAGTTGCCAGTGGATAGAGTCCAGAAGAATTCCCACAGTCTTTAGAGAAAATATCTTTAGCACTATTGAGAGTTGGGAGAAAATGTTTAGATTCATGTAACTATCAATTAAAAGGACGATGTTTGCATCACATTGGAGATACATGTTTTTGAATGGAGATTGTTATAAGCTATTATGTAAGAAAATGAGAAACAAGAAGTGGGGTGTTACCACAGGAGAATTTTTTTCTCTGAAGCTCAGTCCTCTTTCATTTAATAATGTTCTCTACTGGGGAACTAGTGAGATCTTGATATTTTCCAATCAGACTCAGAGACTATATTAATGATGCTTACTGTTGATTTTTAAGACTCTAAACAAAGGCCATTTCCCTTCACAGATTGATATTTCAATGAAGATACGTTTTATTTGACTTCATCCCCTGTAGATATTCTTCATCACCATTTCAAGAAAATTTCATAAACTAGAATGAAAATATTAACTACCTCATTTGTACCACAACAAATTCTCCCATAATGTCCATAAAACTATTGGGTACCATTAAGCAACCAACCTTATCAGTCATGTCTTTTATTTGGAGTTAATGGCATGGCCCGGGGAATCTCATACAATTTTCCAGAATCGTGGCTGCAAAAACTCCAAGGGATAATCAAATATAGCTGCCAGGTTTATACTAATTTTCATCTACTTTTTAATAGAGTGAAACTCACAGTTCGAAACGGTGTAGCAGCAGGGTGTTTTACTAATTACCGCCGAGTAATGAGCTGCAGCTCAGGGGTTAGCTGGGGAATATTCAGACCACATTGCAGGTTTCAGGGCTTTACTAGATGTTTCCATCTACTCCTCCTGCCTTCTTGGGTCCCTCTCCATGTGGGATGGCTTAGAAACAGACCCCTGCTCCATCGGTCTCATAGAGGAAACCACTCATCCTTCTCCTCTTTGGAAACACATATTTTTCTTAACATGGACTAAAACTCAAGTAGAGTAGCCACAAAACTCGATGCTTTAAAGCCATCTGGAAATGCCTATTTAACTACAGTCTTCACATGAAGACAGTTTTGGCTTGGATGATGTTACAACAAATGCGTCTTCTGCATCATTTTGAACCTGAGTGTTTCTGTTCAGTACTGGAAATTGTAGTTTTATAAAAAGGAATTAAGAGTTTTAAAATTATTTTGGAGCAATTTTTTTCTAATTGTAGTAACTCTGGATGTTTTTTTTTTCTTTCTCTTTCAGTTTTCTATCTGTCACTCAAGCAGTGTGCTTCTGCTCAGTCCATCCCCACCAACACTACCATTTTTTGACATCTCAGGTGCTATTTCAATTTTCATCACTTGTAAATTGATGGAAATGGATGTGATACTCATCGGAGATGGATGTGATAATCGTGTTGATAAGCTGAAAATAGGGAGGCTACTCATTCTCTAGCTGTATAATCAGGCAATTTTTTTTCTGATGAGATTGCAGGTTAAGCACTGTATATTTGTAAGTTTAGTCCATAAAGGACATAAATCACAGGAAGCCAAACCTATAAACATTTCAAAATAATTATCCTACCTTCTATCCCTACTAACAGAGACCACTGCTACCCACTACTGATGGAGAGGGAAACCGATAGCTTTGTGAAGCCTCCTCATTTAGCCACCATCAGTAGAGTAGAGGGATTTGGGAACAAAGTCAGCCTGGTTTAAATCCCAGATGTCCTTACTACCCAGCTGAACTTGCAGAATTATTTGTTATCTCTAAGGGCTGTGGTTTGTCAATAAAATAAGAAGAGTAATAGAACCTATCTATCAATGGTTATGCTGAAGATGAAATAATAATATGTATAAAATTCACCCATCAGAATCTTGCAATTAACAAGGGATCAATAAATATTAATTTTTATTAATATCAGAATTCTTTTCTTTTTTTTTTTTTTTGGTTTTTTTGAGACAGGGTTTCTCTGTGTAGCTTTGCACCTTTCCTGGGACTCACTTGGTAGCCCAGGCTGCCTTGAACTCACAGAAATCCGCCTGGCTCTGCCTCCGGAGTGCTGGTATTAAAGGCGTGCACCACCACCGCCCGGCTTTATCAGGATTCTTTTCCATCCAAAAGTGAGACCACACCTGTGAGTTCAAAGTGTTTCAACTTCTTTAGACTCCAACACTAGAGAAGTCTACAGTGCCACTAACATTCACTTGTCAAAAAAATGTAATGGAAAAGCTCCCCTGGCACAGAATCTGCTAATATCAGGAGAGGTACAAAAATGTAATTATCCTCAGATCTTACTCTCAAGTACTTTACTCTTGAAAAGATATTTGACATGAACTTGAGCCACGGAAATGCAAAGTCAACAATAGTAAATGGTATGAGTAAGCAAGGCAATGTCAGCAAAATGTAGTGACTGAGTTCCGTCAGCAGCTTCACCTGGCAGCTTCTTGGAAATGCAGTTTCTCAGGACATATTCTATCCCCGTGGATCATAAACTCTGAGACTGAGTATAACAATCACTCTTGTAATAAGATCTCTGGGTGATTCTGATGTGTGCTAAAGATGAGAAACAATCCTGTAAGAGAAAACACTGAAGATCACGGATGATGTGGCATTGGACCCAAGCCTAGAGATAGGTATGATGCGGCAGTGAGCATGTGTAGAACAAGTCACTTATATTGGGAATGCCATGTTGTTTAGCTTAAAAACAGACCACATGTATGGAAGGAATAGAAAGGTTATGATAGGTATATAGCTTCTGATGACAAATTAACAATAATGTATATGCTACAGCATACAGTAGTATATAATGTGTACAATACAACAATGTGCGGGAAAGGTTTAAATACTATCTAAAGTTTCTTGCAATAACTAAAGACTTTAATTCAAGTACATTTCTGACCAGGTTTTCAGAATTTCCAAGTCTTATGTACAAATTATTTCAAAAGAGTAGATGTACCATACTAATATTATTGAAATTTATTATGAGTCCAGTAAATGCTAAGTATTTCATATGTTTTATTTCTTAACCCTCATAACCAGTATCTTCAAGTCATACTAGTGTTCTTATAAATAGTGAAGTTGAATTTTTAGCAAATTTTGCAGACTTGGCAAGGGCTCACAACTAGTCTATATGGACATAAACTGGAGTTTACCATTGAATCCTCATAGTCTGACTATAGAGCTATGGTCATAAATACCATGTTACACTGAATATACCTGTTCTTAGCTGGAAATTCAATTTAATCCTTTAAGGTGGTAATACCGATCGGCTTGCCTGAAGACTAGGAGTGTCAACAGGAGTACATGGTGACCAGAGTCTAGAAGGAGAACCAGAAACACATGGGGAAAGGGTCAAGAGCATGGGGTTTGGGAGCAGGAGGCAGACCTGAGTTTCATTTCTAATCAGTCCTTTACTCCATGATTATGTTCAAGGTCATCAAGACCTGGCAGGGCTTTTTTATTTGTGAAAAGGTTGTTACAATGAAAATTTTTGCGTAAAACTCATGATGCACCCTGTGACAGAAACAGCAAGAACTCAATAACTGAAAATAGAAAGAAGTAAAGAGGTTACAAATTTTGCTCACAGCTATCTGTGAACCTTTGTGACAAGGCTGTCTAGAGAAACACAAGTGCTGATCTTCTATGCTTTGGCATTAGTTTATCTAAATAAAGTCAGACAACTGACCTAGAAGCAATGGCTCATGATGACAAGAGACTGAAAACATCAAATCTTAGCCTACCGGCTGCTATGGCTGGACCTGCACTAAACATGATACTTAGCTATGGTGCAGCTAAGAGGCGTGCTACAGCTATGGTTACAGATGCGTGCTTTGTCCTAGGAACATAAGACGAGGTAAACACCTGGCCCAATCTCATGACCAAAACTGGTCCATTGATGAACATGGGCTGGTGGAAGAAAAGAGGGTTTTAATATTGACTTAAATTATTTTTCTTTTAAAATAAAGACCAACTGAATTTAAATTATTTTGCAAGATGCTTCCATGTTTTTATAATATGTTACTATACTAGGTATATTAATGTGATGATTCAAATAAGTAGTAATTTTCTGAAGTTTCTTTCAAGGTTACATCTGTTTAGACAGAAAAGCTGCCAGCTTTCTTGTCCAGAGGTTCTCATTGGTGGCTGCCAGTCTGGTCTACATCATTTTCATTATTGTCATCATCCTTGTCCTCTTCCTGTGAACTATACACAAATACCAGCCTCTGTTTTCACTGCCAGAGTCTGACAGAGCTGTGTGGCAACACACACACACTTCTCATCCTTCTGGTTTTGGAATATGGTTATCGCTTTTAATTTTCATCTTTTTTAAGGGATTATTCATTAGAGTCCCAGTGTCCTTGTGGAAGGGCAATGTTACTTTTCTTTCTTTCTATTTTTAGGTTTTAGTAGTAAGGCAAGTCGTTAAGGGAAAAAAAAACTAATAGCTTGCTGTGGATGCAATAGAAGTCAGAAAGGTCGGAAGTGCAGCCAGCTGGGTCAGCAGCAGAGTGGCTGGTGGCAAAGGCATTAGTACTAAAGTGTGTCTTGCCTTCAGATTCCTTCCTGCCACCTAGTAACTGTGACCTTGAGAAAGTTATATGTCTGCCCTGAGCCTCAGTTTCCCCTTGTGCTGAGTGGAGACAGATGACAGCATTGTTGTGAGGTGTGAGGGAGTGTTCAGTCCTCAGTCGTTCTGGGCCACAGAGTCAGCATGTCACAGCTTCTTAAAATCATAAGCAAAAGTTCTTTATTCTTTTAAAATTCTCCTTTCCACGTCAGCAATAAAGTGTTCTACATACTACATATAGTCGGTGAGGCCTTTTAAGATAAATTAGACCCTTATAAAATCACAATATGCAGCTGCCATAGCAAGGAAGGGACTCAACATCTTCTATGTCCAGTCGAGTACTTCAAGCTAACGCTGTGCTCCGTCCCCGCTTTCAGTCACTAGTGACACACAAAGGAGAGAAGGGCTGCAGCTGATTATTCGCAAAGACGCTGACTCTGTTCCTGAAGTTCATGTTTTTACCCTGTGGTGGTGAAGCATTAACTGTCTCTCTGCCTCATCCATTCCTAACCTTAATCACACAGACATCAAAAGCCCAGTCTACCTTGAATTTGCCACTCATACAGTAAATGTATATATAACTGTAAAAGAAACTTCCAGGGTATTTTTTCAACGTAACAATAAAATCTTGCACTCCCATGAAAAATACAGGCAACTCTCATTTGTCCCATGATATTACAACCACTTAGGATAGTCATGCTTTTAATACTAGCTGTTCTAATTGTTGTGTTATAATCTCCCATGGTCAATGTGTATTTTCCCATAAACAATGATATTAAGCAATGTAGTGGTATTTGCTCTGCCCATGACCTTGGGCTATCGGGCCCAAAGGAGGTGGTGCTTCCTGCTGTTACATGACCTCTTATAAAGGAGGAGAGAGGGATCACATGGACCCTTCTCCCTACTGCCTTATCTCTTTTATTTATTTACTTATTTATTTATTTACTAACTTATTTATTTATTTATTTACTTATTTATTTATTTATTATCCTGTCGTGATCAGACTCTCGAAGACCTGGGAATTGAACCCAGTTCCTCTGGAACATCAGTCAGTGCTCTTAACTACCAAGCCACCTCTCTCCTCTCTTCTGATATGAGACAGAATCTCTTAATTTTTTTTTCTTTTAACAACATGCTTGGGTTTAGAGGAGGAGAGAAATATTTTGTGTGTTGTCACAATTTTGAGGTCATTTTGAGTACATCTGTTTTCAGACTGTTCACCTTGTTAATGTGAAGCCTTAGTCCTTAGGTTATTCAGGTAGAGAAGGCTTACAGAGCTATAGTCACCCATGCTTGTCATTTCTATAGTTACATTAGTTAGGTTGTCCAGATTTACAAAAACATATGTCAGATGGATAAATAATCTTCAAACACTTCATAGACCTACAAAACATGGCATTTAAAAGTTTTAAGAACTTAGACTTTTCTGGACACTGAGACACATCTGCTCCTGGCAGCACCAATTACTTCAAAGAGGATAATGGATATCAAAGAAACTCATTATAAAGTTTGCTTTCTTTGTGACGAAAGTTAGCCACTGGGCAAAAAGGCGCCCTTGCGTCGACTGCTTGACAGTATGCTGTAAAAACTAGACATGCAGGACCCATAGGAGGGTGACCATTAAACTTTGCAAGGTGAGATGGTCCTTCAGATTCCTGCTTTGCAGAAGAAACTACTAGACATTCTGCAGGACATGGGGAGAAGCGACTGATGAACTTTGCCAGAATGAACAGAACAATCCTTAAAATTTCCTGCTTCACTGAAAGCTATGTAAGAGAATGTAGGTCTATAGGCCCCAACATTGCAAAGGAACTTTGAATGTCCAAGCAGCCAGATGTTTCTGTCATTTCTGGAATTATGAAAGTTGCTTGAAATGCACTTCCTTTTTACTCAGGTAATATTATATCCTTCTGGGATCTTTGATGGAGTTGAAGACTAGATAGTTATAATTATAGCTTTTCTTAGTCATGATAAAAGAGAAATTGGATATAGAACTTTAGACTCTCAAAAATAGGATAGATTATAGAATATATTTTCTTTAATTTTGCCAAATACTAATAGACTAGACATTGTAACTGTAATTCTTGCTTGATTACTGTTTTGTTATGTATAATTTTACTATGTTGGAGTTGAAACCTTTCTTTTTGGTTGGAGAGAGGAGGGGAAGTGGTGTGGGATTTCCTTCTGTATGCTGTGTATGTGTGTGGCTCCCATTGGATAATGAATAAAGCCGTTTTGGCCTATGGCAAGAAAGCTTACAGCGAGGCAGGAATTCAAGCAGAGATACAGAGAGAAGAAGGGTGGAGTCAGGAGAGATGTGAACCTGCTGCCCAAGGAACAGCAGGATGTCAGCAGACCAGTGGTGCCAAGGCCACGTGGCAGTCCATGGGTTGATAGAGATGGGTTGAGTTATGTTATGAGAGCTGGCTAGGAAGCGGCTTGAGCCATGGGCCATGCAGTTGGTAATTAATATAAGCCTCTGAGTAATTATTTTATAAGTGACTGCAGGACCATGGATGAGAGAGATTCGTCTGGACCTCAGGACTGGGTAGGACCAGAGAAACTTCTGACTAAAAAGCTATATTTAGTGTTTGTTTATCTTTATATCATCTACATACCTTCTTTAGTGAAGAATATGTTTAAATCTTTGTTCATTTTCTTAAAAATCATCATGTTGGTTTTTCAGTTATTGAGTTTTAACAATACTTCACATATTCCAGGAACCTGTTTTTCATTTGATAGCCATTTAACAAATATTTTCTTTCTGTTTATAGCTTGCTTTTATAGCTTGAAAATTCCATTTTAAAAGTGAAAGAAAGACATTTGTAATGTGGATTCCAGCTAGTAACTTTGTTTCTTTTCTACTTCATGTTTTTGTATCTTAGCTAACAAATTGTGATAGACAGCTAAGAAGATCAAGGCTCACAGGAGCTAGCTGTCCCACCATACTCATGAAGAACTAAGGGCCACTTAACTTTCCATGCATTTTGCTAGTGTAAAGCCCTGGATGTGTTTTTCCCTAAGTAAAAAGAAATCTGTTTTGGAATATCTACTAACAGCTGAAGTCGGCCTGCTGACTTCCTTCAGAAACAAAATTCTACATTAAGACAAGCAGCAGCTGAAATTTGAGCCGTGAGGGCGCATCTCAGGATCAGTCATCAAACACTGGAGTATCAGGAAGAAATGCTCAAACCTTCAAGCAATGTGAAAGTTCTCCTTCCTGGCATTATCTGTTCAGATGGTATGAGATGCTTGGCAGTACTTCCTAAAGAGAAACTTCCTTGCTTTTCATCAGTGTGATCACATCTGCAGAGTTTTTATGTCTGTTTTGAAGAGGGCTCCCAAGTAGTAGGCTGTGATGCACACTGCTTCAATGAGATAGATTACTAAAGAAGCCAAGCAGGATGTACAGCCAGATGGATGGCATCTGGCCAGACTGAATAAAGACCGAGTACCCGCCCTGGGGGTGCCAGTTGATATACCTCTCTCTCTTCCTTTGGTGGTTTAGGGGGCATGCACACGTCTTTCTTTCTGTAATGGGCATGACCTAGAAATATCTTCCAAATTTATCCCTTTAAAGAATGAAATGTGGCTGATTTTTTAAAATGATAAAGTTATATAAGCACACTACAAACTTTGTGTAGTGGGAAAGCATAGCATGGTCGATGATTGAGCCAGAAACCTCTGAAGTCAGGTGGTCTAAGCTCAAGCTCTAGTCTGCCTCTCTCATCGGTGTGACTTGATTTACTTTTACTCTCTTGAACTATGAGTAAGAAGAAAACCTACTCTATGAGAGTTAAACAAGATACTCTCCTTACACCACCGTGTTCAGAACACAAATGCCCAGTAGATACTAGCACTATTTATAGACCATTATTGCTAACATATGTACATGTTACATGTGAATAGTAGAGCTCTCTATTTCCCTAAGTTTCAGTAACTACCCTTCATTTCCAAAAGACTGGTTCCAATGCTTATCATTGTATACAAACAAGTCCAAGAAGTCATATCATGCTCTCTTTCTAGCAGATTTCAGGGGTGCAGCTTGCTTTGCTTACATCAGCCATACCGTGTACTCTGATGGACCTTTACCAACATAGGCCTCTGGCAACTCTACAGCCTCATCTTTAACTCAGCATCACTTGTGCCAAGACAGTGCTGCTATCCTCTCTCCTGCTGTTTCCTCTATACTACTGACCTCCAAATGCTCTTTAACCTATCCCAATAGTCATCAGAGAGGCTTCATCTAGCAACTGATGGAAACAGATACAGAGATCAAACATTAGGATGAGCTCAGGGAATCCTGCTGAAGAGAGGGAAGAAGCATCATCGTAGGACCCAACGGTATCAAGGACATCACAAGGAAATCCAGAGTCAACTAACCTGAGTTCATAGGTGATCACAGAATCTGAACTGACAACCAGGAAGCATGCAAGGGATTAACCTAGCCTTCTGCACATATGGAGCTTCGTCTTCTTGTGAGACTCCTAACAGTAGGAGCAGGGGCTGTCTCTGACTCTTTTGCTGACTTTTGAGACCCTATTCTTCATACTGGGTTGACTTATCCAGCCTTAATGGGGGAGCAGGGGAGTGCTTAGTCTTACTGCAACTTAATATGCCATGTTTTATTGATATCCATGGGAGGCCTGACCTTTTTTGAGCAAAAATGGAGGAGGAATGGATGGTGGGGGTGCAGAGTGGAGGTGAAGAAGGGGATGGGAGGATAGGAAGAAGGGGAAACTGAGGTAGGGATGTAAAATAAGTAAATAAATGTAAAGTAATAATAAAAAAGAGCACTTCATTTTTTCTCCTACTACAAGGTTTTTATTCATTTATCATAACCCTTTAAAAAAGACTAGAGTTGTGTAGTTCACAACTTTTGCCAATAAATTTTGATAATCTCAGGAGTGTATCATGAATGCATGTGATATCATCCATGACCATAATGATTTGGTCTTTTGTTTGCTCTTAAATTGGACACCTTGCATGCCTCCACCCATCCTGACCCCTGAATTTCCCACTACTCAGGCTTCCTTATAAAGTTGTCTTCTGATAGGCTTGAGCACTAGCATGCTCGAAATAGACAGGTGTGGGAGATGACTGGAATGGTTATGTGTCCCTTCTGATCGCTTTAGGCGTCATGTTTGGGAAAGACAGGCCTCTGTGGTAGTTCCGACTCCTGGTGCTCAGTCTTTCTATATAAGGCCCAGCTCTTCTGGGCTGCTTCCTGGTGATACTGGCTCTAACCAGCTGGCCCAACTCCATGATTTAGGTAAATCTATTTTCTCCTTTGGCCATCCTGCACAGAGAAAGCAGCAGAGTCTTTTTTGCAGATGGTAACATCTAGGTCACCTCACTTTCCTTTGCTGCACGGCTCTTCTGACACCTTTATAACTAATCCTTATGTGAAATTGCTTTCCTCTGGCCACTTACCCATCATGACTAATACAGTGCTGAAAGCTGTGGAGAACATACCTGTTTCTGGAAAAAATTCTACCCTATTTCCGCATACTCAAAACGGAAGAAGCATTAGATCCTCTCATGTTCATGAAGAACAATAAATTCAGCATCCAAGGAACTGTCTGTCTTTGCCACATCAGCCTTTGTTTCTTGGTCACGTAGACTCCCTTGTGGAAGTAGAACCCAGGTCAGATATGGAAAGACAGACTGCCGGCTGATTTTAGCGGTGACAACAGCAACTTATTGTATCACACAGTTCTAAAACACAGTAGCTGGAGAGCTGCTCTCACAACAAAACCTCAAGACAGCTTTGCAGAAGCAGATCCCCAGGGTTGCTTCTGTGAAAAACTATGGTATTTCTGGAAGGCCTAAATTTTAAAATAAAATGTGGTACAGTAAAAAAAAAAAAAAAATGTATTTTTACATGCACCAATTTTCCACCTTTCATTGGTTCTAAAACATTAACTGACAATTTAGAGGAGCCTTAATTGGCTTCTCTGCTCTTTGATCCTAGTTAAAATACCACTTCTAAGGTAAGAATGTGTCGATGCTGTTTGGACAGACACTCCTATCTGTGATCAGATTCTAGACTTAATGAGAGGTGCATTTCTTTTCTAATTTAATATGGAATGCCATTTTTATGCCTATTTTGTTGCTGGAACTTTTTTGAAATTGTGCATTAATAAAAAGAAATGTTTGTTTTATTATGGTTGCTGACCTTCATGGTAATAAGACCTGTCTCTTCAGTCTCCTGTCTTCTTATAAGGTGACGCACTTGGCTTTTTCTTTCTGAAGGTCATGAAATGAATCATTGTGTAGGTCTCTGTCTGTCCTCAATGGCAAAGGTAAATGTTACTTTAATTCAGTAGAAAAAAAATGAAATTTTTCAACATGGCAGTGTTTCTAATGTTTGTTTAGTCATAAAAGCTAAGTTAGAAATTCTATGTTCATAATGAATTCCTGACCACTCAAGGCTACATAGTGAGACCCTGACTCAAAAAAATTACAAATTCATAATAAAGCCTTTTTATATATCTTAAGATATCCCTCCAGCTCACTTTCACTTACAAATTCAGCCTTTTGTATGGAATTATTAACTTTGCTTAGGAAATAGTGACCAATCAAATCAATCAAGAGTTCTAAGACTTTCACATGCTTATGTAGATTCAAGCTAAATAAGAATGATAGAATTAAGAGATTGTAAGAAATAAAAAGGGGCAGGAAAAGAAGGAGAGTGGTCTCTGATTCAAAATAAGGACAATATAAATGGAATAGAGATACACAGCATTCTGTTTCACACTGCACTGAACATATTAATGCTGTGCGTTCTTACTTCCAACTGTATATACAGAAAACTGAAAGAAAGAAGCTGGGTAGGGGCTCAACAAATGCAGAGAACTGGCAAATGTGTGGAAAATTAAATAAATAAAAGAGAACACATAGCCTTACCATTTTGTTTTGTAACTCAGTGGTTATTTATGGTAATAAGACCACCTGATAAGAAGAAATTTCCAGTTTCCAAATATCCTGAGAGCAGAACAGATAATGGGACATGGATGCTGTTTTACACATCAAGGTAAAGTTACTGTCAGGACATGTTAGTGTTTATGCATAGTGACAATATCTGGGGGCTGAAGGAAAAGGTCAGGGTTTACAGATTGCCCAGTCATGAGGATCAAAGTTGGGATCTCAGCACCTACATAAGCCAGGCACTCAGCGTACACCTATAATGCCAGGATCTGTAGAGAGTGCCAGCTTCCAGCCTAGCTGAGAAGATTTAAGCCTCAAGATCAGAGAGAGACCCCACCTCAAAAGAACAAGTGGAGAGTGACGGAGGACAGTGAATGACCACATGCATGCATGCATGCACGTACACATACACACACACACACACCACATAAATACATAAATCTTTTACAAATGTAAGTGAGGGCTGGAGAGTATAACTCAGTTGGTAGAATGCTTGTTTAGTGGGCACAAAGCCCAGTATTTGATTCTCAGAACCTCATAGTTAAATAAAAGAGAAACACCTGAAATAAGATACTCTGAAATGTTGGTAGAAACTTAATCCCTGCTGAATTTAGGATTTAGGTGATATGCAGAAAGATAGGTATGTAAACATAACTATATTTTCCACATTGTCTAATTGTCTTTATGATATTTTCAAGGTAGGAAGGTGTGTTAGGAGGCTGGGGAGATCGTTCAGAGAGGAAAGTCCTTGCATACAAGTGTGAGAACCATACATAGTTCAGATCTCCAAAACCCACACAACATGGTGGCCACCATGTAATGAAAGCACTTAGGAGCCAGAGACAGGGGATCCCTGAGCAAACTGGTTAGCTAGACAAGCTAGAACCAGCAGAGACCCTGCTGAATAAAGTGGTGTAGAATCAGGGAATATGTTGGATGTTAACTTCAGGCCTCCCCACACGTACACAAGTGTGCACACATGTGCCCAAATTCATGTGAATGCACACAGATAAACAGATGATAGATAGATAGATAGACAGACAGACAGACAGACAGACAGACAGACAGATAGATAGATAGATAGATAGATAGAGATGGGGGAGGGAGATAGATAGATAGATAGATAGATAGATAGATAGATAGATAGATAGATAGGCAGATAGACAGATAGAGCCTTTGGAATAATTTATACCTTTTGCCTTTCACTAGTGCAGTGTTGTTTTAAAATGTGTCTCTGTCTGGTCTTCACTAGTAATGTAAAATAAAGAAAATAGCTTGAGCTTTGAATGGCTCATACGCAGCATATGAAATTCAAACTAGGTCTCATAAACCACCTTTAACCATTTATTTATATATTTACTTGTACATTTATTTGCTTATGTTCCACAGATGGAACACAGAGCTTGTGCATGCCAGACAAGCACTCTACCACTGAAAATGTATGGCCACACAAAGACATTGTACAAATGTTTGTACTGACTTTATTCTTAAGGCAAACATCTGTGAAAAACAGATGTCCATCAATTGAGTGAATAAGCCAACCCTGGTACCTTTGTTCAGTGAAAATCAGTTAACACTATCTGTGAGTCTCAGGTGCACTGAGAGAGAAAAGGCCATCTCAAGTAGGTGCACATCATGAGTCCATTGGGATGCCCTTCTGGAAAAATAAAATGATTTATAGAGAACAGACCTGTCATTGTTAGGTCTGAAATTGGTGACCAGAGATACCAAGAAGGATTTGGAGAGATGGACTTGTTCTAGCATCTGGTTTTGAAATTGTTTTGATGTATGTATACATTTGCCAGAACTCATACACCTGTATGCCTGACAGTGTCACCATGGCAATGTATTTGTTTGCATTTCAATATCTGTTTTAAAATGCTAATGGCTGGCAATCTAAGTCAGTGGTAGAGTGCTTGTGAACCATGGTTCAGTGTGGCACATACACTATCAAACCTCTCCAGTGACTGAGTAAAGTTGTCTTTACTTGGCAGTGTGTTGCATTTCCATTTATGCCATATCATCGTAAGCATTTATGATGAAGGGACACTAGTCCACGTGAGCTTGTGGCTCTGGCAGGCCTTGTCCTTCTCTCCGATTCCCTTTGCCTTGCTAAAAACATGAGATTACACTCGGGAAGCTAGCTCCCAAGGTTTATTCCCTTATTTGGCCACTTCCTCCTCCTGAAGCTGACTACCAAGGTCCAGCTATCAAAGTATTAAAGTCCAGCAATCAGAAGACCCCTTTGGTTACCCTAATTAACATGCCCAATTAAAATATACTACCACATCCTAGCTCATTCCAACACAGACCTCCCCTTTTTCTCCCCTTAAAAACTACACCTGCCTCATCAGACACTCTTTATTGAATGTATTTCTAACAGTGGCAATGTAGAAAAATCAAGTCTTAAACCGTTATTTATTTCTATGGTTTTTGAGTCCACCTTACTAGAGTTCAAATACACTCAGGAAGATGAGCTGTTTCCCCCCCCCCCCCCCCCCCCCCCCAGTGTCCACCAGTGTTCAAGAGCTCTCTCTGCTTCCTGGCCACGAGGCGGCTAGTAGCTTTGCTCTGTCATACATTTCTCACTATGATGCTAGGCTCTGCCATTGGCAGTGGAGAACCCCGCCCCCCCACCCCCAAAAAAACTACACCTGCAAGGTCATTTGCTGCTGTTTTCTGCCTGAGTCATAAAGTAGCCACTTTAACTTTTCTTCCCCACTTAATAAAGGATCTCTTGGGTGTGGTCTGTGCCTAAACCTGAGCCCAGGAGGAATCCCCTGCTCTGCGAAGGTCTCCTTCATATAGGACAATCCTATTTTTAAAATCATAGCCATTTATGTGGATGGGTTGTGGTTAAAATCTTCATTTCCTACTTATAAATGCTGCTGAAATCTTTTCATGATTTTTCCATCTGTATTATCATCTTCAGTAAGTCAAATCTTTTTTTTTTATCCTTAGTGTTTTATTTATAAATTTAGTGGCCAGCTATTCCATGTATGTGATGATATTCCTACTGCTTCCCTCATTTACTGAGTTATGAGAGTCATTTGTATGCTGTGGATAGTTGTTATTTCATGGCTACTTAACAACTGTTGTTTCCCTCAAAAAAAAGCAAAAGATGAACTGTAACAAAGTCCATGTTGTCAAATTTTTCTTCTATTAATTAGTCTTTTTGTGTTCTAATAAATAATGGCTAGCTTAATAAAAGGTATGAAATATTTTATTTTAAATAGAAGTTTTATAGTTTTCAGATTTACATTTTAGTATACTGTGGGATTTCTTTCATAAGAATGCCCAATTTCAGAACCATTTACGGAAAGAGTCCACATTGGCTTTCCGTGGTGTCAGTGCTGCAAATCGGTTGTGTAGGGCTGATGGTAGCTTTCTGTTCCCTTCCGTTTAGCTGGGTTGATTCTCTCTAATATCACATCGCTCAGATTATTGAAAATTGGCATTGCGACTTCAACAACAGAGAATGACTACCCCAGCTTTGACCTTGTGAATGTCTACAAATCTCTCCAAGCTGATCGACTTTTGAAAAACTGACATCGGGGTTGGGGATTTAGCTCAGTGGTAGAGTGCTTGCCTAGCAAGCGCAAGGCCCTGGGTTCAGTCCTCAGCTTAAAAAAAAAAAAAAAGAAAACTGAATCGTAACCGCATGGGATATTCCAAACTCAGTATTTCTAACTACAATCACTATAAATCTTTCCATTTACTTAGTTTTCAATTTCCTTTTTTAGTAGTCAAATCATCCACACACACTATTACATTTTCAGAAAATGTGTTATGGTTTTAATATTGTTATGCTATACAGTACTGTGATATAATTTCAATTTTATTACTAATGTACAATAATACAGATGATCTTATGCCCTAAAGTCTACCAAATTTATACATTAGTTCTATTATCTTTTATGCTAATTTTCTATGTAATTAATAATCTGTAAATAAAAATAATTTTAGATTTTATTTTCACAAGCACAAAATATTTCATCTATTTTTCCTGTCCTTTGTGCTGAGAAAAAGTATAATGTTGAGTAGGAGAGTTGAAAGCTGACATCTTTGTTTTATTCCCAACCTTGATAATGCAGTCTTTGCCATTTAGTTTGAAGTGAGCTGGGGCATTTTTACATTTTACATGACTTCTTTCAGCCTGAGCATGCTCTCCTTTGTTTCTTATTTAGTTCATGACTGGGTTTGGAATTTGTCAACGGGTTTTCCTGAGTCTTGATCAATTGAGTTTGGTCCTATAATTTTCTCCTTTATGTGTTGATACAATAAAATTCATTTAAAAATTTCCAAATGTCAGATGAATCCTGCATTTCTAGATAAGCCTCATATTTGTGATGCATCCTTTCAGCTGATTTCATGTATCTAACATCTTACTGCAGAGGTTGTTCATGATAGATTTTATTGATGATGTTTCTTATGACTTCTCTTTAACTGATTTTGTGCAGCGGTATTTATAGCCTCATATGATCAGCTTAGGGAGTGTTTCCCACTTTAGAAAAGATCTGAAATTATCACTATTTACAGATTTTTAATAGTTTAAGTAGAAAACCTAAACTCAACAGAGAAGCTAATAGAAGTAATGTATAAATTGAGTAGACTTCAGGATATAATATCATTTGTATTACTGTGCAATAGAAATAAAAGCTGAGATTATATAACAATATTGTGTATTATAATAACTTTAAAACCATAACACAATTTATCCAAATGTAATAAAATATGTTTTCTTGGTCAGTATGTATAGTCTTGGCATTTCTACTTTCCATGTTTGAGAACATTTTACAGTTAGTAGTTTTCTGAAATTGAAATAGCGCTATTCCAACAATTTAATTATTTTAGTGACTTTGGCTTTTTTTAAAAAAGACTTGCACATCTCACATAAGATACTGAATTTATTATAAAATGATTCTATGTTTTTCCTTATTATTGTTTTTAATAAGAATAAGCTCATGGTGTTGAACCTCTGTTGTTTCCAATGTTGATTTATAGCTTCCCTATACTTTTTTTTAAACTGATCAATGGCTTAATCAGTAATACTAAACTGAATGCAATATCGCCTTCCAGGGAACATTTGGCAATGTCTGGAGACCTTTGTAGTCATCATAACTAGAGTGGAGAAGCTATGAACATCTAAGTGGCAGAGGCCAGGGATGCTGCTAGAGTTCTGCACATGACTGCACATCTCATAACCATCATCATGTTGAAAACTCGGTTCTAGCAGCTTTTCCCTGTTGCTGTTTTCCCCAAAAGATCAACTTCTCAGTCCAGCGATTCCGTTGCCCTTACCAGTGTCACAGGTGTCTTCTCCAGTCCCTGCTCTTCCTTCTTTTGGGGGTGGAGGTTGCATGCATTTTCTCTTCTACTTCTTGATCTAGACGCTTACATTGTATTAATTTAAGGCTTTTCTTCATTTCTAATACGAGCCATCACTTTTTGAAGCACTACTTTAGATGTCTCTCAAATTGTGTTTTGTTTCAATTGAGTTTAGGTAGATACTCATTCTCATTTAATTCAAAATACTTTGTTTGTCTTGAAACCCTCCCTCCTCCTATCAACCATTTACAGGAATGTTGTTTAGTTTCCAAATATTTGATAATCACCCAACTAGATTTTCAGTGATTTTTATTTTAATTCCAATGTGTTCATAGAACATAATTTACCAATTTCAATTCTTTTAAATTAGTCAAGGTTTAGTAAAAGTCTTGGATATGGTCTCTCCTGGAGAATGTTCTATGCATAGGGAAAAGTAAAGAGTATACTGCTGCTGGTGAAATGACCTTTTGAGCACCAAATGTCTCTTGAGGGCATCTTGTCCACTGATATTGTGTCTATACCTCTTGAGGGCATCCTTGTCTACTGATACTGTGTCTATGCCTCTTGAGGGCATCTTTGTCCATTGATACTGTGTCTATACCTGTTGAGGGCATCCTTGTCTACTGATACTGTGTCTATGCCTCTTGAGGGCATCCTTGTCCATTGATACCGTGTCTATACCTGTTGAGGGCATCCTTGTCCACTGATACTGTGTCTATACCTCTTGAGGGCATCCTTGTCCACTGATACTGTGTGTATATCTCTTGAGGGCATCCTTGTCCACTGATACTGTGTCTATACCTCTTGAGGGCATCCTCATCCACTGATACTGTGTCTTATACCTCTTGAGGGCATCCTTGTCCACTGATACTGTGTCTATGCCTCTTGAAGGCATCCTTGTCCATTGATACTGTATCTATACCTGTTGAGGGCATCCTTGTCCACTGATACTGTGTCTATGCCTCTTGAAGGCATCTTTGTCCATTGATACTGTGTCTATACCTGTTGAGGGCGTCCTTGTCCACTGATACTGTGTCTATACCTCTTGAGGGCATCCTGTCCACTGATACTGTATCTATGCCTCTTGAGGGCATCCTTGTCCACTGATACTAGTCTATTTTCTTCACTGATTGCTGAAAAAATGTCTCTCCATCTTTAATAATGACTGTGGCTTTGTTTTTTCCTTTTGATCAATCATGGTTTTTTTCCATGTCTTTTAAAGCTCCTTTTTTTTTTAATAAGACATATTTAAGAATTGAATGCTTTTTTTGGAAAATTGATCATTTTATCATTTTCTGTTTCATGCATTTGTAGAACTACACTTTTTCTGAAATCCAATTTATTTGTTATCAGCATTGTCTCTCTTCTTTTGCCTTAATATGTATATTATAATCTTTCTACAACATTTATGTCACTAAAATGAATTTATTAAAGTAAATCCTGCCTGCTCCCTTCTCCAAGTCTGTCAGTCTCTCCTTGTAAAAGAGAGTGTTTGGCATTCTTTCGTACAAGTATTGATATGATTAGATTTGAATCTGCCATTGCTTAGATTGTTTCCCCCTTTCTTTTACTCTTTCTTTAATTATCTCTCCTTTTCTACCTACTGTTTGTATGTTTTTAATGACCCAATTTTTCTTCACTGTTGACTTATTTGTGCAATTATTCCTTTGGCTTTGGGTTTCCATAGGCAATGTCTCTAGTTTACAATCTAGTTTCAAATAATATCATAGCACTTCAAGTATAGTATTAAATCCTTCTAATATACGATTCCAATCCCTCCCTCCTATTACCCTACCATCATCCTATGCGCTAACTTTACCCATGCTGTTAACAAAATAATGTGTTGTTACACTCTATCATTTATCTATTGTCAAAAATAAAACTAGAACCAGCCTATTTACTATTTTTCACATTTGGAACATCTTCTTTCTCTTCATATATATATATATATATATATATATATATATATATATATATATATATATATATATATATATATATATACACATACATACTTCAGTTACCCACCTGGAAGTTTTTTTAACATTCTTTCTAATGTAGATTTTATAGCAGTAGTATCTCCCAACTTTAGCTTGCCTTAAATTCCATCTTAATATCTGAGGGATATTTTCATCAGCATAGAGTTTGATTGATAAGGAAATTTTTTTCACAACTTTAAGGTTGTCACTCAGCTTTCTTTAGCACAAACCATGTCTGATGAACAGTGAACAGTTCACTTTTAGCATTATCCTTCTATATATAATGTGTTTTCAGCCCCGTTAGCTGCTGTATACATTTCCATCTTGATTTTCAGCAGTTTGAATATATGCCTATTTGAATTGTACAGGTGTATTTTAATCTTTACTTGTGATTCTTGGATCTCTTTAATCTATGGTCTGATATCTATTTTGAAGCAACAGTCTCTATTTTATTTTTTCTCTTCTGTCCTCTCTCTAACGCCTCCTGGAGAACAATCCTGTGTATGTTGCATCAGTCAGCAGTGTTCTTAGGAAAGACTGGGAAAGTTTACAAGCCCACAATGGGAGCTACTCTTTCAGTCAATAGAAAAACCCTATCAATCTAGTCAGGAACAAAGCTGAGTTTGGCTTTCTAGTTGCTTATGATTGACATGCATGCTTCACGAATATCAAATTGCCTTTGGTGTCAGCTGGCAGGTAAGTTGCCACAGCACTTCTCTAAGATTTAGGAGTTTCTGACACAACTCATTTTCTCAGCCATAGCTTCATAGCTTAGCCACCACAATGGATCTGGAAGAAGGAAACTTCTCATCGGCTTCACTCTTCCTTTATGGGTGGTCAGGATAATGTGATGCTCCTTGTAGGGCTGCTAGCAAGGGGCACTGTGATGCTGTTGAAATCAGTCTTAGAGAAACGCTGTGAGCATGGGCAATTGAAAACAGGTTCTCACAGTACTATGCTTTGTCTTCTTGAAGGTGGCCGGACTCTGTAACAAATCTGTGATGGCCATGTGCTTTCTACCTTCCCAGAGAGGAAGGCGTGCTCCAGGCGAATCAGAATAGCCCCAGCCTGGTTTTCTGCCTGCAGTATGAAGGAATGTTTTGGTATTTTGTTTGGTTTGTCTTGTGCTGTTCCTCCCACCCCAC
The DNA here is from genome assembly GCF_007827085.1 of Peromyscus californicus insignis. Lineage (NCBI taxonomy): Eukaryota > Metazoa > Chordata > Mammalia > Rodentia > Cricetidae > Peromyscus > Peromyscus californicus. The sequence continues at coordinate 151,135,845 of NW_026294573.1, forward strand.
CTTTAACCAGCAACACTAGTTTACTCTCCTGTGACATGGGTGTGACAGTGTTTTGACCCTCTCTCACACCCTATCCATGGTCATTTTGTTGTTGTTGTTGTTGTTGTTGTTGAAAACTAGGTGGAAATAAGAAGAAGCTATGAAGGTGCTGTAAGCTCCCACAGGGCTTCCTTTGTGTCTGTCACACTAGCTGGAATGCAGCCTTTAACAACACAGTTAGAATTGTAGCTAGCTGCTTACCCTTCTCCTTACCATGCTCTTCCATGGCGAGAAGTCTGTGTCTCACGGCTCCTTGGACTGAAGGACTCCTATATCCTTGGCCTTGAGGCTACTGTACTCACTCAGCTCTCTGGCAGGTTCACATGTTTTGGGGATTTGTAATTCATTGGGTGTTTCACATGGTTGGTGAGGGATCAGTGCTATGTGTTTTGAAAAAGCTTACATTCTGCATTTGCTTGTTTGCTTGCCAGGAACAGGTACCAAATCCAAGGCAGGCACTAGAAATGTACTCTTTGCTAAAAGAAGAAAGGACAGTGTAGAGTACAAGATAGAGTGCCTAACCCTCCAACTCACCCTCATCAGGCTGAGGTGGCAAAGGCTGGGTCCTACAAGTTGACAGGCCCTGCGAGTTGAGTGTATCTGCCCATTACGCTGTGGTGGTGAAGTCCTCAAGTAAAATGATTACCCTTATAAAAAAAAGCAAAGACAAGAATGTGGACTCGCTCTTCCTCCCTCCTGTAGCTGTGTCTATCTCACTCAGTCTGTGGTCTCCATCATGTGAGGATACAGTGAGAAAGAACTCGTCTGGATAGATTCCAGCTGCAGCGCTCTGTCCTCTTTGTTCTCAGACTGATAAAAAATACATCCGTCCTGCTTAAACCACCCAGTCCACAATATTTCCTTTTCAGCATCCTAAACTAGGACAGCAGGAAAATCTTTCTTTAAGTGCTCTGATGACTAGAAATTTCACCTTTTAGAGTTAGACTTCTTGCATAAAAAATCAGAAGAAAGATGTAGAGAATACTGTTGCTCAGAAGGTACCCTCCCTGGGGGATAAAAGCAAGTAGTGGCTGCACCCTAGTCTTATAGTATGATTTCCACAGGCAGCAAATTTTCTAGCAGATAAAAAGTGATTCAATTTATTAATGTTAGAAACAAAACAACCAGAACATGGCCAAGGAAAGCAAGGGGCTCCTGTCCTAACTACGGGCAGAACTGACCGGATTCACACTGCCTCCTTTCCACCAGCAGCAGCCTTGGCACTGCCGACACCCACTGACAATATAATGAATAGCAAAGGAAACAGAGCATCAAGGAGCTGTCACTTGTCAATTAAATGTGTGGTTTCATTACTGACACAATAAAGCAAGATTGTCACAGAGGAGCCTGGCTGATTTTTTTTTTATCACACAAAATGGGAACAATTAATTTGAAATATGTTCCCCTTTGGCTTACCAAGCTGCTGGAGCCTCGTGGGAATTTTTTAAACACATTCTTGGTAGAAGGTGGTTCATCAGCATGCAGTTGCTACAGTTACAATATCAGTGTATCAGCATCCAATGCAATGCCTTGGCATCCTTTCACTTAGACCAGAGGAAGGTGATTTTCACATGTCTAATCACCTTTAAAACTAATACATATTTCAAAATAGGGAAGGTTATTAGGCTGAAATTTTCTCAAGTCTTACCAGAACACTAACATCCCCTATGAATTAAGATAAATTACTGTGTACCGTATTGACTGTTAATAACAGAAAAATTTTCAGAAAAATAATTAGATATGGAGTCTGGTAAGATATCTCGTTGGTTAAAGTGTTTGCTCTGAGAGCATAAGGACCTGAGACTGAGCCAGAACCCACATGTAAAGGTTTACTGTGACTGCACACACTTGGAATCCCTGCACTGAGGAATGAAGATATGTAGGTGAAGTTTTCCTATGCTTGCCCAGCACCAAGGTCCCATGGCCACTTATAAAATTCCTGTGTCCTGCCTGGTCCTGCAACCATTCAGACTCAAGTAAACACATGGAGGCTAAATTAAACTGCTCAGTCATTAGCTCAGGATAACTACTAACTAGCTCTTACACTTAAACTCAGCCCATTTCTGTTAATCTCTATGTCGCCATGTGTTTCATGGCTTTACCTGTGTGCCATTATATGCTGTTCCTTGGACAATGGGGCTGGCATCTCCTGACTCAATCCTCCTCTTCTGAGAATTCTCCTTGTCCCCTTACCCCACCTATACTTCCTTCCTGGCTACTGGCCATTCAGCATTTTATTAAACTAGTGTACAAAAGCATTATTCCACAGCAAAGACAGCCATATTTCTGGGGCACACTGACCAACCAGCCTAGACTATCTTGTGAATTCTGGGCCAATGGAAAACTCTAACCTGTGCATGCATGCGCTCACGCGCGCACACACACACACACACACACACACACACACACACACACACACACACTCACCTTCAGACACACACCTAAAAAGATACAATTAAACTAGATACTTTTCTTGACGTTTAAGATACATTTGTTTCAAAACTACAGATTTTTTCAAAGAAATCCAATATGTTCTATCTTGATGTAACTGTGGGATTATATCCATTTTCTTATTAAAATAAATATTTCCTTATTTTCGTGATCTCTAGTTAACAGCAAAATTTACCATTTTAAGAGTATTGAATATCTGGGCCTGCACAGGTCAATATCAAATGGGATTCTAGAGTTGAAAGGAAAAGTGGACACATGCTCCCATCCTTAACCCAGAAACAATTCCCAATTGATAACTAGTTATAAATGAAAACTTAGTTTCCTCCAAGGAAGTCTCACCAGGGAAATAAACTACTCTAAGGTATAGGTTGCACGTCCTGCAGTAGATGTCCAACAGAAAACAAACTCAATGGCATCTTTGGAGGTTCTTTGTCTCCTAATGTCATGTCAGGGCTTTCCTTTTTTCTTTTTCTTTTATTCGTTTTTTTTCATTTTTTTATTTTTATTTTTGTATTCTCTTCTTTTACCCTTCAGGTCCTTTGCATATATATCACAGCTTCTGGTTTTGTTTTTAATCAGACTCCTAAGTATTCAAAAAAGGGGGTCTCTGCCTATTTGTTTCTTGTGCCTTCTCCTGGGCTTTTCCCTTCTCTAGTTTGTTTTGTCTTATTCTGATGTATTTGGTTTTTATTTTACCATGTTATATTATATTATATTATATTATATTATATTATATTATATTATATTATATTATAATTTAAAAAACAGTGCTGATTGAAGTGAAGGAGCTCTCTCTCATCTGAAAGTTTTGTCTATTATTTCTGTTCTCTAATTAGTTCCTATCCTTTCACACTATTAGCTAATCAGTTCCCACTTCTGTTCGTATTTCTCAAATTTCAAAACAAGCATCTGACAGAGAAGATGGATTTTGTTCTCACATGAACACTTTCAAATAGGGATGAATCAAAAACAACTGTGTCCTGTATTTCTTCAGTGTTTCTAACCAATCAGAAGCTTAACTACGAGCAGACAAAGCCAATGAGTGTGTTTCCCAACCAGACTGGCATTTGCAAAAGGACTGAGTACTATTTAAAACACTGCTGCCAAAGAAAGAAAAAGGAAAGTGTGGGTGTAGCACGGATACCACATTATTGTGTGTTGCCAATAAGCAACGATATGTTTGGCTAGTATGTCCTTTCTTTGAGATGAATACAGCTATATGTACAGAAGCAGTTCTAGACAACCACATAAGACATCATCTCCAATTCTTTAAGTAATATAATACTTTTGAACTCTGTATTTTTCCTCCCAAACAGTGAAGAAAACACAAAAGAAGACAATGTCATGTTTCCTGACAGTCAAGATCTTCTCATCTAGTTAAAATAAGGGTAAAAAATAAAAAGATTAAAATATAAGAATGCATATAATTTATTGATCACTGAATTATATAGCCAAATATGTAAATGATAAAGGAAAAGTCAGAGCACATGCTAAAGATAATATAAAAGGATTTTTCTTAGTTAGGGTTTCTATTGCTGTGATAAATGTCATGACCAAAAGACAACTTGGAGGGAAGAGTTTATTCTGCTTACACTTCCACATGTAGTCCATCATCTAAGGAAGTCAGAGCGGGAGCTCAAGGCAGAAACCTGGAGATAGAGACTGAAGCAGAAGCCATAGAGGAATGCTGCTTGCTAGCTTGCTTGCTCTAAGCTTTCTTATACCATCCAGAAGTATCTGCCTAGAAATAGCACCACCCACAATGGGCTGAGCTCTCCCACATCACATCAACCACAAATCAAGAAAATGCCCCATAGGCTTGCTACAACCTGATCTTATGGTTACATTTTCTCAGTTGAGGCTCCCTCCTCTCAGATGACTCTAGCTTGTGGCAAGTTGACATAAAACTAGCCAGCACAGTCTTCATAAGGGAAGTTAAACTTAAACTGAGTATCAAAGATACTTACTAATGTATTCATTCAACTTTTATTTATTCAGTACTACTTAATCAACCATTGTAGTATTACATAAAAACGTAATGACCTCATGTACACACAATTATTCTAAGAAAAGTAAATATATTAAAAAATGAGGAATGGGCTTAACATTTCTGAAATAAAGCATCCTGACCAAGTAGAGGAGTATATTGGTAAAAGAGAGAAAATTAGAAAGGATATTTAAAGCAGAATCGGTACCTTTTAAGGAGTCGAAGCTTAAAGAGGGGATTTGGCTCTTGTTAGCAGTGGGAGGGACACTAGAGGGTTTCAAAGCTTTTAAGAGCTTTCACATGATTGTAAGAATGAATTGAATCCAGGGGTAGAAACATTAATATGATAGAAAAGTGGTATCTGAATAAGGAAATGTTTGTTTAGAAGAAATGATGTCAATTCAGTTAGCTCCAAGTACAGAGGGGCTTAGTACAAAAATATAAGCTTCAAACTTACAAGCACTTCAAGACACCCAAGCAAGTGTGTCGAGCACCTGGGGCTGGCCAATAAGGCTCTCCTTTCACCTCTCAAGAAACTGCTTGTCTGGCCAGCCTCCTTCCACTAAATGCCCAACTGTCCCTGCTGTGCTTACCCCCCCCCCCGCCCCGCCTGTCATCTCTATGTACATGAACAAAGCACAGCTATTCAAATCCAACATAATCCTTTGTGCATCCACCATTTGAGAATCCTACTCTAAATCCCAGGCTTACACTGTGGCCCAGCCATGCTCTAATCAACTGAGAGAAGGATGCTTGAGGCACAAGCTACAGGGCACTACCTTCTGCTTCCACGTCTGATGGGTAGAGCCTTTGACACAGAGATTCAATGACTGAGATGCCCTGTAAGATAAGCCTGGATTTGAACAATACCAAAGGAAATATAAACTGTTTGAAAAAAATACAAAAATGTAGTTGGTGACAAGTTGCACATGAGGAATGGAAAAAAAAGATATTTCAAAGCTGATATAAATGTTAAATTTAGGTGCTTAAGGGAGAATGGTTATGGTTCAATATGACCAGAGGGTTTGGGGGGGGAGTTCAGTTGCAGCAAAAGAGAAATGAATCCCACCTGAAGAAAAGGAAAATAGGTTTGAGAGAATGAAAGGAATGTACATAGAACTTAGCAGTTAACTAAAACACGAGGCAGGTTCTGAGACAACTATCACTCGGTATTGTACATTGGAGTTAATCCCTTATGGTGAAAGTTAAAGACACAGAATGGGCACAGATGGGACACTACATTTTTCAAAGGAGATTGTGTATTGGGAAGAATTAAGGACCTTGAGATGATGTGCTAGCAGGAACTACAAGAAGGGAAAGTTAGGGGCCTGTTAAGTAGATGTTTAGAAGAGAAAAGAATGAGAGGGCAGGGAAACATTATATTTTATAAAGAACAGAATTATATCATTAAAGAGACAAGATATCTGCCTAGTATTTGTTAGGGTTCCTTTGCTTCACATTTCTATTGCTTCTAAAAATAAAAATCTTCTCGAAAGTTTTCAGCATTAATGTTACGATTTGAACACGCAGTGTCCCCACAAGCTTGTGTGTTTGAATACTGGGTCCCCAGGGGCTCATGGTATGTCAGGGCTGTAGAACATTTGGGTCATAAGACCTAGTTGGTGATGTAGGTCACTAGGAATGAACATAAAAGACTGCAGCGAAGGCCTGGCTTCCCGCCAAGCTGTCTGATTCCAGGTCAGTGTTACACAATACGCCACAGACTGAGCTGCCTCAACTGTCACCGTGAGGGACTGTACCCCTCACACCGTGAGCCAACACAAACCTCTACTCCTGGAAACTTTGTTTCAGTGGTGAGAAATGTAACTACGTTTAAAATCACTACTCCTTAAAAGATTTATCAGTTTCTTTCTTTTCTCTAGTAATAAATTACCTCTACATAGGTGGCTAGGAAAAAAAAATGATTTTCACTTAAACCACTCTTTCAATAATCCCCTTGCCTAATAAAAGACTAAACTTGAAAATTGTGAGTACAAAAGAGACCCATTTCAAAGTATTCGGGGCTGGTTAAAGAAGCGTGGACAGGAGTCTATTTCCAACAGTAAGTGAGAATCTGGCTGTATCTCCCTTTAAGCTACAAAAAGAAAATCGAAGCTAGTTAAAAGTTTGCTACTCCCAAACTAAGAAGAAATAAATGAAACCTTCCTTCAATGAAATTAAAGCAGCACCGGATCAAAGACTACACTCTTTGCAGAGAAGCTGGCTTTGTTACCCTACAATGTCAGGACACAAACCCAGCTCCAAGCTACACTCCTTTCTTTAAAATAAGAAAAAGCAAACATTGTGACTGTACCCAATTTAAAGAGGACCCAATGGTGGCACTGGCTGTTTAAGAAGCTAAGCCGCCCTCTTGATTCATACTGAACTACAATTCCTAAAAATGTTCCGTGCCTATTTCAATAAAGACTATTTGTCTCAGTTCTGTATTTAATTAAATGATTTCATGACCCAAAATTAAACTTCTGCATTTTCTTTATAGTGGTTTATCTCTTTAATTTCACCTGACACCTTTCAATATATTCTTTCTTTAATTTGAGCTTGTAAATTTTCAAAGGCATACTTCCTGTTTTCATATCTTTCTGGAAGCTATCAACATAATCACCATGACACATTGCTCTCTCATTCTAAAAGTGAGTATTTGTTGAATGTCAGACATATCACTAGCTGTCGAGAGGAGAGAGAGTCATCAAAGAGGCCCTTCCTTTAAGAGATCTGTCTGTAGACTTGGAAGATAAAAGGAGGACACTTGTAACAAACATTGTGATAAATGTAATAGCAGAGATGACTTGGTCACTGGATTATAGTACTCAAAAAATGGTATCCTGTAGAGGTGGTAAGATGAAAAATTGCCTGAATCTTCCACCCAACTAGCAGATTTAGGCTATAAGGTACAGACATATAGCATTGTAATCAAGGAAACTTTCTGCAGATGACAAGTTTTACCTCCCTACTGGTCTTGAGAGTGGCATGACCAAAGTCCTGAAACAATTGTGGGGAACTCTACAGACCAATGGTTTTGACGTGGTCCTCTGAGCAATCCCACTGGCATTACCTTGAGTTTCATTAGAGTTGTGTGTTTTGGGCCTCACCCTCAACACACTGAACCTAGAACTATGAGGTAATATACAGAAATCTGTGCACTATCATACCTTGTCCATGGTGCCCACTCAAGATGAGCTCTGATATTCTAAACACCAATCCTTTAATCTGAGTTTTATAAATGACCTTTAGCTCTCATGATAGCCTTGGAGAAGTGGAAAAATGAGGACAGTATCAAATGGCCTCTTTGGAAACACCGGAGCAGTGAGTTTATTGGCAAGTTACTTAACCATGGCATTTGGATCCCTGCTCAACCATATCTCCCTCAGAAGATTATGGTAATTTCAAATGCAAGTAAGTGCTAGATACCTATAATAGGAATTAAAATCAATATAATGATATCTAATGCTTTCCTCTGGATATAAAACAATGAAAGCTGTTTTGAAGCATTTGAAAAAAAAATACCTCCCAACTTCTTGAGATGAGGTTTTACTTACCATTCTAAATAGAAATTGTTGGTGTGTCTTGGACATAAAATGTTCCCTACAATCTCATGTATTTCAACACTTGGTCCTGAGCTGGTGGTGCTGTTTGGGAAGGTTTTAGGAGGTGAAGCCTTGCTTGAGGAGGTGGGTCCCTGGGTACATGTCTTGAGATGTCACAGCCTGGCCCCACTTTCTGTTTTCTCTGGCTTCCTCTGCAGACAGAACATGTTAGCTAGTGCCTGCTCCTGCCACCATACTTTCTCCAGTGTGATAGAATCTATTTCTTCAAGCCATAAAGCAGAATAATCCCTTTCCTCTTTGAATTGCTTTTGTCGGTGTTTGCATATAGCAATTAATACAATTGGTAAGAAGATTTGGAATGAGGCCATTGGAAAAAAATGTTCTCATAGTTGAAGGGACAGGGTGAGGGATGAAAAGGAGTCACTGCAGTTTTCTTCCAGCTAAGGATTGAATTTCACTGTAGTGGCAGAAGCTACCACCCACCTTCCCAAGAAAACATCAGTATCTAATTCCTGCCATGGTTGCTTAACAGATATGCTGCATGGGTTCTGAAGACCCTCAAACATTTTACTTGTATTCTATAAATAAAGAAAAATTCTTAAAGGAGCCAACACATCTGTATTGTCTATATATCATGAATATAAAGACATAAATATAAACAGTCCGTGTATTCTGGAAATCTTCATGGACCACTTTATCTGTGGCATCTATTAGTGAGTGCTTTGAGTTTACACAAACATGCATTGTGCCTCATCTTTGCCCAGGTTTGTACAAAGAGAAGGTGAGTGTATAAATGCATTAACTTTACTAAAATTTAGGCACTCTTTTTGTATTTCAGACATTGAAAGGACATACATCATTTTAAAATAATGAATTTCCTGTTAACTATTTCTCTGCATGATGATGGAGTATTTGTTCTTTTATTAAAATGAGGTAATGCAATTTTTTATCTAATAAAAGCCTGGGATCTATAAAAAGGAAACTTTCCAATGAGATTAAATTTCAATGTTCATAGAGCTACATCAAAGCAATTAACAAGGAGTGAGTTAAATATAGCTTTCCCCTGACAGAGAAGCTGCCCTTAGTAAGACACACTGTTATATTCTGTAACCAAACACACTGTCCCAGTTTACTTTAATTCTAGATAAATCTAAATACCCTATAAAGTAGTATCCCTGAGAAGCCAAGAAACGTGATTATTTACGTCAATAGTAATGTGAAAAGCAACAACTGGGCTTGCTGGTACAAGTGACTGGATGATCCACACACCAGATTCCAATGACACTGAACACAGAGGCTGCACAGAGAAGTGACACCCAGTGCCACAATATGATACATTAGAAATGATCTAATGTACCCCCAATCTGAGATAACTTTCTCTAAGTTACCTATGCTATAGCCCCTCCATGCCCCCAAATTGAACAGTAGCGGTGCATTTACAATGAAGCTATTTGCTATATTTATGAGATTCCTAAGAACAGAATCTTATCTGACCCATTTATGTATCCTCCGGGACCTATCAAACACTAAATGTTCAATGAGTTGCTATTAACAAATAACTAAACAAGTAAAATTTGTGTGGTTCTTTGGTTGTTTAGTTTTGCTTGAGGATCTTACTATGTAGCCCTGGCTAGCCTGGTACTGCATAGTCCAGGCTAGCTTCAAGCCCATGACAAGCCTCCTGCTTCAGCCTCTTGAGTGCTGGGATTATAGGTGTGTGGTACCACACCTCAGCTATAAATGAGTTAGTTATTGAGAGCTGAAATCACCAGCTTGCCTCATTCTCTGTTTGATGTTCACTTTCCACATGGACCCCTTTACCTTAAAATAACCACCAGGGACTGCTAAGTTTATATTTTTTAAAACTTGAAGTATCTTTAACATGATTTTCTAAAACACCGTACTGCAAACTGTACTTTCTGAAAGATGAATTAGTATGTGTCATCTCATGTGTTCCTCCTGCAAGTGATATAGACACCCATTTCACTGAACAGAGAGGCCTATACCCCATCACTGGAATTTCAATAAGACTTTTGCAATTGCCTTGTGCACTGGAGTGTGGGAGAAATGCAAACAAGCCTCTAGGCCACAAAAATGTCAAGTGTGTCCATCTTATTCTTTTAGTATGCCCACTCTTAGAATATAGCCATGCTTTAGGAAAGCCAAAGAGCTCTCTACAGAGCCCACTTGCACGTGTTCTAGCCCAGGGCCCCAGATGAGGTCGCAGTCAACGGACAGCATAAACTGACAAGCTTGTGAAGTGGTGTCAGGGCAAGCTGTCGCTGCTAAAATAGGTCCAAATTGTAGATTCATCAAAAACCATATTACTCTAATTTTAAAACACTCAGACTGGGATGGTTTGTTCGATGATAATAAATGAGGTCAACTTTTCAAGAAAGAAAACATCTCTAAGACCTCAGAAACCTATCTGGTTCCATCCTAGCTGTAAGTCCCCTAAAAGCAAGAATCACCCTGACCTCTAATATCAGAGACTGACTTGGGCTGTCTTGAAACCTATATGTCATACAGTAACACATAATGATATACTAGGCACTCTTCTGACTGGTTTCCCTGAAGGTCCTGTTTGTGTAATTTATTGTTGCATAGACTTGTACATGGTCCTCTTGATTTCTTGTATGAACACATGATAGATCCCCTATTTTACTGCTGATGAATATCTGAATAATAACATTGCTATTAATATCTTACTGTATGTCTTTTGGGGTATATAATATTCTTTTATTAAAGTGTTATAACTACGAGAGGAAATTATGGGCGCACAACATACAAATGTTTATATTTTATTTACCATGCCAAATTCTTTTCCAAAGTGATAATACCAATATGCATTCTTGTTAATGGTATGTAAATGTTCCTCCCCCACAGCTTAGTTCTGACCATTCTGTTTAATGACCTTAATGTGCATATTCCTGACTAATGAAGTGGCACTTTTTAATTTGTTAAGTATTTCCAGATTCTCCTTTATAAGATGGTTATTAAATTTAACTTTTGCCAATTTTCAGTCTTTTGTTTAAGGCCTTTCAGAGTTTGTTATATACTCTCTTACTTTCCAACCTCCAGTTTCACTCAGAGACTTCTAGAATAAGGTGACGATCAGGCAAACACAAGCTTGTTGACCTGTTGCAATGGTCAACACCACTTTGACCACAGTCTCAGAAAAGCAGAGTAGAATGAATGTTATGGGGTGAATGTTTAAAACTCAGTGACTGGACAGCAGAATCCTCCCATGTAGAGGGCTGTCCGATACTGGTAGAAACTCAGGATGAGATAGCACAGGACTGGTGGATACAATAAAGCAGGGGTCTCCAAGTGCCTCAATAAATACAGAGTGGCTTTCTGTGAGCTTCCCCACCAGACAAGGAAACCCCTGTCTTCATAAGAGGCTGTTTTTCCAGGGGAAGACTCCGTTTAACTTGTTTGCAAATTTTTTCCTTTTTTTCTGGTATTTCTAAGAGTCCATTATATATTCTATTAGGTACCAAGACTCTGTTAGAATATATTAGAATCCATTAGATATTCAGAAAACCACATGTTTTCTTAAGCAAGCACTGAAATTGTTTCATTTTCGGTTTTGGCTTACAGTTTTATACATGTCTTTCTTCTTTGGCAAAGGTTCAGAATAATGTGTGAGGTGTCTTTTTAACATGAAGAATGTAACTGTGTATTCTTAGCCTCAGTCCTCTTAAGTATTATTTAGAAATCTTCCTCTGGATGAGATTTTAGTTGTGGTCTTATTTTTTCCTTTTGAGAGAAGGTCTCACTATATAGCTCGGGCTGGCTTAGAACTCACTATGTAAGCTAGACTGGCCTCAAACTCACAGAGATCCACTTGCCTTTGTCTCTCAAGTTTTGGGATTGAGACCAGGTGCCATCATGTCTAGTGTCATAGTTTAATTTTAATAAAAACATAATGAAAATATTTTATGTGAACTTTATGATTCCCATGGAACTTCACGGATTTCCCATGTTTAAACATCATTTTGAAGGGTCTGATGAGATGGCTCAAGGCTAAAGTCACTTGATGACTAATGATACACTTCCTGGGAATTTTCACAAGGGTCAAGGTCAAGAATGGACTCCACAAAGCTGCCTAACTTTAACCTTCATGTGCATGCTGTGGCATGCAGAAAATAGCAATAAATAAACAAACAAATAAAGAAACAAACAAATAAATAATAGATATTTTTAGAAGATGTATATTTTAAAAACCAATTCTTCAGTGTAAAAAGATAAAATAATTATTTAGATCCTTTTTGTATTTGTATTTAATACAAAGGCAAAATTTGATAAATAAAAGTAGCAAGTTATAAAAGGATTATTCCATTAATTTCCAAGTTTTATAATTTATATTAAATAATATGTACCGCAGACTTACAAAACTTCATTTACACAAATATTGCTGAAACTAGTGCCTACAAGTTCAAGTATTTCAAACTGTTAATCGTATCACTTTTTTGACAAAATAATTTCTTATTCTGTCCTCTCTACCTCATTGATGTACTCAACAAGAGGTGACCTCTGTGTCTGCATCTATTCCAGTCGAGACACCTTACGAAATGTCCATCATCTGACTAAAACCACGACTCACTCTGGACCTTTTCCAAGCCTGTCAAATGCCACATTGCGTTCTCTTCTGTTGAACCTTCGTTGGTTGTTTAGATCATTTCTCCTACTTCCAGAAATCACAGCTAACATTCACAGAGGTGTGAAGATGTGTGCACAGACGTCTTTGAGGATTCTTCTTGATGCTTCGTTGTCTAACACTGTGTGTCTTCTCAGGCCCTTTCAGCTCCAATTTCATGTCAAGGCATGTATGTCCTTAGTCTCCTCACTGAAGTTCTCTCATTGCAATTTCATGGCTCCCAACTCCTACTTTTGCAGAAGGTGGAACTGTAACCATTGTTCATGTCCACATATAAACTTACACCTTTTTCTCTCATCTCATATTTCATATAATTGACATTATACTTACAGTATTTAAACAAGGCATAATCTGAAGCATAACATGACATTGCTGATTAAGTCTTCTAATGAGACTTAATTAACCCCAAAACCTGTGGTTGAAACAAGAAAAGCAAACAAAATCTTGGTCAAGTAAGATGGCAGATGCCATAATTCTGTCACTTGAGGGATCTGAGGCAAGAAAATTCCTAGTTTAAGGCAATCTCATATGCAGAAGGAGAACTGGTAATACGCACGCGCGCACACACACACACACACACACACACACACACACACACACACACACACACACACACCACGGGATGGGGGAGACTTATTTGATCATTTGATCATATGTGATATACACACATGAATGGTAGTGGCATATTGTAGCCTGTATATACACAACTATTGAAAATAACTAAGAAATGCTTTCTTGTCCAGGTGCCATGTAAATAGAGAAAATCATGCTCTTGTATTTGCTTTTTTTAATTTAGAAGAGACATACCTCTCATAAGACTTAGATTTTGTGTTATGTCTTTCGCAATTCCTTGTTTCCTTATTTTCGCTTTCCGAAACTCTTTTTATCTGTATTTGAGCTTCCAAACTCCATCTTCCACTGTATATTATATTTTCTTATATATTTCCCAGAGGCATGGGGATTTTGTGTAGTGTTTTTCATTTGTTTGTTTTCACTTTGTTAGATAGTCCTAGTTTTCCTCCAGTTCTGTGGCTGTTTTCATTCGTTCGTTCATTTTTTTAGCTGTCAGACTTCCCTGAAGCTTCCTTTGCTTTGACTTCATATCATTTGGTCTTGAGTCTTCAATGCACCCTCTTATATTCAACCAGAGTACTGATCAATGTTCCTTTATTGGTGTTTATTCAGCCGAAGTACTGATCAATGCTCCTTTACTGGTGTTTTTCATTCAGTTTTAAGAAGTTCCTTTCTGCTGAATGAATTTCTTTTCCTCTGTGGCCATGTTGTCCCATGTCTTTATTTGTCTGACTTTCACATTTTTTACTTGATTCAATTATTCTACCAAACACCAAACATCATTTTCATTCTTCAGGACTATTTTTTACAGTATTTTCCCTTAATTTTTGACATTGATTCATTTTATAGATGTAAAATTTTTAGTTGGGGGTGGGGGGCACATATGTGCACAGGAATGCAGTACCTGTGGAGGACAGAAAGGGGAAGGACAGGCGGTTGTGAGCTGCTCAATATCAGTGCTGGAAACCAAACTCCAGTCTTCTGCAGGAACAGCAAGTGCTCTTAACCTGAGGCGTCTCTCCAGCTCCTCGTCTATTTTGGTTAGCATATGAATCAATGGTTTCATTATGGTGTTTTCATTCACCCATTTTTAATAACATTTTTGCTTATTCCTTGACATTACATGTGTGTTTATTGGTACATTTTGCTTTGTGGCATACAAATAGGAAAATCTCTACCATCCCAGAGGGTTCAGACTACCAATATGGAGGGGTGAAGCTTTAAATCCCAGACAAATCTGCCCAGCTCTGTGGAGTGCAGATATTTACTTTGGAGATGCTCCATGTAATAGTGATGGCAAATCTTCCGTCTTCTGGGAGTTAGAAGTAATGATGGGATATTAGTCTTTTCCATACACATTTCAAATAATAATATTTTATATTGGTTGGTTACCTATTGCCGCCATAACAATCATAAAATGCTTAATAAACAAAAACTTAGGATCGCTCCATTTCAGTGGTTAAGAAATACACGCAGGGGGCATGCATTCCTTCCTTGCACAGGAAAACCCATCACTAAGCTCCCTCATGGAGTGTGTTGGCACACCTCCGTTCCTTGTTGCTACAGAAATGTGCCCTGTTTTCTCACCAGTTCTTAGCTGGGGCACGCTTCACTCAGAGGCACCAGCATTCCCCACCACACTTTGCTTACAGACAGCAGATTCAGACTGTTTGATGCCTCAAGTTTCTGTTTTAATGACTTCTCCTTCGCCCTTTCACTTCAACGAGACAAAGTTTGTGATTTTTAAATTCTTCTGGGAGTACATTGGGTCTACCTAGATAATTCTGGACAATTTTCCTATTAAAGCATTTCTTCCCTTATTCTCTTACCCTACCTTTTCTCCAGCCTCCCCTTCTCCTTTACTCCCCTGTTTCCCTAGACAATTTCACTGTTGATTTGTTTTAATATATACATGTATGATTTTATGTGACTATATAAAATTGAGGAACATGATAGTTTGTGTTATGAGATTGGCTTAAGATTTTTAATCTAATTGCCTCAGTTGTATCAGTTTCCCTGAAAATAACATAACTTCATTCCTTTCCATGGCTGAAAAATTCACTGTGCAAGAGTGAACACACACACACACACACACACACACACACACACACACACACACACACGCATGCATACACTTTCACACAATCCACACTCACATACATACTCTCACATAAACACACTAACACACATTCGGTCACACACACACTCATGTGTAGCTGAAGTTTTCTCTGGTCCTGCCCAGCCCCACGGACCCTGCAGCTGCTTATAAAATAATCACTCAGAAGCTTATATTAATTAAAACTGCTTGGCCATTAGCTCAGGCCTACCACTGACTAGCTCTTACATTTAAACTAACCCATTTCTGTTAATCTATATTTGCCACGTGTTCCATGGCTTTACCTGTGTGCTGTTACATGCCTCTCCATGAACAGCGGGCTGGCATCTACTCACTCTGCTCTTCCTCTCCCCAGCATTCCTTTAGTCTGCTCAACCCACCTATACTTCCTGCCTGGCTACTGGCCAATCAGTGTTTTATTATATCAATGTACAAAAGCATTACCCCTTCAGCTACACTCATACCTCACACACTCTCTCACAAACAAACACTCTCACACTCACATACACACACACACACACACACACACACACACACACACACACACACACACACACATTTTCCTATTCTTTCTTTGTTGTTAGATACCTAACTTGAGAACTTACCTATGGTGACAAGTGCTCTAATAAACAATGATGCACTAATGTGTATGTGTCTCTGTGATATGCTGACTCGTATAAGTAACAGCTGAGTCATCTTCCTTCTGCCCCTGTCTCCCTTTTAGGAAACTTCCATATACATAACAGCCGTGTATAAGGATCCCCTTAAGTCTCCATCCATCCATACTCATTTTTGTTGTTTGTCTTCTTCATTTTGTTGTTTGTCTTGACTGACATTAGAACCAGAGGAAGAGAGAATGTCAATGCAGGTTTGGACTTGCATTTCTCTGATGGCTGGTGGTGTTGAACATTTTTCATATGCTTTATTGACACCATATATTTCTTATTTTGCAAACTTATGTGTCCATTTTGTTAGCCTGTTTATTGACTGAGTGGTTTAGTTTTTCTGCTCAGTTTTTGAGTCCTTTGTATATGTGGCTATTTAATTTTCTGTCACATATGTAGCTAGCAAAGATTTTTTTCCTATTCCATGGGCTGTCTATTCACGCAATTAATTGTTGCCTTTGCTGTACAGAAGCTTTGGAAGTTCATGAGGTCCCATTGTCAGTTGTTGATCTTATTTCCGGGACAACTATTCCTATTCAGAAAGGTTTTTCAGGTGCCTGTATCTTGAAATGCTCTCCCTGCCTTTTGCCTTTGTCTATAGTGATTTCAGAGTTTCTGGTCTTGCACTAAGGTTTTTGATTCATTGAAGTTTATTTTTGTACAGGGTGAGAGAAAAGATCTAGTTTCATCCTTCTGTATTTCAATATCCATTTCCCAGCACTGTTTGTTAAAGAGGCTGTATTTTCTCCAATGTACATCTTTATCATCTTTGTCATGCATCAGAAAGCTGCTGGGAAAGACGATCTGCTTCTTTAGGGATGTGCCTACAAGAGATTATCAAACCCCACATGGAGCCCTAAGCCTTAAGCACACACACACACACACACACACACACACACACACACACACACACACACACACGCGCGCGCGCACACACACGAGCAACACTAAGCGAACTCATTAGGTACATGGAAGGGGAGTGATAGAAGTGGAAATTATGTGAATACAGCATACATGATAGAGGAAGCCATTGTGGGAATAGGGAGAAACCTGGTGCTAGGGAAATTCCCAGGAATCTACAAGGATGACCCCACCTTAGACTACTAGGATTAGAGGGTGACTGAACTGGCCTACCCCGGTAATCAGATTGGTGAATACCCTAACTGTCACCATAGAGCCTTCATCCAGTAACTGACGGAAGCAAATGCTGAGATCCACAGCCAAGCACCAGGCTGAGCTCTGGGAGTCCAGTCGAAGAAAAGAAGAGGGATTCTATGAGCAAAGGAGTTCAAGATCATGATGGGGAAATCTATAGAGATAACTGAACCAAGCTCGTAGGAACTCAAAAACTCTAGACGGACAGCTGTGGAACCTGCCTAGGACTGGACTAGGCCCTCTGCATATGGGTGGCAGTTGTATAGCTTGGTCTGTTCGAGGGGCCCCTGGTAGTGGGGTCAGGATCTATCCCTGGTGCATGATCTGGCTTTCTGGAGCCCTTTGCCTATGGTGGGATACCTTGCTCAGCCTCCATGCAGTGGGGAGGGGCTCAACTGAATGTACCAGGCTTTGTTGACTCCCCATGGAAGGCCTTACCCTTTTGGAGGAAGGAATGAGAGTAGGATGGTGGGAGGTGGAGGTAGGGGAGGAAGGCTGGGGTGAGCTGGAGGAGAGCTGAGCAAGTGGGGGATCTGTGGTTTATATGTAAAAGGAATAAAAAATTTCTTAATTAAAGATAAAATATCAAAAAAGTTACATTATATAGAGATAATTTAATTTATAATATATAATCTAATATATGTGTATAATTATATGTGATTTAAAATGAGGACTTGAAGTTGGGAGGGGTAGAGACTGGGGTTGGAGGAAGGAGAGATATCATTAAAACACATTGTATTCATACATGAAATTATCAAAGCATTAATAATACATTACATTTAAAAATGAATAAAATTTAAAAAATTTAAAGAAGCAAGTGGCTGTAGCTGTGAGGATTTAAGGTTTATACTGGACACCTTTCCTTTTGTTCCCTCATTCATGCAGATGTGATGAGGGGACAGGTCAAGTGTGCTAGCCCATATGACGTAGGTGGAAGACAGACTGAAGTAGGGATACTTCCTTCAATCCTTTCTCCACTTTATTGTACTGTGTTGTTGAGTCAGGAATTCTTACTGAATCTGGAACTCCCCATTCCAGCAGGACTGACTGGTCAATGAATCCCTGGGATTCTCCTATTTCTGCCTCCCAGAACTGAGGTTATAGCCACACATTGCAAAGCTTTACTTTTTTAAATGAGTGTGAGACATCTTCTAGTGCCTTCTTTAATTTTCTATGAGTGTTTTAACTTTTTCATTGCAGACTATCAATACAGAAACCAAGTGTTTTGATTTCTTGGTTTGGTTTATTGCAAGATTTGGTTTCTTTAGTTGGTTAGTTGGTTGGTTGGTTTTGTTTTGCTTTGTTTTTACAAGCAATTGTGAATGAGATTGTTCCCCTAATTTCTTTACCAGCTTATGTATCATTGGTATATAATAAGGCTACTGGTTTTCTGTTAATTTTGTATTTGCCACTTTGATGAAAGTGTTTTTCAGTATAAGAGTTTTCTGGTCTCTTATGTATAGAATCATATCATCTCCAAATAAAGATACTTTCATTTCTTCCTTTCTTGTTTGTATTCATCTTACTTGTTTCCATTGTCTTATTGCTCTGACTAAGACTATATTGACTAAGAGTGGAAAAAGTGAATATGCTAAATCAGGGTAATTTTCTTATCTTAAGAGCCATAAGTTTAATTGCATGTGCAAAGTCCCTTTAGCCACATAAGGTGACATAGTCACAGATCCTAGAGTGCAGAATACGGATGTTTCAAGGACTAATTAGGAATATTACAGCCTCCTTTTAGTTCTAGCTCTTGTTTTCACATTGTATTATAATTGGAAATTCATTATCCAGGCACAGCAGAACGATCACTTGGCCTCAAGCTTAGCCCACGCTATACAGGTTGTGTTTCATTGTTCTTAGGCTGGGTTAGCACCTACATCATCTAAGCAGGACAAGAAAATCCCTGTGAAGTATGTAATAGCAAGACTCATGCCACCCTAACTGAGACTGCATTGCTACCGGCCAGTAGTTTCTGAACTGTTCTAGTCTCTTTACCTGTTTCCTTAGGAACAACTTTAAACTTCCACCACTCTTCCCCTGTCCCTAGTTTGTCTGCAATCTGCCTGATTCTCAGTCCACAGTCAGATTACTCATTTCACAATACTCAGTCTCTATTTGTTTTTCCTTATGTGTGGAAGAAGTGTCTCCTACCCTAACCACATCTAAGTTCTTCAAATGCTCATCCCTAATTGTTTCTTCTTTGTAGATACCTCTTCACTGACTCTTTATTCTCTTTTCCTACATACTCAACATGGCCTTACATAGATTTCTCTCCCATGTCTTACTGCTGCATTTCTACAATAATGTTTTAAAATGTACATTACTTACAACTTACTAGGGTCACATTAATAATAGCAATATAATAATAATAATAATAATAATAATAATAATAATAAATTTCTTTAGCTTATGAATTAACCACTGTTTCATTATTCCATGGTATTCCCTATTTCTTCCAAGACTCCAGAAATATTATAAGTTGACATTCTAATATGTCATGATATTCTGTGTAGGTTTGTACTATTCTATTCACTTGGTATTGTTTATGAGAATGAAGAGGAAGAAGAAATAAATGCAGTGAGAGGTCTGCCATTTTGCAGAATTGGTGTTCAGTTACCACCATACATATGCTGACCTTTTACCCATGTGCTGTAGGTAGCTATTCTGTTGAAAGGTACCTCTTTAAATATGCATCACCTCTGGCATCCTACATGTGGGAGAGAACACATGTATAGTTGACTAAAGTAATATGTAATATATATCACACACACACACACACACACACAATGTATACATGCACACACACACACGTGTGTGTGTGTGTGTGTGTGTGTGTGTGTGTGTGTGTGTGTGTGTATTTGATGCAAGGTCTCTCTATATAGCCATGGCTGGCCTCAAACTCCCTATGTAGACCAGGCTGGCTTCAAACCCAGAGAGATCTGCCTGCCTCTTCTTCCCAAATGCTGGAGTTAATGGTGTGAGCCACTATGCCCAGATATCTCTCTACTCAGCTCATTAGTCAGTCTAACTCCAGCCTTCCTTAATCTTAATGTCATCCATAGATCTTTGAAAACGCTAAGTCCGCTGATGATCCCTTCTTCAGCTCATTGTTTCTATTAAATAATACTCCTATAAATACTATTTCTTTTCTTAAAATGTAGCTATTTCTATAATTAGATCACAGGAGAAAGAATTGATCAGTTTTTCCTAGGCTGATACTTGCAGGTTTAATGCAATATTTTATTTCAGTGATTGATTTTTTTCCATATGTATCTCACAGTGCCTCCAGTTCTTTTTTCCACTGCCAATCATTGACCCTAGAATTTTGCTGACACTAGTTTATTAAAAAGCAATTGAAAAGTTGGTCTTAGTATTAAATGATCCACCTAGTTCAGTTATTTTACTGTGCACAATGAATACCTCTGAACAGTTGAGAATATGAGATTTCCTGTTCCTTGGTATCTCTATGCACAAAAGGTCATAGGGGTTAATTCCCATTACCAGCAACCCGAGCTCACATTGACCACTCTTGGCAGCTTGTTTATTTCTCCCTTTGCTGAAACATCACCTCTGTTCCCATCAGATCATTTCAACTTCAATATCCTGAACAGGATTCTGGCCCTTCTAACCTTGCTCTATAAAGCTGAAGTGATTATTTTATACTATTTCATCCTCATGCATATCTAGATAAATGAGGAAAGAAAAGTCTTATTAATTTCATAATGGTTGTAGTCAATACTTGAGGAACTGGCTGATAAAAGTGTCCTCTCTCTCCTGTGCCCAAGTCTTTAATTCAATCAAGAAGGTAACAGAAAATAGAAATACAGTTGAAATTATAAATTATTTAATGTCGCGTCCGCCTCGACCAGCAAGGAAGATGCAACACCAGGCTCTTCTCCAAGCAGTTTATTCAGGAACCTGGAACAATCTTCTGACCCCGGGGAAAGCCATCTTCTTCTTCTTCTTCTTCTTCTTCTTCTTCTTCTTCTTCTTCTTCTTCTTCTTCTTCTTCTTCTTTTCTTCTTCTTCTTCTTCTTCTTCTTCTTCTTCTTCTTCTTCTTCTTCTTCTTCTTCTTCTTCTTCTTCTTCTCTCTCTCTCTCTCTCTCTCTCTCTCTCTCTCTCTCTCTCTCTCTCTCTCTCTCACTCTGATCTCCTCCCTCCTCCAATCTTCTTCCTGGGGAAAGCCAGCCCATGCCCTTTATAGCCACTGGGCAATCAACCCCGTAGTGCCACGTGGACAATGCCGATAGGGTCAGACATACGCAAGCAAGCCAGATTAGGCCCAGATGTGTGGAAGCAAGCCAGATCCTAGCCTTAGCCAAATAAAGAACACCTGCCATTGGGAAGGCAGAAGCCAGACGCCGCGCCATCTTTGAGGCACAGCCGTGCACGGCTCTCTACAATTTAATTGATTATAAATTCAGTATATGTGATCTGGAGAGATTGCCTTGTAGTAGATCTAATTCAGTCCCTATAAACATGTGATAAAATTCACATACAACTCAAATTTGTGAATAAAGTCCCTGGATTGACATTTGAGTGTGAGGTTTGCAGATCAATGAAAATATAAATTTCTCTGATATTGGGTTGCTGAAGTAGATATTTTCTAGTATTTTGACTGTTTAAGTCTTGCTATACTCATGATTTAAAAAAATTAATTTTATTGATGTCACATTATTTTTAAAATGACCTCGTGAGGATGCCAGTTCATCATGCAAGAAGGGTTACATAGGAGAGATAAAAGAAGGAGAAAATGATGGAATTATATAATAATATAAAAATAAGTGAAAAATATAAGAGCAAAAATGTTTTACAAATTTATAATTTGCCTAGAAAAGAGGAGTGTATAAAGTTGTGCCAACAAAAGTGTGATTCCTGAAGAAAATCAGCCACTAAGAAGATATCCAGTTCTTTACATCATGATAATAAGAAATATTCTCCAAGGCACTTCAACAATTGACCAGGCCATACATATTGCACACTCAAATGTATAAATGTTTAGCTCATTTGAAAGACTTTGATTACAGAAGAAAGTTCAAAACCTCCCTGCTTGCAAAGAGCCATGTAGGTTAGGCATAAAAAGACCAGTGCAGGAATGGTCCGAGGAATTCAGCTGCTGATCTAGCTAGGGACAGACCTTGGTGTCATTCGCATAATACTAGTTTTGCAGGAATGCAGAACTATGAGTCACAAGGTCACGGAGGCATCCACACTTACTGCAAAGGAAATAATTGGCGGCCAGACAATGTATGCCAAGGTCAAGGTCAAAATAAGGTCTTAGAGGGCAGAACTCATCAAGGAGTTAGAAATCCCAGGAACACTGAAAGATGCAGGTATGAAGCAGAGTCACCACGCCCATGTGAGCTTCAATCAGCAAGGCCATAGAAGTGGAATTACCTAATGTTTTAGGCACTCGCATCATGCCACCATGTGCCCTGGATGGCAGATATGGGGCTGAAAAACCTAATTTGCACTACTGGATCTATATTTTGCTTTGGTCCTACCATTCTTTCTTTTAAAATATTATTTATTATGATTATTATCATTATTATTGTATGTACGTGTATATGTGTGTGTGTGTGTGTGTGTGTGTGTGTGTGTGTGTGTGTGTGTGTGTGTGTGTGTGTGTTTTATAGCATGTCTACAAAGGTCAGAGGACAACTTTGTGGACTTGATCCTCTCCTCCTACCTTTATATGAATTCCAGAGATTGAATTAAGGTTGCCAAACTTGGGCTGCAAACACCTTGACCTCCTGAGCTACTTCTAAAGTCCCTATTCCTCCTTTCTATCCATTCATGCCTCCCTTTTGGGAATATTTACTTTGTCCTATTCTTTGGAAGTTTATATTTCAGAAGAGCTCACAAGTTTAAGTTTGATTTGAGTCTTAGGCGTGACTTTGAATTTGGAATTTTGAATGATGTTGAAATTGCTAATGCTATGGAAATTCTTATAGATGGACTGAATGCATTTGCACTGGAAGATAAACATGAGCCTTTGGGAGTCCAGCGCCAAAATGTTACAGGCGAAAGAGATATGTGGGTGTCAAGAGGACAAGAAGTGGACTTGTGCTCTAGTTTAATCTTGACCATAAGTTTCACTGTGTTGAGAAACATCTAGAAGATTAGTAAACACATCTCTAGGTGTGTCTGTGTGAGATTTAAAGAAAAGATTATAATGATAAGGCCTACCCTGAATGTGAACAGCACTGTCTTACAGGGTGGGAAAGATGGAGAAAAAGAACAAAGCCTCAAAAGCATAGGCATTCTTTGTCTCTTCTTCTTGGTTTCTGTAGTGTGATGTACTCTATTTTACCACTCCTTCCCTCCCCTTCCTATCTATGAATTCATGGGTTGGATTTCTTTACTTAAATGTTATTTATATTTACCACACTATGGAATAGTTCCTAAAACCATATTTGTGTATCATGTTCATTGCAAAGACTTAACACTGATTTTATTATACCCCATGTGTTTAGTACAAATGATAATACCTGGGTTTACTGAGCACTCAGAACTTAACTAAGTTAGATAGAAGTTGACAGGTCTACCATGTGGTCAAGATCCTCAGATTAGTGGAGTTGGCTGCCGTGATCTGCACTGACTGATGGCCTGAGTAGAACCTTAGGTATTAGAGTAGAGAGCGGGTGTGCAAAGCCAAACACACTCTTACCTTCTGAATGATAGTTTTATTGAAAGATAATTTTAAAGTGAACAATTCAGTGGCTAAAGATAGTCAATGTTGTAAAGTCACGATCACTGTTGAATGTTAAAGCATTTTATTCCCCCAAGAGAAACAACATATCCATTAGCAGTCACTCTTTTCTCGGGGCAACCATCTGCTTTCTCTCTTTGCAGAATTGTTATAAGGTCTTTCACTTAGCATGTTTTTCATATCTATCCCTTTTGGGTCAAATTTCTATCCACAGCCATATCACATTTTCAGTATGTGTTTATTATTGATGGGTGCTGTGGTTGCTTCTACTATGGGGCCATTATGAATAGTGTGACTATGAATATTTGCAGACACAGACACAATCCAATCTAATCTAGGCAATCTGTCACCTGAGATGCCCAAAAGTTGTCAGGTAATGCTAACTGGGATACTTAGTGTGGTAAATTGAACAATAGCTTTCCAGTATATACATGTTCTAAAGCACAAAACCTGTGCATTATATTACAAAGGAAATTTGTATACATAACTATGTTTTAAAATAAGTTGAGTGGGAGAGTATATTGATTTACCTAGTTGGCCTGATGCAGGTAAAACACAGGATAACAGAGGAACATAAACCAGCCTGAGAAGAAAGTAATTATACTTTGAAATGGAGAAAAAAGCCACAAGCCTGAAAAGCGAAGAAAAGCAATCAGACCGCCAGCTCCCTTGACAGTAGTGAAACTGACTTCACAGTTCTGACATGCAAACAACAAGAATAGAAAGGCATATTACTTTAATACAAAGTTTGTTGTGTTTCTTTACATTAATCATAAGAAATTAGCATGGTAGCTTATATGGTAGCATATTTTTCAAAAAGGGCCATGCTACATTACAGCTGCACTAGCAATGCCTGTGAGTTTCAGTACCTCTACATCCTTGATATCACCTAGTCTTTTTTAATTGTTATTGTTACTATCCTACCTGCAGACCTAAGTCTGTGATCAGATTGGGATTCCTTTTGTGCATAGTTTGAGACAGGCATTGAAATACATTCTTTTACATGTGGATATGCAGTTTTCCCAACACCATTTGCTGAAGTCAACTCTTCTTCCATTGCCTTTCTTGGAAATCAAATGGCCATAAATGTAGAAAACCATTCCTAGAAATTCAATGCTATCCTGTTGGACTCTATGATTAGGAGACTTAAATCAACGGGTCTGCATTTTCCAATTTCGTTGTTCTTTTTTTCAAGAGTGTTTTGACTGGGGACTGGGGTGTAGCTCAGTGGTGAATGCTGACACCCAATCCTGTAAGAACAAAGGGGTATTTGATTGCTCTGGATCCCTCACATTCTCCACATGACTTCCAAGATCTGCTTGTCAGTTTCTGAAAAAGTCACTTGATCTTCTGATGGGGATTGCTTTGCATTGTGGGACAATTAGCAGTGTTGTCATCTTAATGTAGCAAATCTTTCTGTCTAGTGGCACAAGAAATTTTTCCATTTTTATGTTTTTTTAATTTTTAGTAACAGTTTTCAGTTTCCAGTATAAAACTTTTGCATTTCTTATTCTAAAGATAGTCCTAAAAATAAACTCCCTATTTGATTCTTTGAACATTATTTTCTTAGATTGTTCCACTGACCAGCTTTTCACTTTGTTTTTTATAATAATCATTAATAAGAAACTTTTTCCTCTTTCCTTGATGCTTACTTTCCTTCCATTAAACAACTTAGACTATTTTTGTATTGTTTGATATCTAAAACATCTTCTATATTTTAACATAAAACACTCTTCTACAACACACTATATTCAAGCTTTTTTTTTTTTTTTTTTTTTTTTTTTTAGATTTCATAGAACTGACTGAAAGGCACAGTATTGATGATTTTGTCTGAAATTCTCCCAGGCTAGCTGGGGACCAGGTTGAAGATTAGAGTAGTTGTCAGGAATGTATCCAGATATGATTGCTCTAACTCTATTCATTCATATTTCATTCATTTATTTATTTAATGTGTAAGGCTGTTTTGTCTGCATGTACATATACGTTCAGTATATGTATGACTGATGCCTAAAGAGGCCAGAAGAGGGTGTCAGATCCTCTGGAACTGGAGATACAGACAGTTGTGAGCTACCAAGTGGGTGCTGGGAATTGAACCTGGCTCCTCTGGAAGAGTAAGACAGTGCTCTCAACTGCTGAGCGATCTCTCCAGCTACAATTGTTTTGAATCTTAATTTAAAATTCTTCCTTTTAAAACACCAGAAATTAAATTTTCAGTTATGTTTTAAGTAATTAGGTCTGAATTTTCCAACTTCATTATTCTTTTTTTCAAGACTGTTTTGACTAGGGGCTGAGTATTTAGTTCTGTGGTAGAGTACTGGCTTCTTTGTGTGTGTGTGTGTGTGTGTGTGTGTGTGTGTGTGTGTGTGTGTGTGGTGTGTATGTGTGGTGTGTATGTGTGGTGTGTATGTTGTATGTGGCATGTGTGTAGTGTGTGGTGTATGTGTATGTATATGTGGTGTGTGGTGAGTGTGGTGTGTGTGTGGTGTGTATATCTGTGTAGTCTGTGTGGTGTGTGTGTAGTATGTGTGTGGTGTGTGTATATGTGGTGTGTGTGTGTGGCCTGAGGTATCTAGTGTGTGTGTATGTGTTTGTGGTATGTGGTGTGTGATAAGTGTGGTATGTGTGTGGTGCGTGTGGTGTGTGTAGTGTGTGAATGTGGTATGTGTGTGCATGTATGTGTAGTGTGGTGTATGTGTGTACATGTGTGTGTGCATATATGTATGTGTCTTCACCTTATTTTTTGAGATAGGGTCTTGGAGTGGTATTTGCTCCACCCATGACCTTAGGCTATAGCACCCGAAGGAGGCAGTGCTTCCTGCCATTGTATGTGACCTCTTATAAGGGAAGAGAGAAGGGTCACATGCCCTTTCTCCCTGCTCCTGCCTGCGAAGTGGATTCTCTCCCGGTCAGATAAGAGGATGACTTCAGCTGTCTACTCCATTCTGCATTTGTGAGTGTATTTCCTCAATTTATATCTTCATAAATTCCATTACCCATTTAATAGACTCAAGTGGATTAATCATAAGAAGTGGCACCCAATGTGGTACACCAAATGAAGAAGGAAATTTCTCTGGTCCTTCCTTGTGCAATAGGCCTTGTCGAATCTCTCCCACCTGCAATCCCTCAGCTGCTTATAAAATAATCATGCAGAAGCTTATATTAATTACAAACTGTATGGCCTATGGCTTCAGCTTCTTGACAGCTAGCTCTTTCATCTTAAATTAACCCATTTCTATTAATCTATATGTTGCCCCGTGGCCCTGGCATTATTGGTCTGCTGGAATCTTGTTGTTCCTTCAGCAGCAGGCTGAGCTAAAATGGTTGGTGAGCAGCCTTACCCCAAGACACATCTGACCCCACCCACTGGTGCTGAGGTCACAAGTCTACATCACCATGAACCGTGATTTATTTGGGTGCTCAGGATCTAAAGAGGGAAAGTCCTGATGCTTTCCCAATATGCACTTCATCCCTTGAACTCTCTATCTGATCCCTGTTGTGGAATATTATTTTAAGATATATTAACATTTGTTTATGCTGTGGAACATTTGTTTTAATGATGCAAAGATGTGTTGCATTTTTTATGTTGCATTTGTTCAACTCTGTAAAGCTGTGTTACTGTGCCTATCTAAAACACTTGATTGGTCTAGTAAGGAACTGAATGGCCAATAGCAAGGCAGGAGAGGGATAGGTGGCATTGCCAGGCAGAGAGAATAAATAAGAGAAGAAGGAGAGGAGGATGCCAGGTGCCAGCCACCCAGCCACACAACTAACCACAGAGTAAGGAGGAAAAAAGGTATATAGAATAGAGAAAGGTAAACACACAGACACAAAAGATAGACAGGATAATTAAGTTAAGAAAATCTGGCTAGAAACAAACTAAGCTAAGGACAGGCATTTATGAGTAAGAGTAAGTCTCTGTGTATTTATTTGGGAGCTGGGTGATAGGCCTCCAAGGAGTTAAAACAAACAAACAAAAACTACAGATTCCTAACTTTTTAATCTTAAAGAATGAGACTTATACCAATTTAATTTTTCTAACATGTAGCACAACATATAGGTGCTTGTTTTATCATGACATCATCAAAAGGACCAATGGCTTTGTGAGTGACAGACTCCATCTTAGAAAACTCATGTATTCTAAGATTTTCTCACATTCTTTTTTTTTGTCTATGATGTTTGTATCAGAATTTCCCTTTTCTATTTATTTTTATAAAACAATTACACATAGAATATGACTGGGAGAGGAGATGATAACACCATCCCCAACCTCAAAGTTTCCAGGATGATTTATTCAGATTTATGGGTGTTGTCACTTCTTTTTTATTGCAGAGTTTTAAGAGTTTCACACACCGTTTTGTGGTGATACGAACTGTAAATTATCTTTGGCTTAATGACTGTCTCAAGCTTCAATGACAACACCTTATGGTAGCCATTGACTCTGCTTACCTCAGCTGCTGCAGTGTAGAATTATATCTCTGGAGTAAATTGAATGAGATGCTCTGCCAGCTGGATGAGTTGGTATTAAGTGTAATTTCACCAAAAGGAATGGGTGTTGATTCAGACTGCTGGAAGAAGGTGAAAAGGGAATAGTGTTTTGAAATGTACAATTAAGTCTTATGTGGGAGCCAGTCCTCAAAACAGTCTTTCAGTGTGTGAATAGAGAAGAGATCCCCTAATTTAGTACCCCAAACTAAAAGCATAAGATGTAATAGCATGAAAGATTGAACCTGTATTTATACAAGAGAAAAAGAAGTTTCCAGTAGAGAGGGAGGCACAGATAAATGGCCTCAATAAGCCCAAGTACGTTGAGATATATTAAACAGTTCAGACCAACATGAGAAAGGTGTTTGCTGCAAAGGCAAAGCCTCTCAGCACCACAGTAACAACTTCCACCTGCTGCTGAGTCACCAGAAGGCTTTAATGTCCACTTCCTGAGTCACCAGAGGGCTTTAATATCCACTTCCTGAGTCACCAGAAGGCTTTAATGACCCTCTCCTGAGATGGCTTTACAAGCCTGGCAGGCACTAACAATCCCTCCAGTGGCAGTATGTACCCAGGTAAACGGAGGTAGGAGTTAACAGTTCAGAGCTCTCTAATGAGCACTGGCTTCAGCACTCCCAAAGAAACAGATTTTAGAATAACCAGACTGGGACTCTTTGCCTGTGGTCCCTGAGTTTATTCAGCAAACAGTTTCAAGGTTTTCTGCCTTCGTGTGCTTTCAAGTTCACTGAAGAATCAGTAACAGCCTGAGTTGTCCATTTGGAGAATTGGCTGAAAACTGTGCGTGTTTTTTGATTTATTGACTCACCCCAATGCCACTGATATGTGATTGTGAGTGCTAAGGAGAAAATGGGTGTGGAAGGTGTCATGAGAACTGCTGGAACACTGTCTCCTTGTCTCTAGTTTTGTTATATTAAAAAAAGCCATTTTAAGAATTTACTAAAAGGACATGTTTTTTAATTTCAAAAAGCATTTCCCTGTAGAGAGCTGTGTGAAGCTGCATCCTTGAGACGGCGCTGGCTTCCGCCCCCCGCCCTCCCGATGGCGAGTGCTCTCTATGTTAAACAACTCCTTATTTGGCTTGGCTTTAGATTTTGACTTGCTAAGGCATACGTGTACCTATCCAGGAATCCCATGTGGCGCATGGTGGCTGGTGGACTGAGACCTATATAAGGCTGGGGCGGGCTCTCCCTAGGAGAGAAGAACAAAGGAAACAGATTTTGAAAAGGCCTGAATAAAACAGTTTTGAAGAAGAGCTCGGTGTTGTGTCTTCCTTGCTGGTCGAGGCGGACGCGACATTTCCCAAATTGGAGAGTATGCTATCTGTGGACATGTATAATAAGAAAAAATGCAGATGCAAATACCTCTAAAAGGAAAGGGGAAAAATGTTAGCTTGGGCAAGATGGTCTACATTCAGATTTTAAGCTGCAGAATTAAACTAGCTGATTTTCCATAAGCTGCAAATGACAAGAATTGCTATTTATTTCATCCTACAATTAATTAAAATCCAAATAAGCACATCAATTAGCTAAGACACACACTATTCTTTAGGAATCTATTAATAACAAAAATATTACATGATGCAACATCACTGTCTTTAGACTTGATCATGATAAATAGAACCAAGCTTACTACTCTATTTAAAACTGCCAAAGGCAGATGACCCTAAAATCTACCTTTTCCTTTTATAGGATGAAGATGCCAGGATTGTAGCCAATTAGAGGAATTCAAAGCCAAAAGTGTACTCGTTAATAGACTGGGGTGCAGCGCATTCTGTAACTATCACCAATCATTCCTTGTCATCTAAATGAACTTTAACATTTTCTGAACTATTATTCTTTTAATGGATAGTCTTCAAAATGCAATTTTCATTACTATAAGCAAAAATTAATGGTTCAATGAGCTTCTGCAAAGGTTATTTGTCTTGTATGGATATGCTGGATATTGAACCAAGGCCCTGTATGTGATGGAGAAGCACTTCATCCCTGGGCTGCATCTGCTTACTATTTTAATGGTTGCAGGTTCTAGGGAGATTGGTCACAGAACTGGACTTTACATGCCTCACTGTCCAGCACCAGCTAACAATTAGCATACCAACCCAACATCTTTAGAGGAAATGAAAGCTGAAATAACAGCAATCACTAACTTTCCCTTCAGTTTCTCATTCAAACCAGAAGCCCATTTATTTAAATGCCAGTTCCTGTAAAAAATTCTTCACTATCTAATGGCCGAAAGAGTAGGTATGCTACAGTGGGGTTACATGAAAATAATGTAAGCATTCTTTCAGTATTTTGATTAGTACATGGATTGGATAGAATAGAAAATTATTCATTCACCTCAGCATATACACACATTTTCTCTATTTTTGACACCTTGTTTTTTGTTATTGTTTGGGTATCATGATGAAAACATAACTTGGGTTTTTACTTTCATTTGTGGATAGGCTCTGCCTGATGAAAAATTGGTTTTTCTTTACCTATGAATCCATACACTGCCTTAGTCACCTTGGGCTCTTCTATAAGGTCATGCATTCTCCTCATTTCCAAGCTCTAGGGACACCTTGTGTAGGAATACTAGCTTCTGAGTGTGAGGAAATAGTTCTATGCCCTCAAAGAGCAGACAGAAAGAACATGTTATAATAGCACATTCCTTCAGAGTTCTAACCAACTACCATTTCAGTAACATTTGCAAAAGACCGGTAAACCAGA
Organism: Peromyscus californicus insignis; assembly: GCF_007827085.1. Lineage (NCBI taxonomy): Eukaryota > Metazoa > Chordata > Mammalia > Rodentia > Cricetidae > Peromyscus > Peromyscus californicus. The sequence goes on from NW_026294573.1 coordinate 151,166,984, forward strand.
TTGTACCTCCATAATTGCTTCACAGATTTTAGGAAACCAACAAAAAAGAACTGCAAAATCACTTAAAGCCTGCTGTGGGATAATGCTTTTGTACACTGGTTTAATAAACCACTGATTGGCCAGTAGCCAGGCGAGAAGTATAGGCCGGATAAGCAGACAAGGAGAATTCTGGGAAGAGGAAGGCTGAGTGAAGAGATGCCAGTCTGCCTTCCAGGGAGCAGCATGTAATGGCACACAGGTAAAGCCATGGAAAACATGGTGACATATAGATTAACAGAAATGGGCTGAGTTTAAGTGTAAGAGCTAGTTAGTAGTAAGCCTGAGCTAATGGCTGAGCAGTTTTAATTAAAATAAGCCTCTGTGTGTTTACTTGAGTCTGAGCAGCCACAGACTGGGCGGGACACAGAAAAACTTCTGGTTACAAAAGCCGAAGTGCACAGCAGGGTCATTCTCCCCAGGTAGTACACTGAGCACTGCTGATGTATGGGCATTCCACTCTATCGTTAGCTTCACTGGTTTCTCCCACAACCTATGCTATGAGTAATATGGTACTGTAAGGAGCATTTTCCTGTTTGCAGGTGAGAAGTTTACAAGTATGGAGTGGGGTGGCGAAGAGAGAAATATCCAGGCAAGGTTTAGCTCTACAATCTGAACTCATATGTTCCAACCTAAAGAAGTGACATTTCTGAGACTACTTATTTTGCTAACACATAACTGACTATGAAATGTGCCTGAATGCCACAATCCTGTTATTCATCAAAGGAAGCATTCATCTATGGACTCCCATTTTGCAAATGTAAAGTTTGTTCCTTAAGTACTGTTGTTTAGCAGCTTCTTCCAACATTGAAACATTTCATTCTTCAGGGGAGCTCCTTAAGACAGAGAGTAAACAACTCAAAATAGCTTAAGGAAGTCCCTGAAATTCATCAAATTCACTAGACCCCTCCCTCCCATGAGCAAACAATAAAGACTTCTGAGAGTCACTCTCCGACAGGTCAAGCTCCAAAGACTTTGAGACCAGACCAGCTGCCTGGAAGAAGCAGAAACCAGCCAAGTTGCCTGGAATAGGTTTATATTAACTGGATCACTTGGAAAGGACACTCTCCAACCTGCTGAGCTGACTACAAGCTATAAAGTATGCTCCAGATTCCCAGCTTTGTGAGCTGTCACTCATTCTGGGGTAGGCTTTGGTGATGCCACTGTCTTTGAGTCATTTCTGCTCCTGTAAATAACCTCTCACCCTAATTCCTGTAAATAACACCAATAAAACTCATTGGTTCACCAAGCTGGACTTTAATGGTATCTGTACTTTGGTCTGTTGTGGCTCCCTATCTGGGGTGAGTATATCTTGTGTCTGTGGCTCCCTATCTGGGGTGAGTATATCTTGTGTCTTCCCAGGAAATGTCCTGTCACACAGCAGTGTGTAAGAAAGTGTATCAGTCTTCTTTTTTCTACCTTAGAGCAGATTAATGCTCCAAAAGGAAATGCCTTTCCTCAAAATGACCCAAGCTAAGTGTTCTTTATATTTTTCATTGAAATGTACTATTATTATTATTATTCCAAAATGTTGGGAACCTAGTTGAGGGAATTGCACATGTCAGGCAACCATTTGGCCAGTAAGTTCTGCCCCAACTCCATTAAAATTAATTTCAAATAAAATTTGATATATTAAGTTTTCTAACAGTGTTCTAATATCTAGTTTTCTGTAGTATATCCAGATCCAAAGGAATTCAATTTGACTTAAACCTGCTTTACAAAAACAAGAATTCTGGGCAATTTATGAATATTACTGTCAGGCTGTTATGATGGGCCGATATAGTGAATCTGGTGTCTGGACAGAATGACATCATAGAATCTATGTTTAGGGATCCTTTTGAAAACCAGAAGACCAAATTCCTACCACAGACATGAATTATGGTATATTTGTGTCATTTATAAGATATGTGTATGTGAAGATGGGGGTAAATATCACTTCTCAAGGGATAATTGGCTCATGGCAATTCTCTTACATGAAGGAAAGACTAAATCTTTAGGTACCTGTCTGTGTCTATTACATTGTTGACCCTTCACTGATTATCTACCAATCCTGTGATCCAAACAGAGCTCTGAAGCTGATGGGAGTCACTTTCTATTCTTTGGTACCACATTATCAAAAAATATCTCTGTGAGTACATTCTCTTCTATAATTTATAGTTTTCTTAATTTAAGACATGCTACAGTTTCCCAAGGAATTGTATTCTAGCAAGAAAAACAGTTGATCCAAAGATGAAATTAAAAAAAAAAAACAGTTGCCAAGCAAAACTCATGAACTCACAGAAACTGAAGCAACAGCGGCGACCTGCATGGGCCTGTACCAGGTCCTCTGCATACATACTATAGCTTCCAGTTTAGTACTTTTATGGGACTCCTGAGTGGAAAAACGAGTGTGTCTCTGATTCTTGTGCCTTCTCTTGGGGCTCTTTAACTTTTCTGTTGTCTTGTCTTGTCTGATTTTGATAGGGTGGTTTTCATTTTATCTTACTATATTTTATGCTTTGTTGCTATCTCTTAGAGGCCCGTTCTTTTCTAATGACAGACAGAAAAGGAGTAGATCCAAATGAGAGAGGCAGTGGGGAGGACTTGGGAATACAGGGCAGGAAAACTGTATTCAGAATATATTGTATAAGAAAAGAATCTGGTTAGTAAAAGGGGGAAAAAAAGTTGCCGTAGTGATGATTTTCTTTAGGTAGTAGCTCCTTAACTATAAAAGAAGAAGAAAAAATAAAATAAACCTCCATTGTACCCCAACCCACAGGACCACTTCAGTTTACAGTTTCATTTTCTAAAAATGACTGTTTAGCACATAAAAGTTATATGCACTTGAAACACTCTTGCCATGTTGGTGGATTCTGTACCAGGAAAGGCTATGAGGACGCAGTTGTTTTCTGTGTTTTTATTTTGCCATCCTTAGTTAAGTACACTGTCTGCTTAGACTAGCCCCTCTCAAGGTCCCAAGATGATAGCTACCACTCCAGACACTGCATGCAGATGGCTACGTGATTGGGAAGAGGGAAAGACCTTGTTTTCACCGTTACCTCCGTTCATTTGACCGTGTTCACCTAATCTACTTCTCCTGTCTTCCTTCACCTGGGCACAGCTGACTTTGACCACTCCCGTGCTTCTGAGCAGCAGTAGAGGGTGACTGGGCAGGAACGCAGTGTTCTTCTCTCCCCGGAGACGAGCTTCTCAGATTCCATAGAAGACCTGCCTGGGGCTCACATGAGCGCCAGGGCTCATGTTCTCTCCCGACCTTTGCAGCTTGACTTATCCTGACATAATGTTGAGCTGTTTCCAAAGCGCAGGTACTTCCACGGTCATCAGCTCACCAACAAGAGCTGACCTACAGATGTCGGAAAGGGCTCGCCTCAGCAAAAGATGAAAAGAGGAAACTTTTTTATGTTAAGTTTAAAGCTAGCCTTGCTGTTTGTAACTGCACTGCCAAAAGCAAAAACTTGAAAACTCCTACCGAATTTATGTTGGAATTCAGGTTGGAATGGGGCGGGGGCGGGAACCTCCTTCTTTGCTTTTGTTTGTTTGTTTGTTTTTAAAATAAATAATTTTTAAATGGCAGAAGGAAATGCTTTATGCTGCAGTTTCTCTGACTGCTTGACCTTCTTCACTTTAAAATTCTAAGAATCTTACCACCACAGAACAATGGCACTTGCAAGTTAAAGCGCGTACAGCAGACTGGTATCCCATAGTACTCCCAGCAGAAATACTGAGTAACCATAATGAAAGACATTTACGTTAAAAAAAAAATGAAAAGCCACAGGAAATTCAGAAAGTATGAAGGAAAGAGACTTTAGACTGAATCCTGTCATCAATATTTAAAACATTTTTTTTGTTTGTTTTCGGAAAGTAAAGCCATGCACAAGTACCTGTTTATTTTCTCCCTTGTGAAGCTTTGAAACTGTGACTGACAACCACTTTGCACCTTATGAGCCTCATGATGACAACATTGTCTTCCCCTGGTTTGCATTAAAAGAAATATTCCTGGTGGATAAGCAAATTTCTCAAGGTTTAAAGAAATCTATACCGACCTAATAAATATGAACTCAGAGTCCAAATAACCTCCCCTCTTCTAGCCTCATAGTATGATGGTACCCCCAAAATCCCTCTGAGAGAGGGAGTCATGCATATTTATTTATAATAAAGTTAAGATTCTTTGTTATAAGGGCTGATTTAAGCTTCATCTCTAGTTTCCATCCTCCTGTGAACTTATCCCTTATCTCAAGTCACACACCCTCCTCAGAGCTTTACTTTTCTAACAGATAAATGTGCCACAAGCTAACAGGAACTTCAAACTGGTTTTCTGTTATAGTCACTAAAGAAGAGTTGACACATATGAGCATAAAAGAATGTAATGTATGTGTGTTGGGGGAGGAGGGCAAGCCAGTGGAGACTGAAACCTCTTCGGCACTAATCAATAATTGTTGTAGTCTTGCCAGAGCATGTGAAATTCAAGAACCAAGGAACACAGCCCCAGTGACTCATTAGCACTTAGCTTACTTTAAGGTGAAGCAGCTCTAAGGAAGGGACTTCCTGCTCAAATAACAAGGGGGATTGTGCAGATATGCACTGAGTTCAAGCATCTTGCTAATTGTTCTCCATACCAATATATTTATCATTGTGAATCTCCTCCAGTACATTGTGTGCTCAAATAATGAATAAGCCAGAGCCAAGAATATCTTTAATACTGAGTACCAAACCCATTTGTCACAGTAGTCAAGACTAAGATCTGCGTCTTCTATGAATCAAGGACTTACAGATCTTAGAGAACTCAGACATCAATAGTGAGAATAGCCAAAGGATGAATGGAATAAGCATGGAGAGTTAATCCCAGCACACAGAGAAGCAGGCTTAATAAAGAAATGGGTTTAGCAGCATCAAATCTTCATAAAGATATTCAATAGAGAATATAGGAAGGAGTTTTTCAGGACATTCAGATTTAAACAAAATCTGAAAACTATGGCATCTTAGACACACATCTTCCATGACAGTAAAAAACTGATACAGGTTATGAAGGGACATGACAGAAATTTATTTCCTGCATAACAGAATCTCAGGGTATTTCAAAAGGAATCATACATTGGGCATTACTGCTCTAGATTACAATGCATATCCTACCTATCTTGGTTAAAAAGAAGTGGTAGGGGATGCTTAGATATGACTGAGTACCACAATAACCAAGAGAGTCTTATTATATTCTTATTATATTAAATGTGGTGGTTCTCATAAATAAAATGTGAACAATGACATAAAATAAAATGTGAATAATGTCTGTAAGCAATCAGGGGTAAATGGTTAATAACAGTCATTCACTGTGGACTTGTGCACAGTTCCCATTGGCATACACACACAAAAAAATAAAAATAAAATGCTACAATGTCCTCTCAGAATAGCTATTGTTCCTTAAAAATTAGTGGCATTAAGTATCAGCTTGAGTGTTCAAGAACTACAAAATGCATACATCTGTGTCAAACTGAAAAATATTTTATATTGTCAGAGTGACACTAATATACTGAGTAGATTTCAATTTAATTTATTTTCCTTTATTTTTTATTTTGTATGTATGAGTGTTTTTACCTGAATGTCTGTGCACCATGTGTGTGCAGTGTCCACAGAGGTCTGAAGAGGGGGTCGGATCCCTGAGAACCTGGGAATTCCTATGGGTATTTAAGATAAAACTTCTTAAAGTTTAATCTCATATAAGTCACAAGAAATCTTACTAAAACAGAGAGTTTGATTTGGTATGTCCATAGCAGGATCTGGGATGCTGCAATGTTAACAGACTTCCAGGCAATGTGAATGCCTGTTGCTATGGTGCTAGAGTGATTTGAGTTTCCCTGAGAAACCCTATTGTGACAGAAGCTCAGTCAACAAGGTGGCACTATTTGTTGGCAGAAAGACCCTCTGGAAGTGAAGCCTGTGGTAGCTCCTTAAGTCACTGGGAACATGCCCATGGCAGGTAATGCTCATGGGACCCTCCCTGCAGTTCTTGAAAGGGAGACTTTAATAAAATGTCTGAGTTAGGTCCCACCCAGTTGTCTGTGTTCTACATTTATGTTGGAACTGCATGCTTGGCCTAGCATGTAGTCAGTCACCTCCCATTTATCATGGGATCCCCAACAGAACTGAATAGCAGCATGCACTATGCCCTCCAAACTTTTCCTTCGTCAGTAGTCTACGTTAAGTTCTCTTTTTAAAGGATACAGAACTAACTAAGCAGTTGTGTTGTGAATCACACTTTGAGCAGCATTCAAGACACAGTTTAAAACTTTCTCTTTGGAAGCTCATAGAACTTCATTCTTATATTGATGATGAAGACTTTTCTAGATAGGCAGACAGGTTCGTAAGTAGGTAGAGAGGGAAGGAGGGAGCAGGGAGAAGGATAGATGTTTATAATTCTTCGTTCATAGGTCTGCCTCTCCAATGAGGATGATATTTTTCTTAACTGTGTATCCACTAAAACTAGCATATTGCCTCGCAAATTACCCCAAACACATAAGTGTTTTGTGAACTTGCAGAATTAAAGAACAAATTATATTACAGTATGCTTCACTAAATTTTTACATGTACACATATTGTACTCTGATACATTCAACCAATTTAGTCAAGAATGCCTTAACATGTGCTATATAAATTCTTCAGCCTATTAGATTATTTTCCATGTTAAATCACTGGGCTCAGTACTTCTGAACCATGGAACAGTTTGTAATTTTTGACATAGGGATATTTAATAAGATGTATGAAAATCTGTCACAGTTAATTTCATTGGCAACTTGACTGGATCTAGAATCTCCTAGTATGTTGATATGGCAGACTTATGGGTATGTCTGTAAAGACATTTCCATCCCAAATCACCCGGGTTGGAGACTCTGCATGGATTAGAAATGGAAATAGAAGAAACACACCAGAATGGGAGCACTCTCCTTTTCTGTGAGACCATACCATTATAACATGAAGGGCAGTTCATGCCACACACTCTCCCCCAAGATGGAGTGACTCATCAGAAACTACAAGACACACATTTCCCCACAAGTTGTTTACATCAGATATCCTGTCACGGTGACTAGAAAAGTAACTATTACACATCTTCCTCAACTGACTGATGTAGCCCCCACTAAGGATCAGAGAACGGGTCATCAATGAATGGAATTCCTTCTTTGTGCTCATGTTTTAAAACCATGGATGAATGATGTAGAAATCAGTCACTCTGGGAGGTGGGCAGAGGAAACAGTGCTGGTAGTCATTTGTAGCAGAGGAAACATATAACAGCAGAAATCACAAGGCCACTGGAGGAAAATTTGAGGAATTATTCTTCTTGCCATAAATTGCTTATAAATGTCATTGCCGTCAGAACCTCAGAATCCAAGGACTTGTTCATCCTAGCTGCCTCCCCCTAAAGAAAAATGGCACTGCAATGAAATCAAATCTGCTGAGGGAATGGCCTATATGGTATCCTTAGATGGACAGCTAATGAAAAGAGCACCCGATCTTTCTACTCTAAAATGCAAGGGCAGAAACTAGGGTGTTTCCAGCATATCAAATTCTGAACTAGATAATAGCCCTGATAATGGACTACTGTAGAGTGAAATGTGAAGACTTCACCAGTGTTTGCTCCTATCTCATTCCAGACTAATTCTCTTTCCAGTAAAAATCAACGTGAAGTATGTAAGAAAGATGGCAATTGGAAGGATGGTAGGATTAAAGGGATCGAACATGAATAATGTTCTGTAATTAGTTAGTATCTAATCCATAACTCTTACTATCTATGGTTCACGTGTTCTCAAGTCCTTGAGGGCAGGAATCATCTTAATTCTGAGTCTTCTTCTTAGAACATTCCATAGCCTATAGCAGTCATTCCCTTGACCACTGTCCCGTTAGTGAACCAATGAATGGCTGAACAAGTGATGGCCACATCTGCTGTTAAGACAACAGAAAGCAGTAGATTAGAGGGCCGGTAAGAATTAGCAATTTTCTCAAAGATTTACTAGTTTAAGGTACATGTAAAACTAAAGCCAGTATGATATATGACTTCAAAGCCTCTAAGGTGTCTCTAAACAAGGTCAAAAATAGCAAAGATGAGAAAAAATCCTACAAAACTGGAATACTCAATCATGGCTTATGGAAATTAAAGTGGTAGATGCATTTTGTAAAGCAGTTTGTCGGTTTCTTTAATAGTTATGCTCAAAATGGCTGTATAGCCCAGCAATTCCATTTTTAGGTACATTTTCAAGAGATATAATAACTTCCTATGAGTTATGGATGGATTCTCATAGCAACATTATTAGTATCCAATACCATGAAAAATACAAATATCTACTAAGTGGTAAATAAAGAAGCTCAGTGTGGTATATCCATTTAATGTTGCTCAGCATCCAGGCTAGTTTATTGACACAAGCTAGAGTTATCTGAAAGGAGAGAACCTCAATTGAGAAAATGCCTCCATAAGATCCAGCTGTTGGGCATTTTCCTAGTTTGTGACTGATGGTAGAGCGTCCAGCCTATTATGGGTGGTGTTATCCCTGAACTGGTGGTCCTGGTTTGTACAAGTAAACAGACTGAGTAAGCCATGGGAGCAAGTCAGTAAGCAGCCCCCTCTTTGGCCTCTGCATCACCTCCTGCCTTCAGGTTCCTGCCCTGCCTGCAACTTCCTTCAATGATGAACAGTGATATGGAAGCATAATCTAAATAAATTCTTTCCTGTCAAAATTGCTTTGGTCATGATGTTTCATCACAGCAATAGAAACCTTCAGACAGTCAGCAATATAATGGATGTACCACTGACAGGTGCCACAATACTTACCAAAACATTTAAAGGGGAATTTGCTTAACAGAATTCTTCAGCCTTTGTTTCCTTACTCTAGGAGAAAACTGAAGCCATACAGCAGATTGAGGAACTGTGACAGAAAATACAAATTAAAGTTAAGATGTGGAAATACAAATTAAAAATGCTATGCTTTCAAAATTTAGAGATTGCATGTGAAAATCTGCCCTCTGAAAAATTGAGAAAGACTTTCTGTGCACAAGAACATAAGAGAAATGCAAAGTTAAAGAATAAACCAGTATACCTAATATTTGACATATGTGTAGGTCAAATTTTAAGGAATAGAGGTAAATATTAAATAAAAACATAAAAAAGCTGTGACCTACAAGGTAATAATAGCCTTAATATTTAACTAACTAACGATAATAGGAGCCACATATGTTTTATTGCACGACTATTTGTATTTTCTCCTAGATGTGGTCAGATTTATTGCTCCCCATTTCGAAGATGGGAATGGAGGCACAGTCATCACGTCACTCACTCATTGGTGTGGCAGGGAAGAGACCCAAGGTCATGTGAAGGGCAGAAGGTCTGCTCTAGAGAGCCTGTGATCTCAACCACTAGACTTGAGAAAAACATGAATATGGGCCTGAAGGTAATCCTAGCTTTGGGAAGTCTGAGGCAGGGGGATCTCAAGTTCAAGGCTAGCTTGTGCTGCACAGTAAGATCCCGCTTCAAAAAGAGAAAAGAAAGAGGAGGAAAAGGAGGAGAAGGAAAAGAAGGAAGCCAAGAAACAGGAGAAGATGACTCTAATAGAGTGATAAAAAGATAAAAGACATGGGTAGGTAATGTTTTAGTAAGAAAGAATCTTTCCAAATATAAACATATCAACTCATATGTCACCAGAGACAGAAATATTAACAAATTACCAATGTTTACTATGCAATGACACTCATGGAGCACAAATCTATAGGACAAATTATTTAAAAAGTTTGGGAAACTGATAAAGCAAGAATTCCAAGTTCCAAGTCCAAAGCAGATATGTTAAAATGGCAGAGGTGGAGGCATAGGATACAGCGATCAAATGAGAATTCAAATTCAAGTAAGAGAGAGTGGAGGAAAAGCTACCGTTTTTCTCCCTCTTGTTTGCATCTCCATAGTAACACACACGCTGCACCACTGTAATTGTCAGGATAGAGCATCACAGCAGAGAGAAAATTGTGTGTTGTGGAGCTCATAAAATAAAGGTCGTCTCCTAGGGGTGTGGTCTCTGGAGATAGATCACTTGCCGTTCTCATGGCAAACAGAAGCAAAGCCTTTTTCCTGAGACTGCCATAGTTAGTTCCAACAGACTCGAGGCCAAGGCTTGCTTCCTCTGTTCTTGCTCACAGGCTGCCACTTCTGCACCTGTTTGCTTGCCCGAAGCTTGGTCCAGATTCTGTCCTCTGCTTGTTTCCAGGGAGTTGAGGACAACAGGAATGTCACATGGCCTCACTACAGCAGGCTTCTGGGCAGGCTCTCTTCCCTTTGGCTTTCTTCCTAGTGAGCTAATCTGCCAGTGACATCCCAGGAAGGCTAATCTACCCACGCTCCTTCCCAGCAGAGTTTCTGAGCCCTTCATGATTTTCAGTTAGTCTTTTTTGTTGTTTCTCCACTAAAGAACTGATAATATTCAAAGAGCAGAACTGTTCATGCTAGACTACATTCTGGGATTTAGAATGTGATAACAATCAAATCTTCCATAAATGAAACTCAGGTGGTCAATAGGGAAACAATCCATTTAAAGCTTTTCCTTTTTCTTAGCCAGCAATTAAATGCAGTACACAGTTGCTATAATTATTCAACCAACATTCTTAGTAAGTATTATTGAACATCTACTCTTTTGGCTCCTGAAGGTATAATAGTAATGAAGTACAGTCTTGGCCTTCAAGAGTCTTCCATGTTAGAAAACATTACATGAGCAGAAAAAAAAATCTTTTATTATTCCAGAAAACAGAAGTGCTATAAAGAAAAGTAAAACAGGAAGTGAAAAGGATCTTGGCTCAATGTAAACATCTCTGGAGTGTGGTGCTTTTGACAGGAGCCCCCCAAATATGTGGAAGACATCAGTATTGATAATTTCAATAGTTACTAAGATAAGACCAATCTGGTTGTCTGACAAACCAGGAGAAGCCAAGATAACTTTGGTACATGGAAGGAAGCAGGAAGTTAGGATGAGACCAGAGTGGGCAGAGGAGCTCAGTTTACTGTTATAATGAAGAGATTAGTCTTTGTTATGAATCTGGAGACTAAACAGAAAAGAAGGATGGAAGTGTAAGGATGCACAGAGTCCTTCTCTGAGCTGCTGCTGGCCCCACCCTTCAACACAGACCTTCCACTATATTGAAAACAAAACTGGTAGGAGGGCAACACCTCAGAGCCCAGGGAAACTCTCCCACATAGCCATGGGTTTAGAGGTTCAATACTAGTAATATCCATTTTATTTTTAGAAACTCTTAGCATGCTGTAAATATTAGTTAATAATACACTATTACATTTGTTAATAAATTAGGACAAACTAACTTCTCATTGTTTAGGAGTGGGGGAGACTATTTGAAGGTGGAAATCCCTTCAGAATGGCAGTCCATTGACAAAGCTCCTTGGGGAGAACTCGGGCAATTAGAAACACTAGGGTACTAGGCAAAGAAATGCCTGGGATAGGAGAGGAGTGGACAGATGGCAAACAGAGAACACTGGGGATAAGCTCGAAATGTTTGCTTGAAAAATGTACTCCTCCTCAAAGTCAGGATGGTAGCTTTGATAATGACTGCTCATGTACAAAGCAATCCAACATCTCTGGTCAGCTACAATAGCAACAGAAATACAGTGAGTCAGGCACGTCATCCTTCCCATTACTGCAGAAGAGGAAACGCTGGAAACCTTTAGCCTTCTATCACTTATATCATCTGATAGACAATTCAGTTCAAAAGCTAACTAGTATTATCAAGATTATAAGAGCAAAAAATATCCGTGTTACAGGTAATGGTATTGTCTCTACATTCAGTTACAGGATTGGGAACCTAAGCCGGAATTTCCTGTCTACCAGTAAACATTAAAGATGTCCTCTTACACAGGGCCTGCACAGGTCTAAGCCAGATGGAGTTCCAGCACTGAGAGGGGAAGTGGACACAACCCCCCTTCCCTAACCAAGATGCTATCTCCAGCTGACAACTGCTCAAAAAGAAAATTTTTTTCTCCATCCAAGTCTCACATTAAAGGACAAGCCCCATTCACAGCACTAGATGACCAACACAAAACGGACTCAGTATTTTTGGAGGATTTTTTCGTCTAACAATGCTTTCTCTGGGCAATTTTTATTACCTTACAGGACTTTTATTTATATATCATGGTTTCCAATTTTGTTTTTTTTATGGGATTTCTGTATGTGTTTCTGATTCTGTTGTGGTTCCCTCCCTCCCCCGCTCTTTTTTTTTCCTTGTTTGTTTTGTCCTGTTTTGGTTTGTTTGTTTAATTGACTGTTTGTTCTCGTTTTGTTTGCTTGTAGCGCCTCTTTATTGCCAATAGCTGACACTACCCAGGACCCGGGGAAAGTAAGGTACGTCAACTGTGGCGCTGACAGGTACCGCCAACCAGTGAGGGCACCAAGCAGTGAAGGGCGCCCAGGAGGCAATGGCGATGTCCGTGGAGAACATCTCTTTTCTGTCTTCCAGACCAGCGAAATGTCTAGTCCCTCCTTGTGTCTAAAGGGGCAAAGTGGAGGTGAGGGGATTAGTTACCTGGTACTAAGTGAGGGGCATAAGGTAGACAGAGTTCCTAGTGGAACCAAAAATATCACAAAGATTTGAACCGCGGAACAAAGCCCCGAAGAAACAGGTGCAGTCACAAAATGATGTGGGGCGGCCACCTTTGGTGATCTTTTCTAAAGGTTCTCCATTGCGAGCCATTCAGGTAAGGCTGATAAGCTCTTTCTCAAGAAAAGCCCCCATTCTCCAGCTGTTCATTGATCTCAATCTCAAAGGTCCTGTGAATGCCCCCTCATTCATCTGTCCTCTACCCAGGCCATTTGCACCTCCTCCCTACATGTTGTGACTCAGTCTCTGAATATTCCTTTACAGATCTCAACAGTTCCAGGTAGGTAGCCTCCAAGCCACAGGGCTCATGGGTTCACAGTATTCCGCCCGGAGATGTGAACTCTGCTGATGACTTACACTCCCCAGGATGGTGCTAGGACACACTGCCCAGGTGCCTACTCACTGCTGCCCAATTGGCTACAGGGCTGTTCCGGGTGTAGGTTGTCGCCTATTTGTTTTCTAATGAGATAGAGAAAGAAAGTGTGTGGATCTGTGTGGATGGGGAAGGGGTGAGGATCTGGGAGGAGTTAAGGAGGGAAACCATGATCAGAATAGACTGTATGAGAAAAAGAAAATCTATTTCTAGTTTGTTTGTTTTTTAAAGAGATCCGGCAAATTCCAATACACACATGAACTTGGAACCTAAAAAAAAAATTTTCTAAAATTCTTAAAATGAAAGTTTACATTTGTTCAGGTAGTCTTCTACTATCTCCTAGAAACAAATGACATGTCCCCTGAACTTTCACAGAAAAGAAATCAGAAAACTGAGCATAGGCCTAGACTTGGTCACAGCTGTGTATCTTTCATGTGTTGTCTTATCTCCCGCCTTTCACTGTAATCTCCTCAACAACAGATGGTTCCTTCTGAAGCCCAAGTATATAGTGAACATTTGTTAGACATCGTCCTTCTGCCTATTTGTCCTCCTCTACTTCTGTGTGTGTGTGTGTGTGTGTGTGTGTGTGTGTGTGTGTGTGTGTGTGTGTGCACGCATAAATGTTTAAATTCCACACATGGAAAAATGTGGTATTTGTCTTCACAAATCCGGTTTATTTCACTTGACATAACAAACTCTAGCTCTAACCATTTTTCTGCATGCGTCATGATTTCATTCTTCTTTATAGCTGAATAAAATTTCATTCTTTATCCATTCAGCTGTTGATGGAGATCTAGACTGGTTCCATATCTTGACTATCATGAATAGTGAAACAATGAACATGGATTCACATAGACTTTTGCAGATGAATTCCTCTGCATGCCCTTAGGGGTTATCAATTATCTTTCTCTTCCATTGGGCACTTAAGCATTATGAAAGAGGAATGTTGATATTGAAGAGGAATGTGTAGTTCTGGTCACGTACAATTCTCTTTTGCAGACTGAATATCATAACAATAAAACCATCCTTCACTTCTTACTCTGTGGATGCTTTGTAATTGTGAAGAATGATGAAAGCCTAAAGGAAGCCTTCTTCAACAATATTCATAATATGCACATCTTATGCCAGTAAGCACAGCTGCTGTGAGCTCCTGTGTACAAGAGCATGTCATGTATAGAGTACAGCATTACACTGTACCCCTCCCCCTCCTTATCCTCCAGATAGGGGGAAAGGTGATACATAAGTCCCCTCACAATGTGAGCTCAGCTCTCACACTGCCTTATTCTCGGCGTGTTAAATAGTTCCCAAATCTCTGTATTAACAACTATCCACTGTAATAATAAGCTTCTCTAACCAAAGTTGAGAGCAGTATGAATCTATGACTATAAACGCAAGGGTTTACAGTAAATGTAAGGAGACTACAAAACAAAAAAAAATTAAAGTTGATTATATTTGGTTGCCCACCAAAACTGGAGAGTGAGAGCAGATTGCTGAAGGTGTTACCTTGGTTGTGGAACACCGAGAGGCCATGCTGAAAGAGCAAGAGCAACAGGAGCTTCCCTTCCTCTGGCTAACCTTCATAGCGCCAAAAGCTGCTGTGCAGCAGTTGAACAAGGGAAGTTAACAATGGTCTTTCTCACCTTTGGACTTTTCACAATACCAACTGGCCAGGCAAAAGGTACTTACTGGTGCAACAGTGGCATAACTGTTTTTGGAGCAAAGAAATAATTTCCAATTGATTCTAAAGCCCATTCCATAGGAAAAAGTTCATGCTGTGGACTTGGTCAAAGGCCAATGACTAGGGAAGTCATAGGCACTAGATGTGAACCTACTACTTTTTTTTTAACTAAATGGACACTTACTGTCCAATTGCCTTCTAAATATTTATGTTTTATACCCATATACTAGTACTATCCTAGGCCTTGATCAAATAAGTTACTCTTTGCACTAAACACTGGTTCATGCAAAGATTCATGGTAAAGGTACTGAAAACAAGTGATGGTTGTATGCTCAGCCTTAAATGGAACATCCATATCACCCATCCAGGGCTCAAGGAATGTTGTAGAAAAGCAGACAGAAAGAATGTAAAAACCAGACAATGGAGAGGAGGGTCAAGAAATGCTGTCTTGGGAACATGATATGCTACTGGCATTTATGAGCTCACAACAGCTCCAGTCACCTGAATAAGGCCTGTATAGGACAGAGTCAGTAAACACTAAGGTATAGATAGAGGAAGAATTCATGAGGTCTAGGCTCATTTACAGGAGGGAATGGTAGTCAAGGGCTGATGGGGAAGAGGGAGTCATTATCACTAGTGATGTAGCCACTCGTGTTCGAGTGGATATCTTCACATCTATGCCCACACCAGCGGCCTTGGCTAAATATATACGGTCACAAAACTTAAACAAGAGCAACAAAAAGATATGACCAGGGAGGGGAACTTGCAGGGGTGCCAAGAGGATGGGGGAGGATACAGGGATGAGTGTGACCAGAATGTATTATATGCTCGTGTAAAATTATCAAACAATAAGTTAATGAAAATTAATGCTTATTTTATATACTTCAAAACTTTTAATCATTTTTAATATCAAAGTAATATAATCGTGGGCTTTCCTTGGAGACACACTCTTTTCCTCCCAGGTATAATCTCATAAAATATTCTAAATTCTTCACAAAACTGATTCATTTAATCTTCACAAGAAATCTGTAAGAAAGGGTTTGATTATTTATCAGATGGGAATCCAAGAGAGAGGGTCAGTAACTTGCTCATGGCAACACATCTTCATAAAGGTATAAACAGATATAAACTTATGCCATTTGATTTTAATTTTTTTTTTTTGGTCTTTTGAGACAGGGTTTCTCTGTGTAGCTTTGTGTCTTTCCTGGAACTCACTCTGTAGCACAGGCTGGCCTTGAACTCACAGAGATCCGCCTGCCTCTGCCTTTATTTATTTATTTAATAATTCTTTATTCTTAACCATTATAGCAAACTGTCTCTCTATGTACTTATAAGGTTACTGATGGAGATTTCTACAGAAGAGGGAAATTTACCATGAAAAATATTGAAGTAGAGGGATAGTCTTCCTTGTCTTGGTTCTTCCATCTACAAAAGAGAATTATAACTGGCCATAAATCCACATGCATATTCATTTTCATTTAGAATGTAGGTTATTAGCCTAAACCTAAAAAAAAATCAACATTGCAATAGAAGTTAAAAACAGTTAAAAAATAAAATAAATTACTTAGGGGCTAGAGAGATGGCTCAGTACTTAAGAGCATGTAATACTCTTGCAGAGGACCTGGGTTCAGTTCCCAGAATCAATATGGTTATTCAAAACCATCTGTAACTCCAGTTCCAGGCAATGTGATGCCCTCTTCTGACTTCTCAAGGAACCAGGCATACACATGGTGCACATACGCAAATGAAGACAAAACACTCTTGTGCATAAAAATAGATAAATCTAAAAAATAAAAAATTACCTACTTTCACTTAGTTTTTATTAATAGTTTGCAAAGGAACTCAACTTTAGATTTATAAGTTCAAAACTAATAATAAGGATATACATTTCACATATCAGCACACTGAATTCTCAAGAAAATACTATGACACAGCCATTATAATCTTCACTTTACAGATGTAAAAAAATGAAAATCAAGAGATGAAAACACCTGCCAATTATTGAACTTTGGAAAGTAGACAAATAGAAGCAAACCAAATTGGCCTTGACATTAAAATCTATATTTCTTTTCCTAGTTCAGCCAGCTGAGAAGTTTATAGGAATAATTTTATTTATAAGTTCTTAAAAATATGCACTTTCATAACATATCAAGTTTAACTTATTCATCTTTTTAAATTATAGAGATGATGCAAAAATGCACAGAGAGCAGCAGGACACACTTCCTTTAGCTGTGGATTCAGCCCAGACAAGAATTGAAGATATTTGAGATTCAGATTTTAGAGGTTCCTAGACCTTTCTCAAATAAGGATGGAAGAGCTACTGGAGGAGTTAAGAAAAGTAGGTGGAAGGATTGCAGGGGAAGCATCTGTAAGTGGGAATAAGAGCTGTAGACATCAATAGCAGTTATGGGAAGAAGGCAAACCCAGAGACAGGAGCATGAATCAATATCCCTGTCAGTCACAGCTGTGCTTGAAACTCTAGATACAAGAAGAAACAATGCCCAGCTAAACCCCCATTAAAAGCTCAGAAAATTTGTTCCATATAGACAATGTGGGGCAAAACAAAACAAAACAAAAACTTGTAGAGAAAAATCTTCTGTCTTTAATTTTTAATTTAAAAGTATGTTAATACATTCAATTACTAATCTCATCACATTAATTTTCTTTAAAATAATCCATCATTTATACATTGACTCTTGTTCATAATTTAAATTTTTAAATAATTCTGAGAAAACAAATGGTAAGGCTAAAATTGATTCTAAATCTAATTATATGGAAATTACTATTTTTAATTAATATTTAGTGACTTTTTCTCAAGTTTCATTCAACACACACACACACAAAAACTAATTGATAAAGTAAAGAGAATAAGCTTTTTGTGAAAATAAGACAGTAAGTAAGGCACACTCTAAGAAAACATTCAATTTAATTTACTTAGCTGACATAATAGGAAACAATAGTTGTATTACAGATGAATTTTTCCTTTCCACAATAAATTTTATTTCTTAAGAAAGCTGCCAAAGTTAAAGGCAAGAATGAGATACAAAAAATCCATTTGCCATTATTTAGTTTTTATAACCATTTTTTTCTATATTTGTCAATTTCCACTTTTCTGAAAGAGAATCTTGGCTCGTTCCTAATTACTCTGATCTCTGAGAATTTTAGCTGCACTAGCTCAGTGTGTCCCGTGGTCACTGCTCTAACTCCAGTGTGCTCAACTTAGTATTTCACTGAAGCCACTGTGCCCTGGTCATGTTTCCATGATACATTCACCCCTACATTTATTTTATTTCATGGTTTGGCTCAGGATCAACCCCTTTTTCTCCTTATCAGTTTGTATTATCTGAGTTCTTTTATATTTGGGAATACCTGCCAATTGCTCCATCCTGAATGTCTAGATTATGCCTCGTGTACTTGCATCACATGGTAGAATACTGTCTTTAGAGTACCTATCTCATACATATAAAATGTTATCAATTTATATTATATGTCAGCATAACTACCTTTCAAACTAAAAAAAAATAATTTAATGCGGCCACTAACCCCTTACTATGGGACATTTACAGAATTTCCCTCCCTCAGACAGAAAGTAAAATCATTTCCTGATAAAACAGAGGTACAGAAAGAATAACAGTAACCACAAAAACCTCAGCATGGTCAAGTCTACACTATACAATAAATGGTTAGGAGCACAATATAGAAAAATGAATAAAACCTGGACAACAAAACCTTGTGATTCAGAAGAGTAATGTAAATTAAAATACTTCACAAATCATATTTTTGGATTAAAGCAAAAATATTCAATTTTAGATCTAGTTTTGTGAAATACACATGTTGAAATCATTAATGTGACTGTCAGCCACTATAGAGTATACAACTTCAATACTAGCAGAAAGAAAGCCAATAGATTCAAAAGAAAGTAAGAGGGGAAAAGTGCAAAAAAAATGAAGATTTAAAAACATGTAAAATATGGAAAAAATTAAAGTATCTGGAGACCTTTGCAAACACTGAAGTCCATGAATACTCAAGCCCTCATGCCAACTGGAACAGCATTTCATGTACCTTGTACTCATCCATTCACTTTAACTCATCTCTATGTTATTTATACTATCTAATACAATGTAAATGCTGTGTAAATATAGTTTAATCCTGTATTGTTTCAAGAATAATAAGAATATTAATTAAAATTACAATATTAAAATACAGTGATTATCTTAGTCAATGTTCTATTGTTGTGAAGAGATACCATAACCAGCAACTCCTATAAAGGAAAGCATTTAAATGGGGCTGGTTTACAGTTTCAGAGGTTCTGTCCTTTATCAGCATGGCTGGTTGTATGGTGGCACAGAGGCAGACATGGTCCTAGAAAAGTAGCTTAGAGTTCCATATCTGGATCTACAGGCAGCAAGAAGAGAGAGACACTGGGCTTGGCTTGGGCTTTTGAAATTCCAAACCCCACCCCCAGTGACATACTTCCTCCAATAAGACCACACATACTCCAACAAAGACCACACCTCCTAATCTCTCCTAGGTAGTGCCACTCCTTAATGACCAATCATTCAAATTTATGAGCTTATGGGAGCCATTCTTATTCAAACCACCACAGTGACCAGATCAAGTAGAAATTGATAATGTAAAGATACGGAAATTGACCTGGTCCAAGGAAAGGACAAACTCCTCGTATCCTTTAAGTAGTTGGCAGTTTTGCAAGTTGGAGCAAAGAGTTCCTCAAATTAGGCGCCTGCCCTCCTACCAATACTTGGATAGAGGATGCTGCCTCCTGGATGTCTGTATATCAAAGATGGTATCCATCCCTTTCCTTGAGAAAGACTTCCTTGATTCTGATTAAAGACCAATCTAGTTTTCCAAAGGTAATGTACACTTACTCTTGAGAATTGAGAAACTTATTTGTAATTAGCAAGTTTCATAAAGTTAATTTGGTGGGGGGAGGAGAAAGGAAGAAAATTTCTTCACTTATTTCCAACTGGAAAAATTAAGGCTTTTCTTTTAGATTGTACTTTTTCTTACATTGTACAGTATTATAACCAAGAACTGAAGAATAATCCATACTTTTCAGGACAGATATACTACTTATTCTTGAAAATGAAGCTTGTGCCAGGCAAGCAATCCAAACAAAATTCAAAATATTTTAGTATCTAAACTACTTTTGATGATACAATTATAACATTAAAAATCGCAAGCCTGATATCTGAATCACAAATCTATCAAAAAAATGTTATTAGTTACTCACTTGTTGTAGGGAATTCCTGAAAAAGAAACTCGAGAAAGGAAAGGATCATGTTGGCTCCTGGTTTCAGGGTACAATGCACCACAGTGGCAGGAGTGTGAGGCAGCTGATCACATTCCATCCGCAGTCAGGAACCAGGTGAGTGTCAGTGCTCAGCAATTTTCTCATTCATAGAGTAGGACCTTAGCCATGGAATGACACCTCCCACATTTAGGGTGATTCTTTCACCTCAGTTAGTCTATACTCAAAAATCCTTCAGACATTTGATTTTTCAATAACTCTAGATCCTGTCAAATTGATGGTCAATGTTAATCATCACAGATGTTATGATGGAAGTTTTAGAATACTCCATTTCAAAACTTATGTGGTCAAATTAAGAAGTTTGGGGTAAAAAAAAATTGTAGCATTAACATGATCACATTATTAAAAAGTAATTCTGAAAAGAAAATTAGCTAAATATTCAGTTGAGTAACTAGAAAAGTAACTGAATTAGTTAAAAGGGGAGTACTAGTGAGAATAAGAAAACAAAAGCAAAAGAGAGTGAGTCAGAAAAGTAAAGTACAAGAGAGAATATCAGTAGAGCAAAAACGTATCCAATTAATGGTCTTGACAAAACTCTGGGTAATTTCAGTTAAGGGAGTATACATAAATGTAAAAATGAAGCATATGTGATTTCAGCTATTGAGATTAAATATATAATAAGATGCTCTAACAACTTTATTTAAAACTAAAGGGAAATGGAGAAAATTCTGAGACACTTAAAATCAACTAGAAATTGTGGTGTTAAAAAAACATAAATTTTGAATAATTCTATAATAATTAGATAAAGGAACTCTGAATCCCAGACTTACTCCATGAAGGGGATATAAACATGATGCTACCTAACAAATTCTACAAAGTTACACTATTTTCATCTTTTGCAGTTATTATAATAACAGCAAATATTAAAACCCACATTCATTTAAGAGACTAGTAGAGCCTTGATACAAAAATTTGACAATGGAGACTGGAGATGTAGCTCAACTCAGTGACAGAGTGTTTGCCTGGTGTTCACTGGGCCTGAGTGTCACCCTCAGCACTGAAACACAAAACAAAAAACAAACCAACAAGGACAGTGCAGCAAAGAACAAGAACAGCCATGACCAAAGCTCAAACATAAGGCATTAGCAAACAAATCCAGTGATTATATGGGAAGTATAATATTTCATGATCAGCTCAGGTCTCTCTCATAGTTATAAATTAACTAATAAAACTCAGCAGATAAACAGATTACAGCAGAACAATACTGTATTATTTTCACTGATGCAGAAAAAGCCTTCAATGGAATTTAACTTCCATTCCCTAAAAAGGAAGCTTATCAACCATCAAGAAAATAAAATTAAGAATTCCATTTCACACAGTACTGCGGAAAAATCAAAGACAGTGGGTATTATCAACAGTGAGCTTTAGTGTTGACAGATTTCAAGTGAAAGCTTGATATCATGTCATCACATTAAAGACGCACCTATCTTACCCTTTATAGCCCCACTCCTACCCTAGAACCCTCCTGGAATAACTGTTGACAAATACACCAAAAGGAAAAGAATATTTGCAGCAATACTTTTGGAATAAGAAGGAAATTCGTTTTTAGCACGCTTTCCATCAGAACTACAACCTGCCTAAGATGACCTATAAATGGAAAAGGGTGTGCTTGGCTCTCTTGTGGGGTTCCATCACTGGTGGCCCTGTCTGGGCCTGTGGTAAAACAGCACAGCAAGGCAAGAAGGAGCAGAGTTCATTCTACCATCTCAGGGCCAGGAAACAAAACCAGGAGTGAACAGGATACAAGAACCCCACAATTCTCTTTGAGGGCATTCTCCCCGTGACCTGAAGACCCCATATCTCTTAGGTTCCACCAGCTCCTGCTGTCCTCACCACAGAGTACAGTGTACAGGCCTTTTGGAGACTGGAACTCTGGCACCATCCACATGCTCATCAATTAAAGGGTGAATTACAAGCTTTGTATAATTACTTGATAAACTCTACAGCAGTGAAAAAAATGAGTTAAACCTATATATGTCAAAATACAAGTCTCAGTGATTTAATGCTGAACTAAAATTAATCATAGAAGAAAAATACAGTACAGTTCTATCAATATAAATTTCAAAAGCATGTAAAAATCAAAACTTGTTTAGAAATATTAACCTAAGACAGACGTGTGGGACTTTGGAAGAACACACAGCAGAATGAACAAAATGATAAAGCTGTATTTCATAAACAGGTTAATAATATCTAGATACGTATCTAATTGGGGTGCTTTTTATATCATTCAATCACTACTAATCCATTTTTATCTACTTAGTATTTACTAGATCTATTAAAAGCATATTACTGAAAAGGTAAGAAAATCAGTTTTCCCCATCTTGATATGATACAATTGCAAGTCAGTAGCAGGAAGCTGAAAGTGGGGTTTCCTTCTTCATAAAAGTGTCTCCTGAAGAACTCAGTTCTGCACAGCACACAGTTTATACACATGGAGAGGAGATGGCTGCAGAGTATGCACAGTTCATTGTCCTTTCCAGATCAATGTGAGGCTTAACCCTTTGTTAAGTAACAGACTAATTCACAGACAGTAGTTGGTACCATTCTGAACGTCCTGCCTGCCTGCTTCACTTCTGCTGACCTGTGTATTTTATGTAACTCATTCTGAACAAATGTATTTCCCATTCTTCTTTCCCATGCTAAATGCCCAAGAACATAATAGATAAAATGGAGAAATTCATCTTCAAATCGATATACAATCCTAAAACATAACCTAGAAATATTGCAGAAGCCTTTTAAATTACTGCATTGGAAGCAAATTTTCTGTATCCTGTATTTTTATGCACCAATATTTAAGAATAGGGTCCTTGAGTACCATAAAATGAAAAATGGACCACTAGAAGAAAATCTCTTCTCTATATTTATTTATTTACTTGTACTTATTTATTTCAAAACAGGACTTTACTGTCTGACCAGACTGGTCCTGAACTTGAGTTCAAAATGATCCTTTTGCTTCAGTCTGCTACAAAGCAGGTTCTAAGAAATGTGATGCTCTCAACATTCATTTTCACGTTAGAAGTTCCCTCCTGCCACAGCTCACGTGGAGAGGAAAAGCATGGGCAGCTGTTTCTCCCTTCCACCATGTGGGTTCCGGGATCAAACTCAGAGACAATGCTTCTACCCACTGAGCAACCTCTCTGACTCAGAGAAATGTATTTTTAATGTCCGGCACAGTGGCAAACACCTTTAATCTGAGTACTTTGGAGGCAGGACCACCATGAATTCAAGGTCATAGTGAGCTTGAAGTCAGTGTGGGCTGCATGAGAGCCTGTCCCAACACAACACCAAAATAATCTACTTTAATTATTCACATTGAAAATCATTTTACTATGACTAAAATGACAGAAATTAACACAGGTATCTATTGGAAATATGCTTATTGTTCACAGTCATTCTCTTGTTTTAATTTTTTAAAGAAAATAAAATCTTATACTGAGTGGCAGCTTCCACAAATATTTTATAGATTGTAGTTTATTTTAAGTTTTATTTTTTGTTTCTTTTGCTTTTCAAGACAGGGTTTTTCTGTGTAGTTTTGGTGCCTGGTGCCTGTTCTGGATCTTGCTGTGTAGTCCAGGCTGTCCTTGAAATCACAGAGATCCGCCTGGCTCTGCCTCCCAAGTGCTGGGATTAAAGATGTGTGCTACCACTGCCTGGCTAAGTTTTATCCTTTTTAGGAAGAATATTCTTGCTAAATTTCTAACATTTCCCAGAAATTAATATGCATGTGCTGTACACAATGGACATGTGCATAGTCCAAGATATTTAAGAGAGCCCAGGAGATTGAGACTAATTCAGACAGCATAATGAAACCCTTATTTCAACAATATGTTTGAATCCTTTAATTGAAATCAAAGTCTATCCATAAGTTGAATGAGACTGAGTTCACATAATGAAATATATTAGCAACTATCAATATTTACTTAAATATGCCAATAGAACTTGACACGTATCTATTAATGGCTAATAAATTCATGGGCTGGCAGACGGCTTAGTGAGTTTAGTGGTTAAGAGTGTATAACTGTTCTTGAAGAGGACCTAAGTTTGGTTCCCAGCACCACATTATGCAGCGTACAACTGCCCTTAACTATAGCTCCAGGGGGATTTTGCACCTCTGGTCACTATGGCATCTGCACTCATGAGTACACATGCCCCACACAGACACACACATACACTAGTTAAAAATAAATCTTAAAGAAAAAAAAAAAACAAAATCATTAATCTTGTTTTTGTTTACACTTTGAGTGTCAACACTATTTTTTTTTGAGTCAGAAACTTCTACTTAATTGGGGCTGTTAGTTGTGATGAGTAAATTACAACATTTTTTAAATTCTGCTGTGCCTGCATTAAGCACATGCAAACAGCATTTTCATATGGTGATATTAATGAATCTGGGACTTCTGTATTGACTTTTAAGCCAGCAATTAACTTTCCTAACTCCTCTGTGTGTGTCTATATGTGCAAGACTGCACCCTAGAACAATACTGTAAATATTCTAGACTTACACAAGTTGTAAATTGTGGCTTAAAGCTTGTTATGGAGTTTCATTGTTTGCTTCTGACATTTAGGGACAATCTATTGATTTTTAATTCAGTCCCCAAATGGATTCCTTATTCCCCCAAAGAACTCTGAGCCCTGAGACAAAGACCACTGCTTTAAAGTTAATATACATAATGGTATAGATAGTATTTGTTTTATTTAGTTTGGATTTCAGCAAAGAAGAAAAAAAAGTCTAATGACAGTTTGCCCCATTCACCCAGGTCAGACCCCAGCTCCTCAGCAGTAGTCACAGAAAGTACTGGAGTCCAAAGGACAACTTCTAGCCTACTTAAAGATATACTCAAAAAAAAAAAAGACACAGAAAACCAAATGACAACTATATCAAAGAGGTTAAACAGATCAGAATCAGGGTCAAAGGTGAAAACATGAAATGCTTAATCCAGCTCAAAAACAAGCTGGAAAAAGTAAGAATGATTCCAGTTACTGGCTGCACCTAATCTTCAGCTGCATCTGAAGATGAAATATGGGGAGAGATACCTCAGCCTGGCTTGAAGATGAATTAACCAGTTTTTTTTTGGAAAATCAAGCAAGCAAAAACCTCAAGATAATAAATAATAACATATACAGATACTGTTCTAATATTGAAGTAAAAGAGTAGATGTTTATTGAAATTATAGATTTCTCTATATCATTTACTCTTGAAAAAGCAAGTAATTCTGAGAGTAGTTAGTAGGTAAAGTCAATTAGTTGTATCTTATAATAATACTCATTAAATACTATGTGTGCAAAAAAAACCCAGTATTTTTACAATAATTTGTCAGCTAAAAATGAACCTATTTTAATCCTTATCAACTTGAGTATTTAAATTATGTAGGTGGAATATTCTCCGGTTGGCCTTAGGTGTTTACATTTAAACTTATTAAAGTTGTACGTATTTATGGGACATGTGTTGTTTCCATGTGTGTTTACATTATATAATAGTCAAATTCAGTTAATATATCTATCTCCTTAAACATTTATCATCTTGTTCTGGTACAAATGAACATTCAAAGTCTTTCATGTAGCTGTTTTAAATGTACAGTGTGTTATCACTTTATATAGTCTCCCTACTGTGCAAGTGTATAATGAACCTTTTACTCCTGTTCAGCTGTAATTTAGGGGCCATTGATGAGCCTTTCCCCTCTCTCCCACATTAGCCATTCTAGTGCTCATCACTCTCAACTGCCAGGAGATTCACTGTTTGGATTCCACAACTTAATATAACTGTGCAGTTTTTGCCCTACATGCTTCTGTAGCTGAAAGTTTTCCTGTGTCCCACCCAATCTACAGCAGCTCAGACCCAAGTAAACACACAGAGGCTTATATTAATTAAAACTGCTCAGCCATCAGCTCAGGCCTACCACTGACTAGCTCTTACACTTAAACTCAGCCCATTTATGTTAATCTATGTCGCCACGTGTTCCATGGCTTTACCTTTGTACCATTTTGTGCTGCTCCCTGGACAGGAGGCTGGTGTCTCCTGACTCATCCTTCCTCTTCCCAGAATTCTCCATGTCTGTTTATCCCATCTATACTTCCTGCCTGGCTACTGGCCAATCAACTTTTCATTTATCAACCAATCAGAGCAACACATTAACAGCATACAGAACCTCCCACAGCACTTCCCCTTTTCTGTCTAATCAAAAAGGAAGAGTTTAACTTTAGCATAGTAAAATTACATATAACAAAACAGTTATCAAGCAAGAATTACAGTTATAATATCTAGTCTATTCGTATTTGGTAAAATTAAAGAAAATATTCTATCTATCCTATATTTGTGAGTCTAAAGATATCTAATTTATCTTTATCATACCAAAAATATAATTATAACTATCTAGTCTTCAACTACATCAAAGACCTCAGAAGGATATAATATTATCTAAGTAAACAGGAAAATCTAGATTGACAGAGACAGCTTCCTGCCTAGACAGTCATCCAAAGTTCCTCTGAAACTTTGGGACATCCTCATCCTTCTTCAGCCCATAGGCCTAGAGTCTCTCAGTCACTTCTCTCTGTGTCCTGTAGAATGTCTGGCAATTTCTTCTGTGAAGCAGGAACCTGAAGGACCATCTCGTCTTGCAAAGTTCAGTGGTCACCTTTCTATGGGCCCTGCATGTCCAGTCAATACAACATTTTGTCAAGCAGTCCAGGCAAGAACAGTTTCTTGCCCAAATGGCTATTTTTGCCAAGAAGATAAACTCCATATAGAGTGTCTTCAATGCCCATCTTTTTCTTGGAAGTAAATCAGTGCTGCCAGGAATAGACATGTCTCATTGTCCAAGAAAGTCTAAGTTTTTAAAACATGTTGAATGCCATATTTTGTAGGTCTTTGAAGTGTTTGAAGATTACCTACCTAATTGAATTATATCTATGTATACATAGAAAACTTAACATGACTATAAGTTTGACTATCATATAAAAATAATTATTAATCTTTATTTCTTAATTATCCTTTACAATTTAAATGAGTTATATAAACATAATACCTTAAATGAGAGTAGAAATATATGTATATATGTATATGTATATATATATATATATATATATAGTATAACAAAATTAACTCTAAATTTGTATCAGTAAACTAAAATCCATAGCAATGTAAAACATTTTTAAACAAGTTGTTGCTCTTTAAAAGCAGGTGCATTAATCTACCATTTTATCCTATCATATCTATATTCTACATTTCTATACCATGATTTGCTTATTTCACTCAGCACAATGATATTTAGCTCCATCCATATTGTGGCCAATTATAATACTTTATCTTTTTTATGGATGAATAGTATTACATTGTGCATATTTATCACAGTTATATTATCCATTCATTGGTTGATGGACTCTTATGTTGTTTATATTTCTTAGATATTGTACATAGTCTGCAATACACATGGAGAGAAGGTGTCTCTTTAACATACAGATTTTATTTTCTTTGAATACTTATCTAGTTTTGAGATTGTTGGATTATAAAATACATCTATTTTAAAATTTTTGAGGAACTTCCATTCTGTTTTTAATGACTCTGCTAATTGCATGCTAACAATTTTAAGGGACCCTATTAACATTTATTTTTCATAGTATCTGAGCTATTCTATATTGATTTCATCTTTTAATTTAATTTATTAGGCATGTCTGTTTTGTTTTTCTTTAGATAAGTTTTTTTTTTCAGAAAATTACAGTTTCAAGGAATCAACTTTTATAAGCAGAGTAATCTTAAAGAAAAGAATAAAGTTAGTATCAATGTTTTGGATACTTACAAAACCTGCTGTAAATATGTGGTCCTCAGTCAGTAGCCTCATTCCTGGGGTTTCACAGGACAGACAACGACATACATAACCACTTCAGCTGGGAAATCCCGTCCTGAGGAGACTAGAGTCTATTCATGCTATCTCAAAGGTGTTGACAATGCCTTCACTGATTAATTATACATAATATGTTTTTGTGACTATAACACCATGGAACTACCTGTGTGTTTAAAAACTCATAATTATTCATAATTATTCAAATGTGCTTTGTAATAGATGTCGGTAGAGAAAAGCCAACAACCATGTCTTAAATATATGTAAAACAAATAATCACTACTAAAAACCTTTGGTTTTATATAAAATTCAACTTTAACACTAAAAATACTGCAATGTCAGATTCAGTTCTCCACCATATCTTCTGTGATCATGGAAAAAACTAAGTGAAGAAACTAAAGACAAGGGCTGGAACAACAGTTCTGCAGGTAAAGGAAAACCCATGTAAAAGGTGGAAAGAGAGAACTACTCCACAGAGCTGTCCTCTGACCTCCAAACATGTGCTGTGGCATGTCCACACCCACACACACACCACAGACACACATAAACACACACACACACACAAACAAAATACAAACAAAACTACCATCTGTGTATCTGCCATGTAATTCTGTAAGCCTTTTTCATATGAATTCAAAATGGCCTAAAATTAGATGAAATTGTATATGATTTCTCATAATACAGCCATGTAAAATTTGTACTTAAAATTTTGAGAGCCCTTAATTTTTTAATTCTTGCTTATGAACTAAAACTACCTTAGAAATCTGACACACCGTTATCAAGAAATTTCAACAGGAAAACTCAAGTCCAGAGATGTAACTGAGAAATCTTTCTTTTTACAAGATTCTCTGTACAGCTTACTTATGACTTACAATTAGCATAACTAGAAACTTCTGTACAGACACTATGACAATAAAATCAAGTGAAATGCTAAAGGACAGTCTTACAAATGTGTCTCTGAGGAGTTTGTAAGAGGATAGCTGAATTATGCTATTCTAAGAAATGCTCTCCTCCAGATCGATTTTTCTACCTTAACTGAAAACGTGTCAGCCAGCATGTGTTTTGAATCTGGACCCTGGACTTTCAGGGCACAGAAATCATTCTCTACTTTGGCCAGACACACTCTTTCAAGGTGTACAGCTTCCTGAAAACCTCACACAGCCCAGTGTTGCCAGAGAATGGGAACCCAGCACAAACCTCAAGTAAAGACGGCCTCACTCCAAAGGTTACCCGTGCTCTCTTTCCTCACATTACCAGTACTTATCACCATCCACTCCCCAGTCGAGTTGGCCACTCCCAGTAGGTAATGAATGTATGTAACTCTCAGTCTCACAACTACAAGGTGCCTATCCTATGCTTCAGAGGAAGGTGTCTCGCTTTCTGTCCCACTGTTCTCTGTGGCAAACACCAATTGTTTATTAATTTCTTCCACATTGACTAATGAAGATGTTTTGATGAAGTATTGAAAAGAAACAGCACCACATGTTCCCACAGCTCTGTAGTGACGGTGGAATAGAGTAAACGCATATCTTCTGATAGCTCTTGAGCTTGATGAATTGCCAGACATTATCCAATTTAACTTCTGTGCATTGTAGCAATTGTGTGGGGAAGAAAGGTGGTCCCCCTGCTTTGATCAGTTTTATAGCAACTTAATTTAATGGGTCTTTCATGTTCGCTTGCCTTGCATCTGGTTCTTACTGAAATGACTTCAAGGTCAACATCACCAGTGAAGACAAACCAGCATCCTTCCTTTTTCTCCTTCGTTTATGTGGGAAGCTGCTATGCTTCCTCTGCCTGAAACCTCCTGCTCCTTTACCACTCAGATTAGCAGTCCTTTCCCTCAAGCACAGTCCTTAGATTGAGGAGTGAGTGGGGTCCAGAGGTAAAAGGTTTAATCATTCTCTTTGATTTTAGAAAGTATGGCACATTTAGAAAACCTTGCATATTACAGTCTTGAACTTTAAAGTGGCACTATGTCAATACAAACCCCAATTTAATCCACAGATAAAGTCAAAGACAGACGTTGGACTTGTTTCCTTCTGTTGTTTATCTTTTTCAACTCTAATGTGATAGTTTTATTTTGTTATGTTTTATTTTGTTGTATATACAGGAATAAAACAAGGTGACAGTGAATAAAAGATTGCTGATATCCACCTCTGACTCCCACCTTCACACAGATACACAAGCCTGCATACACAAGGACACATACATGTGTGGCACAGACATATATCTAAAATGTCACTTTGTTTCAGTTTTATATGTGAGGAAAGAGAAGCACTAAAGTTCCTCTCAATCTTCCAAACTCTGCAGTCACAGCATGAACATTTTTTATCTAATTAACTTTCATTATACTTTGTAAGAGTGCTTTCCAAAGTTTGGCTGTCTATTAATTAATCTATGATTACATAGATACAAAGGAGAAGAAATTCAGAGAGTTAACATTGAGGCAAATTAGAGACTTCTAGCCTCGATTTTACAGTATTGAGTTACCAACTGGTTGCTGTTTGAGGCAAGGAATACACAGGCCCAGATATCTAAGTTGTTGCTAGAAGTCCCTCAGTTTTTTAATGTTGTTAGGCATAATTCTCCATCTTTATAGGCCAGCCAACCTCAAATATATTAAAATATGAGCCGCAAATCCCAAGTACTTTTAATGATTAATTTGATGGTGGATTTTTGTGGCAGAATTTTGCTGTGTATCATGAGACAGCTTTGAACTCACTATGTAGCCCAGGTTGGACTTGAAGTAGAAGGGGGACTCCTGCCTGTCATTCTCCCTACCTAAGAGCTGGAACAGCAGATATGTGCCTGCATGTCCAGCTCCAAGTTAAAATGTTCCGATAATATCAGACATTTGCTGTTTTATCCAGTTTTGACTATGCTTACTTACCAGAGGTTTTATATTTAAATATTCTTGAATTGCATAGAAAAAGAGCACAGGAAAAGTCAAACAGGAAAGATAATGTTAGAATAAGAACTAGAACAAACCATCCATGTTCATTGCCATTTCCTGCACACATTAAGAATTGTGTGAACCTGAGGAAGTTAACACACTCCACTTATTTATTAGGGATACATTCAAAAGCCCTCAACAACAGATAGTAATGATCCCTAGAACCTGCCGTGTTTGCCACAGTAATGTCTATTAAATATCACACACGGTAAGAGGCTAACAAAGTGACTAATAACAAAAGAGTAGCACGGATGTGCTTTTTTTCTCCATGACTTTCTCTCACACTCTTTCTCTCTCCTATTGGATTGTTCTTACTGTTGGAGTTACTTTCCATTAATATTACAAATATGTGAGAAAAATTATCTTCAAGTAGGCAATGTTTGTTTTTGCCTCTGTTTTAGACATTTCAGTCCTCAATCATCCAGCTCTATCATCTCTGGGCATATGGCAAAGAAGAAAATCATGGTGGAGATCCAGTTATCTCATGAGAGCCAGGAAGCAGAGGTACAGGGGAGCCAGCATCACACTGTCTGCTTCAAGGGTACGCCATTCAACAGCCTAACTTCCTTCCACGGGATTTCATCTCCTAAAAGGTCCTACTGCATCCACATAGCACCACGGTCTGACAACAAAGAATTTAGCATATGAACCTTTGGGTGAGATTTAAGAAACAAGCTACTCTACCTTCTTAAAATGATGTAACATAAGATGATGCGGGGTGAATGGCATATACAGCCTAACAAAACATCGGACTATTGTGTAAAGCTCCTTTAATACAAGCCCCTGGGCTGGAATTGTTGAGTTCCTAGTCCAGACACCAATGCGTGGTATAAGGGATGAGTCTTGCCTTGAGCAGGAAACAACAGGATGGTTTGTGATTTCATCAAGCTACTCAGAATAGGATACAGCGCAAAATGGATGGATTGTTTATTTCTGAAATATTTAATTTGATGTTTTCAGACAGCAGCAGACATTGATTCACTGAAACCATGGAAACTGGAACTGTGGCTGAGTGAGGACTATTGTACCTTCAGAGCATAAAGAAGGTGAGTGAGAAATCTCCCCCAAGAACTTCATATACACTCTGGAATTTTTAGAAATCTGTGTAAATATAGCTCTTGGGGATTGAGGAATTGAGAGAAAATTAAATTCTGTTTCCACTTTGTTTATTGATTTAACTTCATAGTACCCTCTACCCATTAAAGTACCATTAATATGTACAGTTCTATTCTGATTCCCATTGTAACATTTCTCACCAAAATCAACTTGGGAAAGAGAGGGCTTATATTTAACTTACAGGTTATAGTTCCTAACTGAGGAAAGCCAAGGCAGAAATGTAAAGAACTTGGGGGCAGGAGCTGAAGCAGAGGCCATGGGGGGACACTGGTTACAGACTTGCTCAGGCTGTTTTCTTATATAAACGAGGGTCAGAGGCTCAGCTTAAAGGAAGCATTGGAGGAACCCAGCTTGTTACACATGCAGGCCTATTTTCTTCAAAGGAAGGAAATGAATGACACCTTGTCACTGAAGGCTGGAGTGAGTGTTGTCTGACAACCCAGTGATCTTTTTGCTATTCTAAGGAACCAACTTCCCTGAATCCCCCAAATCCTGGGCATTGCATAGACCCTTATCGTGAACTTAGTCCCTCAGTGAATGGATCCCATTCTTATGAAAGAGGCCCCGTGTACTTTGCATCCCCCATCAGTAGACTCTATCCTCACGATTATTACAAATCCTTCCTTTAGGCCCTGAGCTTTGTTTATCTGGCAACAGAATTCGTTCTTACTGTGAAAGCCATGGTACTTTGCTACTTTGCAAAGGAATTTCGTTATAGCTACCCCTGAAGCTGTGTTATGAGAACTGTCACATGGAGACCTTTCCCCCAAAGGTTTACTGTGTTTAAATATGTAAGAAAATCAAACCATGGGGTCAGACTGTGTAGAAGTTTTGATCTAGTCTGACTGACCAAGTCAGGCTGTACCAAGTTTTCATTCTCACCTCTTTATGGTTCCTTTCCCTGCCAGCTGCAGTTCCGGCAGGGAGGTCCCAACAACAGAAGCACATGCCAGGGAAAGGCATCACCACAGTGGCTGAGAGCCCTCCCAAGTCAAGAAAATATCTCACAGACTTCCCAGAGGCCAATCTGATAGGGATAATTCCTCAATTAGCCTCCTGTTTCCTCGGGTGGCTACTTCTTGTGTAGTTGACAAAAAGCAAGCAGTGCACACGTCCTAAGTCACCACAGTTG
The DNA here is from genome assembly GCF_007827085.1 of Peromyscus californicus insignis. Taxonomy (NCBI): domain Eukaryota; kingdom Metazoa; phylum Chordata; class Mammalia; order Rodentia; family Cricetidae; genus Peromyscus; species Peromyscus californicus. Next base: position 151,200,060 of record NW_026294573.1, read on the forward strand.
AAATGAGCCCACTGGAGCCAGGCCCACTGGAGCCAGGCCCACTGGAGCCTGGTGGTGAACTCCACAGTGCAGCGACTGGCTGTGGATGGCATGAGAGCCAAGGGTGAGATTCCTACGTTCATTAACTGTCCGGCACTAGCTGGACACTAAGCAAAGCTCTGGGTCCATCTCCACAGAGCAAGGAGAATATTAAAAGGCTGGACAGAGGATAGTGGTAAAGCAACCAGAAAAAAGTGATGAAAGGGTTAAAGTGTAAAACTAAGGAGGAAAGAGCAGAGGAACCATATTGATTAGTTCAAAAATTATAAAATTCCATAGCAACATAGTGGCTGTCCCCCTAAGTGCTCTTCCCTGGCCACTCAGCTGCTGTCACCATAGAGATTATAACTAAAGTAAATAAATGAAAAGGCTTCAGGAATCTCCAGCAGGTAAGCGGGAGTGAGTGTCTGAAAACCGTGTGTTTCATGGGTAAGTGGAGGTGAATGTCTGAAAACCGTGTGTTTCATGGGTAAGTGGAGGTGAGTGTCTGAAAACTGTGTGATTCATGGGTAAGTGGAGGTGAGTGTCTGAAAACCATGTGATTCATGGGTTAAGTGGGGGTGAGTGGCTGAAAATCATGTGTTTCATGCCTTTGCTCCTGAAGAGGTTTTGAAAACAGTTATCTATTCTAGTTGGATTAGAATCAATTTCATTTTTAAGTCTGGATTTTAGACTAAACTGCTAGATGTTACTTTTTTTTTTTACTTAGCAAGGGTCATGAACCTCACTGAGAATCATACAAAAGCTACCAGTTGTCTCAGAAAAGAATACATCCATGTCCACATGGATTCTGTCTTTTAGAGTCTAGAAGTGCTGTTCTGCAGGGTGCGCCAGGATGCTCAGGTGGAAGCACTCAGGGTTCTGAGAACTGCACGACCTTCTCCAGTTATCCCTGGCTTCTGGGATCAGGCTGGAATCCCTGGGCTGCTGTTCTTCCTGCTCTACATCTCATCTGGACCCTAGCCATAACAGCACACGCTGCTGGGGCTAAAGCAAAAGTGGGCCTGCAATATCCTTGTTAAAGCAAATGCAAACCTTTCACTGCTTTAGCAAACAGGACAGCTCTCTCCTATCCCTAGATTAAAGGTGAGTGCTCAGGAAAGCAGGGAACCATGGCTGCACTCACATTGCATGTGTCCTATATCAGAAGTCATCCACAGCTGCCACACTCAGCAAACACATTGGCCCCAGAGAGAGGGCCATTTGCCTGCCTTAGATCAGCTTAGCCAAGTGTAGCAAGGCCGAAGCAGGTTTTAAATTGTAAATCGGGATGACACAAATTTGCCTTAATAGTCTGAATGTAGAGCACCAAGTCTGAAGATGGGAAAGCTGTGAGACTTCATGCTTGGATTTTGTGTCCTCTCTAGTGACACCTAAAGCCGCTCTGAGTGGGTCCTTCCATAGCATCCATTGTAATCTACTTGAAGAAAAATGATCTGACAATGCTGACTTCTCCAGCTTTAGACTCTCTCCATCGACCATCCTTGATGAGGCAGTTCATGTCTGAGTGGTGTTTTACAAAGCCATAAGGAGATGTTATAGCACTGCATAAAACGGTCCACTGGTATCACTTACAAGGTGTGTGGCTTGGAGCAAATTGCTTCATGTCTCTCAAATTTTATTTCCTCCCATGTGAAATCAAGAAAGGGATGAATCTCATTTTATAAAGTCCTTAAAAAGAATAAATGAAAGATGATGCAAAAAGTTCTTTAAAATGTTACCAGGCACATCGTAAGCCCTCTACAATATTATCATTGAATAATATTTTCTCAAGTATCCTAAATGGATTCCCAATGTGGCACTTTTGGAGAAATGAAGACACTGTTAGCATCATACATTTTGGAAACAAAGGCACATTGAGGTTAAATAACTATATTAGTTACTTCCTGCTTCTTTGAAAAACAGCAAACAAAAAGCAACAAAACCATGACTGAAAGCAACTAATGGGAGGGTTTATTTTAGTTTGTGATTCCTGACTGAGAGTCCATAATGGTGGAATAGGTACAGCTGTAGGTGGCCAGAAGGGGAAATCACATCTTCAACCACACTCAGAAAGTAGAGAGAGTAAACTGGAAGTAGAGTGATGCTATCCACTCCCAAAGATCTCCCTCAACTATTGTGCTTCCTCCAGCAAGCCTCCACCTCCTAATGGTTCCGTAATCTCTGAAACAGCACCACCAGCTGAGGATCCAGAGCCTATGGGGGACGTTTCTCATTCAAGCCACCACATGACCAGTCACACAGAGGCTAAGTGTTGTAGTGGCAAACTTCTATTTCCTTTTGTTCAGTCATAGGCTCATTTCTATTAAAAATCATTTTATAGTAAAGATGCAAGTAAAAAAAAAAAAAAACACAGCTAGATTAACATAGCCACTCCAACAAGCACTTGCCCAAACACAACAAAGTCCATACATCTCAATGAACTTCTGAACAGTTAGGACAGATATTCTGAAGCCCGGAGCCATAGCTAAGAATTTACACTTTCACTACCAATATTATGCATTTAACCATAAATAAACAAAAGTTCAAAACAGGGATAAAACTAGAAAAGCAATTAGCTTTCTATTCTATTTCATGACTCCTGCGCCTTCACCTGCAGTCTATCTCTCCCCTTCACTCAGTGTACCCTTGCTTATTCTCCTTTCTGCATGTTATACTGTACCCACGGGCACATTTGTTTACATATATACCTGTATGTATTATAAACTAGAATCTGCATATGGGGAGAACATGCACTTTTTTTCTGAGATTGGTCAATCTCATTTAATATTATATATTAAGAGTACACTCAATTTCCTATGAACTTTGTTGATTCATTTTTCTTTGGAGCCATATAGTATGCCATTTTTATATGTGTACCAGATTTTGGACAACTACGTGGGTTCCATTTCCATGCCAAAGTGAATAGAGCAGCAATAAACATGAGGCACAAATATTTCTGTGGTGTGCTGTGGAGTTTACTGGGTAGATGCCCAGGAGTGAAATAACTGAGTCATGGTAGTTCTTCTTACTCTTACACAGTACAGGCCCAAAGCAGGCGATGGTGCCACCTACATTCAGGCTGTGTATTCCCACATTAAGTAAAGCAATCAAGACAATCCCCATCAGACATACTTGAAGCCTAATATGAACTAGGAAATCCCCATCAAGACTCTCTTCCCAGATGGATACTAGATTGTACCAAGTTAACAAAACTATCACACTCCTCCAATTTAGAGATTCCCATCAGTGATTCTGAGATGATATGGAAGCTGAATTACTCAAAACATTCCTTCAACCATGGTTTCCTTGACTACTTCTTCTACACTTAAACCATCAAGTTCTTTCTGTCTGTGTTTGCATCATTAATGGCCATTACCTCATACTCTACATTATTTCCCAATTGGCTGCCTTTTGCTTCTATAAAAACAAAACAAACAAACAAACAAACAAACAAATCCCACAATCAATCAAAAGGCAGAGTTGTGGAGCCCAGTCCCAACAGACACATCTACACATGAACTCCAACACATAAGACTCAGGGATCATTGTAAAAGAGGGGATAAAAAGACTGTAAGAGCCAGAGGATCAGAGAGTTGTTGTGAGATTGTGTTTTCTAGGATTATCAGATGCTATCTATACCCATGAAGTCCCACCAACATGACCATGCTGAACAAGGACAACAATAGACATGATAGAGTGTGCAGAAGAAAAACCTCTAAGTCTCACCCATACACAAAGAACTACAGGCAACTATGACATGCACAGGGTGAGAGGAATAGTCTCCTCAGGGAAAAAACACATCATTGGTTATCCAATAGAATGGTCAGCTCTGAAAACACACATACAAGTAACATTATGAAGACTGAACAAGTTGTATTTATGTATTTAGGAATATTTGTGTGTGTGTTTGTGTATATATATAATATATTATATATATACATATATATATACATATATATATGTATATATATATATATCAACAACTAATGAAAAGAGAAGCCATGAATTTGTAAGAGAATAAAGAGGGGCATATGGGAGATTTTTGGATGAAGGAAAGATAAAGGGGAAATGATGAAATTATAATATCAAAAGAAAGGAAAATTTTTAAAACTGCAAGAATTCAAGCAACTTGTCAATATCCTTGAAGCTCAACAAGCCCTTTTTTCCAGAAGAATTAGAAACTATGGTACATGTAAACTGACTTAACTCAAATATCTAGAATTTTTTGTTCTGTTATTACAACCATTTACTTCCCAAAATTTCCTTATCATTTGGTTTCATCTTTAAGTTTAGGTTATTTCTAGTTGCTATTTCTCCAAATTTCCATGTCAGAACAAAGTTTGGAGATACCACATTCATGAGAATTTTGAGAAGATAACCTTACTGTTTATTAATTGTGCTAATAAGTTATCTTCTTAGAAGATAGTCCCCAAGACAAAGCTTTCATACCAAGATAACCTCTAGCTAACTGTTATCCTTACCCACACGTCCAAAATCAATATCATGGGCTCTTCAAGACCATTAAGATAAAGACTGAGGTACCAGGTTCTGGTGGGCAGTACCATTCCAAAGCCAAGACCCCAAATACAAAGCCCTGAAATTGAATCTATTACCATCTGTACAATCCTGCAAATGGCGAAATGTTTACATTTTCACAGCATATTGTATTTTTTAAAGCAGTTTTCAAAACTTCAGATCTTAGGCCTTTTGTAGTACTTACAGGAAAGTATCTTTCTTTCACTACATATTTACTTTCTGTATCATTTATTATATAGCAGCATTGCAGGTCTTATAATTGCTTGCCAACAGAGTATTATTAATATTTACTAACTATCTAGATATGTGAAACATGCCTTTGGTCTATAGACAGTAATGTATATCAGTATGATTTTTTTGCATTTTTATTTACTTTTCCTCTCAGAGGCTTGTCTGTTTTTTACCTCTCTGCCTGTTCATGGTTAGTTGGAATGTGATGAGCATACAGTTGTTATCCAGTACATATCTGTTAAATGATTGTTCAATAAGTTTAAACGACCTACACACTGTGAAGAATATGTAAAAGACACCAGAACAAAAGTCCTCTGGTTCCCTTAGCCTTCACCAAGTTAATTCATGGCCAGAAGCACTTCCTGAGGAGATGGCAAGGAAGGTGTTATTCTCTTCCTCCCCAGTGTGTGTATGTTCTTCCTCGTCTTCCTTATACTCACCATCTCACAACTACAGGTTCCATCCGTCAGAAGGTCCTACAGACACCACTTCAGAAAACAGCACCAAAAAAGGGGGCTCGATTTAAAGATTCCAGGCTTGTGACTCACCATGCAGCCTCCTCTCCTGCACTGCAATAAGATGGAAGAATATGCCTTTTGTTGAATTCTATCCTTGTTTTTCAAATAGAATATCTTTAAGCTTCCCCTTTGATATTGTATCATTCCAGTAAAAATATCAAAAGCGGGGACAAACAAAAATATCGAATAACCTCTGTAGTAACACTAATATTGCTGTAATACAGGAATTTCAACTTATAAATTAGACAACATGTTTACAATATTGTATAAAGAAACAGACTATCAATGAAAATAGGTACTAATGTCAACTGTGAACAGAATTATTCCATAACTTATTTGAGCAAAAATAAAATAAAAAACTGGGGAAAGATTTCCTTCCCCAAGACCTTTTCTCTATGGTTCCTGGTTTGGCACTTGAAATTCTCATATTAATAAAGTCTTGAAATTGGGCACTGAGGATATTAAGCCATCCACGTCTTTTGTCAGCACATCACAAAGCACTATAGATGAAGAAGCACTGTGTCCCGCTAAAACATCACAACTGTCAGGAAATACTACTGTCAAAGAAAGAGGCACAAAAGGAGAAGATATAGAGGAGCAACCACAAGCAGCTCCTCTCTCTCCATCCCCAGTTCCTCTGGTCTGGTCTAAGCTCCTGCCATCTTTCATCATGCTAGCTAATTAGCCCCGGGCTCTAATCTCTTCAAATTTCTAAACTTCTGATTCATTCTGCAGCTGCCAACAGAGTAACACACGTGAAATGCAAGCTTGACCACACCATTATCAGACCTAAAATCCATCTACAGGTCCCCATCCCTGACACTGAAATCCCTCTTCTCCCACAGGTTCCTGGAAATCTCATTAACTACTTCCAAGTGAAACAGGGGTCGCTTTCCATGAAAGCCTTGTTAAGCTCTTCAGTTTTCACAGCTCAGATAACACTACTAAGAATTAAGAATTACAATTTCTAAGCTGTTGCAAAATTTCAGGCTCTGTGTGAAATGATTTGTATGTACCTTTTAACCTCCTCACACCCATCATTGTAGCGTATTAAACTAATTCCACCTTTGGGGAGATGAAACTAAAGCTTGTACTGGCTAAGGAACTTGCCCAACTTGGCTGTAAATGATGAGGGAAAACTGCAAATTCAGGCCTGCTTAAGTCTAAAACACAAGCTAAACACCATGATACTGAATACACAAAATATATGTAAAAGTAGGAACTTTAAGTGCCTGGTGTTATTCCAGAGAATCCAAGTTTGGTTCCAGGTATCCATATAAGGCAACTCATAACTACCTATAAATACAGCTCCAGGGGATCCAACCCCCCTCTTCTGGCCTTGGTGAGTACCTCTACACACAAGGCAGACACACACATGCACACACACACACACACACACACACACACACACACACACACACACACACAAAATGAAAAAAATCTTACAAACCAAATCCATCTGCACATTAAAATGATCATGATAGCACATACTTGTAATTCCAGCACTACAGAGGAATTCTCCAAATTTGAGGCCTGCTTGGACAACATAACACATTGAATGTGCATGTATTGTTAGAAGTAATGTTTTTAAATTACTGTATTATTGAAAAGGACAGACAGTCACACAAATCCCATCAAAACTACAATGGCACTCTTCATAGAATGAGAAAAGCAATCTTAAATTTTATGTGAAAACACAAGACTTAGAATATCCAAAGTAATTCTGAGAAGAAAAGAAAAACAATGCTGGAGGTATGACCTCTCAAACAGTATGACAGACATATAGTAACCAAAACATCATTTATAGACTAATGGAGTGGAACACAAGAAAGACTCAGAAGTAAGCCCACCTAGCAATAGCTGGAACAATAGATACCAAATGTAAAGGGCTAAAAGTAGATCTTAGCTCTCTCCCCAGCATAGATGTAAATAGTTGTGCATGGATACATATTTTGTAACCCCAGTGTTGGGCGAGGGGTAGGGGGTGGGTCAAGGATGGATAGATCCCAAAAGTTCAATAGCCAGCTTAGTACACATGGTGACCTTCCAGTTCATGGGAGAGTCTGTCTCAAGTCAATAAGACAGGGAGCAAAAGAGGAAGACATCAGGTGTTGTGGTCTGGCCTCCATGTATATGTGTATGGTTTATATACCTAAACACTTTCATGCATGTACCACACACATACATATGACACAGGAAAAAAGAATGAAGAAGAGAAGGAAGGAAGGGAGGGAGGGAGGGAGGAAATAAAGGAAGAAGGAAAGAAGGAAGAAAGACTAATATATTGCATTTAAAAGTGAAATTCATCTATTTATTGTATCCAAAATGGCAATTCACCATCAAAGGCAGATGTAATTTTTTGATTAAGTGATGGGAAAGAAGTATTTGTCTTAGGGTTTCTATTGCTAGGAAGACACCATGACCACAACAACTCTTATGTGCTTACATTTTCAGAGGTTTAGTCCATTATCATCATGGTGGGACATGGAGGCATGCAGGCAGACATGGTGCTGTAGAAGTAGTTGAGAGTCCTACATCTTGACTCATAGGCAACAGGAAGTGGTCTGTCTCACCGCAAACCTGCCTCCAGTGCCACACTACCTCCAATAAGACCATGCATACTCCAGCAAGGCCACTCCTCCTAATAGTTCCGCTCCCTTTGGTGGCCCTTTTTTTTCTTACCACCACAGTATCCAAGCAAGTATGAGTAGGAAATAATCCAGTGTCACCAGTCTAATACCTGACAAAATAGACTTCAACCCAAAATTTGAACAGAATTTTTTTTTTTTTTTTTTTTTTTTTTTTTGGTTTTTCGAGACAGGGTTTCTCTGTGTAGCTTTGCGCCTTTCCTGGAACTCGCTTTGGAGACCAGGCTGGCCTTGAACTCACGGAGATCCGCCTGGCTCTGCCTCCCGAGTGCTGGGATTAAAGGCGTGCGCCACCACCGCCCGGCTGAACAGAATTTTTTAAAAGTCACTTTATACTAATTAAGGAAAAAATTCATCAAAAGGACCTTAGAATTTTAAACATGTGTTCCCCAAACATAGGTACACTCAATTTCATAAAATAAATATGACTAGTTGCAAAAGAAATGGTTTAGTTTATACATACATATTATTTATTCAAATTAAACCAAGACAATATCAACAATTTTTTTTGGGGGGGGGCGGTTCGAGACAGGGTTTCTCCATGCACTTTTGGTTCCTGTCTTGGATCTCACTCTACAGACCAGGCTGGCCTTGAACTCACAGAGATCTTCCTGGCTCTACCTCCCAAGTGCTGGGATTAAAGGCATGCACCACCACTGCCCAGCTAATATCAACAATTTAAACATGTCTGTAAGAAGTAAAGAGATTTTAAGTAATAAAAATGTATATCCCAACAAAGAACTGTCCAGGCCAAAATAGATTAACTAGTGTATTCTACAAGACCATTAAAGGAAAACTAACACCAATAAGAACAACACTCAGCTATTTTTATGAAGTCAAGTTACTTTGACATAAATTTCAGACAAAAACCCAACAAAAATAAAGTTATAGACCAATATCCTTGATGAACATAGATACAAAAATTCTCAAATAATATATCTACAAGGTGAGTTCAAGAATATACCAAGAAGATTATTCACTTTTCATCCCAGGGATTCAGGAATGCTTCACATATATAAGTGAATAAGTATAATATATTACATAAGCTGACTGAAGGACAGAAATCATGTGATCATCTCAAAAGATGGAAAATAGACTTTTGACAAAACCTATCATCTCTTCATAATAAAAGCCCTAAAGAAACTAGGAGTAGAAATAATATATTACATATAATTAAGACTGCAAATGACAAGTATAGCCAAATAGCTATATCAATGCTCAACTCAACCAAGGCTCTTCTGTTCCCCCACTCTGACTCAATATGGTGCTTGAAGTTTTAGCTAAAGTAATATGACAAGATAATCAAATAAAAAGGATACAAATAGAAAAGAAAAACTCAAAATATCCTTCTCTGTAGATGATACAATTTTATACAGAGAAGAGCTTAACGATGCCACCAGAAAACTCTTGGATCTGTCCAGCTCTTTTAGAAACATAGCAAGATAGAAAATTAAGACAAAATCATGGCTTTTCTATAAACAATGACAAAGACGCTGAGGAAGAAATCTGAGGAGCAAGCCTGAAAGAACATTCCTTTACAGAAACCTAACTAAGAAGTAGAAGATCTTCTCCATGAGAACTTTAAAACATTGAAGAAAAAAAGGAAAAATTCCCCATGCTCATGGATATGAAGAATTAATATTCTGAAAATAGTTATACTACCATACTACCAAAAAGATCTATCAGTTCAATTTAGTTCCGTCAAAATTATAGTGCCAATCTCCAAAAAAAACAAACAAAAATCTTAAATTTGATATGAACAATATGCCACAAATAGTCAAAACAACCCCAAGAAAAAGAATAATGCTGGAGGTATCACCACACTTAATATCAAATTTCACTATCAAGCCATAATTACAAAAACAAGATGGCACTAACACAAACACAGACACAAAGATCATTGGCTGTAACTGGGGGCCCATATAAACCTGTGCAGCTATAGCCAGCCATCTGACTGTTTCAAAGGTGTAGAGCTATACATTGGAGAAAAGACAGCCTCTCCAAAACTGGTTCTGGAAAAATTAGACAACAGCATGAAGAATAATAAAACCAACTAGATTCCTCTTGCGCCCTGTACAACTCCAGATGGATCAACGTTCTTAATACAAGACCTGAAATTGAAACTGTTAGAGAAAAAAAAAAACAGGAAAAACATTTCCAGATAGGGAACAACAAAGGCCTTCTAAATAGTACCCTGGTTGCTCTGAAAATAATACCAACAACTGACAAGGGAGACCTATCATAGTTAGGGTTTCTATTGCTGTGAAGAGACACCATGACCACAGCAACTCTTATAAAGGAAAACATAGCCGGGCGGTGGTGGCGCACGCCTTTAATCCCAGCACTCGGGAGGCAGAGCCAGGCGGATCTCTGTGAGTTCGAGGCCAGCCTGGGCTACCAAGTGAGTTCCAGGAAAAGGCGCAAAGCTACACAGAGAAACCCTGTCTCGAAAAAACCAAAAAAAAAAAAAAAAAAAAAAAAAAAAAAAAAAAAACAAAAAAAAAAAAAAAACAAATAAAGGAAAACATTTAATTGAAGTGGTGCCTTACAGTTTCAGAGGTTCAGTCCAATATCATGTCAGGGAGCATGGCTGCGTAAGGCAGACATGGCACTGGCTACATCTTGATCAGAAGGCAACAGGAAGTGGTCTCAGACACTGGGCAGCATCTTGAGCATAGGAAACCTCAAAGCCCACCCCCATAGTGACACACTTCTTCCAACAAGGCCATACCCACTCCAGCAAAGTCACACATCCTAACAGTGCCACTCCCTGTGAGCTTATGGGGGTCAACTATATTCAAACTACCACAGGACCTCATGCAATTAAAAAGCTTCTGCACCACAGAGAAAATAGAAGAATGAGTGAAGAAAAGCTTATAGAAGGTGAGTCTGTCTTTGCTTGCTATACCCTTGATAGATGATTAGTATCTCAATATACATAGAACTCAGAAAACTAAGAAAAAAGAAGTTAAACAACACAATTAGAAAGTGAGCTAATGAACAGTTCTCAAAAACTGTAATATAAATGCTAATAAACACAAAAAACGGTCAATGTCACTATCTATAACACAAATGAAAGCCAAACTACATTGAGGTTCTATCTCATTCTACTCAGATTATCAGTTGTTAAGAAAACGCAAAACAACAAATGCTGGTGAGGATGTGGACGAAAAGGAACCCTTACTTAGCTGGTTAGAATATAAACGTCTTAGTTAAGGTTCCCATCACTGCAATGAAACACCATGACCAAAAAGTAAGTTGGGTAAAAAAAAGGGTTTATTTATGCTGTTCATCACCAAAGGAAGTCAGGTAGGAATTCAAGCAGGATAAGAACCTGGACGCAGGAGCTGATGCAGAGTCCATGGAAGGTGCTGCTTACTGACTTGCTTCCCGTGGCTTTCTCAGCCTGCTTTCTTATAGAACCCTGGGCCACCAGCCCAGAGATGGCCCAACTCACAATGGGCTGGGCCCTCCTCTACCAATCACTAATTAAGGAAATGCCTCACAGCTGGATCTTATGGAGACATTTTCTCAATTGAGGTTCTCTCCCTTCAGATAACTCTAGCTTGTGTCAAGTAAACAATTCCAACCACTATGAAATCAGTGTGGAGTTTTCTTAAGAAATAAAGTAGTGGAGTTTTTTTAAGAAATAAAGTAGTGGAGTTTTCTTAAGAAATAAAAGCTGTCATCCATATGACCCAGTTGTACCACTCCTGGGTATTTACCCAAAGGACTATAGTTCAACATATCACAGAGATACCTGCGCATTGATTGTTGCAGCACTATTCACAATAGCTAAGTTATATAACCAACCTAGGGGTCCACAAAATGAAAGAACAGATAAAGAAAATGTGATGTGTGTGTGTCTATGTGTGTGTCTGTGTGTGTGTGTGTGTGTGTGTGTGTGTGTGTGTCTGTGTCTGTGTGTGTGCCTGTGTCTGTGTATCAATGAAGAATAATGTTTTATCACTCACAGGAAAAATAGGAAAGCAGTTGGACATACTCATATTAAGTGAATTAAGCAGCTTTAAGTAAATTTCATGGTATTTCTCAATTTTTATACAGATATATAACACTATATATATATATATGAAAGTAGAAGTCAGGAGACTCGGTTGATTAAAGGGAAATTCAGAGCAACAGTTGGGAGGAGTAGGGTCAACATACAATGTACGCTTGTATGAAAATGTTCTTATATAACACTGTATCATGTATACTGAATACCCAATGAAAAAAATTAAAATTAGAAAAAATAGAAATGTATTATAGTTGATTCTGTTTATGTTCTAGACAAAACAGTGGTAGCTCTAACAGCTCTACCCAGTTCAGAACTGCCTTTGTTACTTACTATGTTTGACAACTTACCCTCGCTTTGACTCCTACAAGCATGTGGTTAAAATAACAATATGATTCCTAAGAAGGCTGCTGGGAGGGTGAAGTTAGTTTAACACATCCATAGTTTGCAGAGCAGCGTGTGGCTCATTAATGTTCAATGTTCATTAATTCTGTGTATAATGGGCATATTTTCCCTATCCTTTCTTTTTGTCACCCTATAAATACATCTTTAATTCCTCCATGTAGAATGTGGTCAGATCAGTAGGATGCTATGCTATTCTGAAGAATGGAGTATCTCACTAAATTATGAAGAATTTATTCAGTGCTGAAGCTCATGGCCTAGGACAATTCTTCTCATGCAAAAAATACTCGGGGGACGGGAGGGGGGAGAACAAGGGAATCCGTGACTGATATGTAGAACTGAATTGTATTGCAAAATAAATTAAAATAAATTAAAAAAAAATACTCAATGCATGATTCTTTGTATTGTACAGGGCCAGGTAGAATGATACATAGGAAAGAGTTGGATACTGGAAAGAATTAATGAAGACACTAGGTGTTTCAGGTGGGAAATTTGTCTTAAAAATCACTCCTGAGAGAGAGGGAGAGGAAAGAGGGAGAATATGATTTTTTCCTACTTCACAATTTGGCTTGGCGTGGTCTGAAAGCTCCTCATCTCCTCCTTGGTAACATCCCTGCTTTTCTAAACCTGGCTGTGTATAACAGAATGTTTGCTAGCTGTCAGGTTGAATCAAAATAAATATCCACCTAGAATGAAGACAAGACATTAGAATGATTTACCAATAACATGTCAAAATACCATCTAGAGGATGCTTGAGGATAGATGAAATTGGCAGAATAAGAAACGTTTCCCTAACTCTGTACTTATTTTCTCTCTACTATATTCTCTCTTTTATAAAGAATACTCTAATTTCAGTAAAATACACCCACTCCCACCTTCTTCTTCTGGCTAAGGCCATTTGGTACAAGTACATGTTCCAAAGAACGCTCATTTGAATCCAAATTTGAAGCAGTACCTTGGAACAAAGAGGCTGAAGAAATCAATGAGCATAATGGCCACATTAATAAGAACAAGAACTTTAGAGTCGAGAACTGTGATACTCAATGCAAGCTGTTCAAAATAAATGAAGATGTAGATGCCTTTAAAAGTTCCACTCAGCATGTAAGTGAAGAAAGGCAAGGCCGGCCGGATTCGTCAGGAAATAGAAAGCTAACTGCCCCCAGCCATCTTCCTACCCAAGCTGCACGAATGAAGCCAGAACTCCGTCAAGCCTTCTCTGGAGGTTTATAGTGACAGGAACGCTGTCATTCGGAGTAAATATTGCATTTGCTGATCTTTTCTGGGGCAAAACACTGGAAGTACATAAACAAATGTCACTTTATCCATTTAGCAAGACTTCTCACATGAGCAAAATGAGATTTTCACACTGTAATTATTATAAGACATCTGAGATGATTAAGGTGTGCAGCTAAGTCTAGTCTCTGGAAAGAAGAAAATTCCTGATTTATATCATTTTCCAATTGCCTTTTTAATGAGACATTCTTAAATGCAAAGCAACAAGCTAGCACCAGCCAATACCTGCAACACCTCTCCTACTCACATGTGAAGCAACTGTTTGCCTCCTTCCCTGAATTAGAGCTGAAGTAGCAATCAGATGTTGTCTATCCTAACCTTTCTACCCAACAATCAACCAGAAAGAAATTGATAAAGCACTCCATCTCCAAGTCATCTTAGAACTGGTCCACAACTGGTCCCCAGAAGCAGGAGAAGTCTGCAAATCTGAGACAGGGCATGGGAGGTCTCAACCGAAAAGAGTGAACACAGCGCTGGCTGCTGCTGTCGCATTACACATGCAGCCATGCACCACCTCTAGCTGTAGCAGTCGAACAAGTAGCTGAGGAGTAGGTGCCGATTCTATCTTGGTCTCCCTCCTCCTCCTTGTTCCCATTGACCATGCTGCCAAATCCAGAACTGTCACTCCGCTGCTCTATCATTGGAAGAAGGAGGAGGTGTCTAAAAAGACCAGTACAATAATTCATTCCACCTCTTCACAATCCTGCCTGGAGTCAAGGTTATATAAAATTGACCAATAGGGCCAGGAAGGATTTAATGTAGTCCTCATGAACCGTATTTCAGGGGAGTATATTTTCTTTGTTAAGGTGCTTCTCCTGCCACAGTTAAGCAACACCCTACTCTGAAAACATGCTAACAGCACTCACCACTGCATGGTTTCCTGGGTAAAGATTAACTAATATTGTCTCCATTGTGACAAGCTTTCTATTTGTGGCTAAAGACAGATGGACCTAGTTCTGTGTGTGCCTCCACTGCAACCACTCTGCCGGGAAATTCTTTCAGTTGTGGGGAAACAATCCTGAACAAGGCTAGTCCAAGGTTTATATTTCCATATTTCACTTGTACCTGAATTCTATCTCAAATTTTCAGGGTATATGATGAGAAATTTAAGAAGTCTTGTTTCTTCCTCTTCTTTTATTTTTCTAAGTCTGGGATAATCTATGAAAATCTGCTTCTGGTAATATTCTAATCCCTAATTAAAAGCACATGGCAAGCTCCAAGTTCAGGTTGTTAAAATCTTCAGAAAATGAAGTTGCTTTTGTAATTCTGGAGCCTAAGTGACAGGTCATCAGATAACTTCTAATGTGTAGGAGCCTCTCTAGGAATGTTTTATGCTCTGGTGAGACACATTCCCAAAACCTAGGAGCAGTAAGAACTTCTCTGCAATCTAGAGACTTCTGTATGGTCACACAAAACATGAACTCACTGGTGTTTTGTCTGGGCTATACCCGCTAATGTTCTCAGTCTCTCTTAAGACCCCTTCCACATCACGCAGACATTTGCTTTTATTTGTCAGTTCACGTGTTTTACTCTTCTCCTCACCAAAGTGCATACTTGTGAGGGCAGTGACCATGGAGGGTTCAAGTTTTTCTCTGTGCACCCAGAATAAGGCTCAGCACATAGTAAATGCCTCAAGAATCTGACGGTATTTGTACATTTTGTATTTGAATAAGTTGTCTGCCTAGTAGTTTTACCCATCACCTCTCTAAATCTGTAAATATAAATTATGAGGTAGATGGTAGAAAGTTCAGGCTTAGATCTAGACCATTTTGGTTCAAAAAGGGGAATCTTCAGGTCATGGAAGCAGTCATCATCATCAGAAAGCTTCACCACAGCGTGTGAAGGTAAACACCACCTCTCAGAAAAAGATACGGAAGGAATCCAAGCAGTCAGAGTGAAAGAGCATCTGGGAAGCTTGAATAAAGTTCCCAAAAGTCTGGCTTTGACACAGTAGCAAAGGATAGACTCCATTATTAGAATTGTGGAAACTGGACATGATGACCCACACCTGCAGTTCCAGCACCTAAAAGATGGAGGCCAAAAATTCAGGAATTCAAATTTGTCTTCAGCTACATAATAAGTTGAGGCCAACCAGGCTACATTAGACCCTATTCTAAAAACAAAACTAAAAAAGGGGGTGGGGAGAGGTATAACCAAAACTAAGGATTATAATAAAGCCTCATGGAAAATCACTACTTTGTAAGCTACTTTAAAAATCTAATTAAAAAGAAAATAAAAAAAGAGTTTGAACAGAAGTATCTTGAATGAGTAGCTAATGCAGCTCCTAGAAGCTATAAGTTGGTTATTAATAAAAGTCCCAGTGATGAGCATTGGACACCTTCATATGAGTTGTTGGCCCAAAAACCCCATAAGGCCCTAAAACAATACAGGCTATTGTCATTGCTCTTGGTTGCCCATGAGAGTTAGACAGTAAGGCCCTGTTGCTGAAGACACAATATATTTTGGTTATAGGATGTAGAGAAATAAAGCTGGGACTGAGCAAGAAGCTTCCTCCCTCCTGTCTAGCTTCCACAGAGCATTTGCATGTACACATAGTTTTCCTCAAGAATACTACCTTCTCCTGTCTGTCTGACTTACTTGTCTGAGGAACACAGGTCTACTGTGATCAGCCTCATTTTACGACAAGAAGGTAGAGCCCATATGGAAGCTCAGACCTGTATGCATGTGGATTATGAACTTAAATCCCATGATCATCTGCTTTGGGTTGGGTGTGTTTTCTGAAAGAAGCCGTAGCCTGCTTTCTGTCACGTTTCCCATATAGTACTTCAATTTCCTGTCTTCATAGACAGCCATGTCCTCAGGATCTGGGGCCCAGGTTTAAACATGTGATCACAAGAGGGAAAGCTCTCAGGGGTGTGCAAAGATGACCTAACACATTAATTGGTTACTTTAATGTTTAATTCATCATGTTTTCATTTTCTGCAGAGGAAAAACAAGAATTCATGAAGTTGAGCAACGGAGCTAAGAGCATTGGTGCCTAGGCTCTGGTTTCTTCATGATTCAGTTCTACTGGACACACAGTGAGTTATATAAAACCACATAAAAATAAAGCACTCATCTAAGAACATCTAGAAATCCAGGGCTGCAGAAAGTTATAATGGCCAGAGTTCAGCAAAGGATATGTCATTGACCATTGTCACTATCTCCAGGCTCCTGTTCACAGAGATACTGATTTAGACTAACATGGGATGGTTTGAATGATAATGACCCACATGGACTCATATGTTTGAATATTTGGTCCCCAGTTGGTGGAACTGTTTTGGGGAAGATTAGGAGGCCTGATCTTATTGGAGGAAATTTGTCACTGGGAGTAGGGTTTGAAGTTCAAAGGACTCATGCCATCTCCAGAGTGCTTTCTGCTTCCTGTCTGTGGACCAGGATATGCACTCCCAGTTGCTTCTCCAGCATTATACCTGTCTGCCACCATGATGGTGATGGATGCTTATCCCTCTGGAACGGTAAACCTCAAATAAACCCTTCTGTAAGTTGCCTTGGTCATGGTGTTTCATCGCAGCAGTAGAAAAGTAACTAATACAGAGCATGTGTCTACAGTGGTGATGTTGGAAGGGGGAGAGAGCTCTTGTTTGAAAATGTTCTTTGCCATTGGAAATACATTATCCATCATTAATCAAGCCCTTTGGGAGACCAGACACTTTTCATCCCTGAATCTTTTAGCAACTCCTTATTCCTATCTCTTGGGTGAATGAACTTAAATCTAAGTATCTAAAATAAAAGCCAGAGGAATACTCCAGAGGAAATGACAAAAGTTTATTTGAAGATTGAATACTACAGAAACGCACAGTAGTATTGCATTTTGTCTAAAGCGGGGACCTCCTGGCTCTAGGTGACATAGTGCTTTTGAGTTTACAGTGAATTTGTGAGTGCTCAAAAAAAAAAAAAAGAAAACTCATCAGAAATAGTATTTTTATGCAATTGATTTGTCAGTGCAGTCACTATTCAGAGTCCTCTCCAGACCAGCTGCTCATTGCCCCACACTGGAGCTCTGAAGCCTGGGAAGATGTTTATGGCCCCAGGAGCTCATAAAGTAAAACTGTGAAAATATTCCCGCTGACAATGCAGCAGGGACTCTGAAAACTAATTAGATGTAATAGCCCTGTCCACACAAACGATATACTCCAGTTAGAAAGCACACTTCCTGACACACATACTTGCCCCAGGAAACAGTGGTGTGATTATGCTCATGCTCTGGAGATAGAATCTGTGTCTTTCTAGGAATTTAATGCCACCTTCCTGACTTGATATACATCTTTGATAAATGACATGAATCACATGCGTCAGGTATTTACCCACCTTTCTATACTAAACTGTTTTGCCCTAGGGACAGAAGAGGCTATAACATGAGTCATGGTATCTGCTCCATTGCATTTTGCAGCTTAGGCAACTATATTCCATTTCTATTAAGAATTTCATACTTACAATTGCAAACAATGCACTTCCAGAATGCAGTATTACTTATCCTTCATAGTCACCCTGTGTGATTGATGTTATCCCTATTTCAGACCTGAGGTTTCTCAGGTGCCTGCAATGCAAAGCATTGGTATTAGAGAAACCTAAGTCTAAACACCCTTAAGAAACTGACTTCCAATGGAGAATGATACAAATAAGTAAATGAGATGTACCCAAGCCAAGGAGCCTAGATATAGTACCTGGGGGCAGGGAAGTTAAGAGAACTCCTGAAGATGAGAAAAACTGCAGTAAGATTCAAATAACCAGATGAAGGTAGCCATGCAGAAAGCTGGCGAGCAAGATGTATTCCAAGAAAGCAGCAAATATAATACCTAAAACAGTAGTGAGCAGAGAGTACATTGGAGGCCAGCATGGATACTGTCTATATGAAGAGAGGAACAAGGAAATAGAATATAATAGTACATTTAATAGACAGCCTGGGCCCTGACCACACTCTAGCAAGGAGCTAGATTTAGCCCAATTGCAATAAGAAGCAGTCAGATGAGTGACATAGCAATAATGAAACACAGCATTTTAAAGCTCAATAAATTGATCCAGGCTGCTTGCATTCAAATCCTACTCCTGTAATTACTAGCAATGTATCCTTACCAAGCTCCTCATTTCTCTATCCCTTAGTTTTCTAATCTATGGAATAGAAGCAGATATAATAGCCATTTCAATGGGTGTAAATGGACAAGTGAAAGCAAGCTCAGGAAAGGGTCTGGTAGATAATAACAACACGTGTTAGTTATCATTACGGGTTTGGAGAAGGCATTCCAACAGCTTTGTGAGGTGGGACTCTAATGGCCAATAGTGGAGACAGAGGTAACAAATAAGGGGGCTGTTTCTGTATCTAGGTGATAAATGGTAGAGGCATAGTCTGGAGCTAAAGCAGTGGAAATAGTAGTGGTTGGAATGAGAATCTATTCGGTATGCTTTGCCAACAAGACTTACTCACACAGAAAAAGTGTGGTGTGAGACAGAGTCAATTTTGACTCTCATGTTATGATTGTTTTTCCCAAGAACAGTGTGAACAGTGGTGTTCTGAATCCTTGCTATACCAGGGCCAGGGCACCAGTGTTTTGATGACTGGTGGTATCTTGCTAAAAATCCAAAGGATGTAAATATCCATGCCTAAATGCTGGGAGAGAGAGCTCTACCTATAGAGCAAATAAACTGCGGGACTAGATGGAAATAACAAATAGCAGAATGGTAACAAGAGAGAAGAGAGCCAAGGAGTATAAACTGAGAATCTCATTTTAATGTCACAATCACGGTGGAAAATTAATCAGATAAGACAGAAGGAAATTGAGATAAATATTCCAGAAGCCTAGAAAAGACATAATATCAAAACAGAGCACATGTATCAAATATATCAGAAACACCAAAATAAAAAAGGAAGATGGAAATGTCAAATGTTGACTTTGGCTGTGTAAAGATAGTTGGTGACCTCAATAGTCGGAAACAGAATATGAAAGTGAGATAAGTACTGATGTTAATCTAGAATTGGAATGAGTGAAGGAAATTCTGATTATACCTGAGATCTTGATCTATGAAATGAGGAAATAAGAATTTAGAGAGGGGAAGTGGCTTGCTTCAGGAAGCAATCAGCAAAGACTATGTAGAAAGATGTCTGTGTTTTCATGAGCAAATGATGCAGACCTACATGTGCTCAAGAATGGAAACTACAAGTTGTCACAAAATGCTGAGAGCACAGACTATTTTGATCCTATTTCAATTGTGTGGTGTATTTTGGATACTGGTTTGAAAGCATCTTTTTGTCATGAGAAAATGGAAGGAAACATTTGAAAGGAAGAAAAGGCTAACCATCTACCAGTGTACATTGCATAAGTGCCTGGGATGAGGAAAATGGAAATGAGCTGTGATGGGAAATTGTGCAGAGCTGTGAAATGCAAGAGGAAACTTTCAAAGAGCAGCTGATGCAGGCACAGAAGTCTAGAGAGTCATCCCCCACTTGTTCAAAGCAGAAAACACATTCTGTGCCTTAAAAAAATTCAGAGTAGAAAACTCTTACAAAAAAGAACAAAGACAATGTGTTCAAACTTCCTTTTATTTGAAATAGGAAGTGATCCTTTCCAAAAAGCTTAATTTTGGCTCTGGTGAGCTCTCCTTTTAACCACCAGTAACAGCATAATTATAATCACTGTGTGTTTATATTTCACTTTTGGAAAAAGGAAACTATTTTGTCCTTAGTTCCTTAAAGGAATTAATGAGATGCCCTTATAGGTAATTATAAAATGATCTTTATTTCCAGCTCTATCTTTAAATATACTTGCAAAATAGATACTCTCATAACCTTGTGACCAGGTTATTTTTGAAAGGTAAGGTATTATGTAAGTTGTAAGAATTTAATAGTTTAGCTAAAGTAAAAATTAAAAAAAAAGTAGCATGAATGACAGGACCCCAAAGAGTATGATATAAATTATAGTTCTAGTAATTTGCTTGGAAGTTACTTCCAAGAAAACCCCTAAAGATTTCTAATCTCAATTATGATTCCAGAAAGCTTCCCTTTAAGGTTCTCCTCTCAGAATTAAGAACCATAGGTGAGTGTGATAGGTAAACGGTGCTGGTGGCAGCGCTGGTGGTGGTGCTGGTTACCATGTGGAAAGGTCACAGTCACGACAGAACCCACTGTTAGCTTTTAGAGTTTTATTAGGAGGGGAAAAGGGGCAAAGGGAAAGAGAAGAGAGCCAGGCCTGGTAGGGAAGGGGAGAAGGCAGCAGAGCAGAGAGTAGGGAGCAGAGAGGGAATAGAGAGAGAGCAGAAAGCAGAGAGAGAGGGTGGGGGTTCATGTCCAGCTTTTTAAGGCGCAGATTGTGTGACCACGAGGTGGGTACATAGTCACCAGAGCCCGCTGATGACATAAGATGCAAGACCCCGAGCTGTGCATGTGCAGGAGTGAGGGCAGGATCTTAACAGAGTGAGCATAGAAGATGAGAAGACACAGTAGTTTATGACACCCTGACCAGCTGAAGACATGCAGAGAAGGGGGTGACTCGGCAGAAATTCTATCTAACTCCCAAGTGCCAAAGAAATAGCAATGGAGTGGAATAAGGAATCATGGGCCCAAATTAGTCTGGTTTTCAATCTGCTTCTTCCATTTTGTTTGATTTTCTTCTGTGACACTTTCATTTTCCAACATGGTAGACATCTCACCAGGCTACTACTATATACAAGCTCTTGAAGAACAATTAGTAAATCTAGCAGTTATGAAATAAAAAAAAAGATTAAAAACATTACCTGGGGGAGACAGCTAAGTATGTAAAGTCCTAGGCTTATGTAAGCATAAGGACCTGAGTTTGAGCCCCCAAACACACATTTTAAAAAAGCCAGGTACAGTGGCCTGCACTTGTCATTCCAGCACTGGAGAGGCAGAGTAAGGCAGATTCCTGGGGCTCAGTAGCTAGCCAGCCTAGCTAACCAGGTGATCCATAGTGAGAGACATTGTCTAAAGGCAAAATGATGGTGCCAAGGCTTGGGGCACACTAAAGAAGAAGATGCAGAGAAAGCATGAGAGTAAAATCATAGAGTGGAGTGCTACACAATGCTGTCTTCAAAACATGGCATAGCTGTCACACCCCTGAACCCACAACATCTGTCCTTACCTGCACAAGACCAAGCTAGCCAAAACCCCAGCTTAAACAGAGTAGATGATCACCAGGCCACACTCCATGGCAGTTAAGAGTTGCTGTGGAAGGGAGAACCATTCATTCGTTTATTAGAATGTGGCCATTGATAGATTTCCCACACTCCACAGGATGTCCTCATACCCATGTACCTATGAACTTAGTGGTTCATCAAAAAATAGAGACATGAAATTAGAAGAGGGCATGTTGGGGGCATATGGGTAGAGTTGAAGAAGGGAAATGCAGTAGATATGAAAATATTTCATTATATACATGTATGACATTTTCAAAAAATAAAACTTATGAATAGAAAAAATTTTAAAGGTGAAAGGCAACTATAGTTGTCCAGTGATCTACACACACCCCTCAACAGACAGACAGACAGACAGACACACACACACACACACACACACACACACACACACACACACATACACACACACCTGCACACAAACATATATCCACATAAACAGAAACAGCTGCTTTAGATTAATTTCCGTGACTGTGATTAATACCAGATAAAAAACAACTTAGGAAAGAGAGAATTTATTTAGTTTACAGTTCCAGATTATAATTTACTATTGTGGGAAGTCAGGTGGAGCTTGAAGCAACCAGTCATATCACACCCATAGCTGAGAGCAGAGAAAAATAAATTCATGCATGCCTACCATGCTCATGCCCTCCCTATATACATATACAATCCAGGCCCATCCTCTGTGGCCCACAGTGGGCTGAGTCTTTCCACATCAATTAACAGTTAAGACAATCCTCCATAGACTTGCCCTCAGGCCAACCTCATCTAAACTGTTCTTCACTTAGACTTCTCTTCCAAGTGATTCTGGGCTGTATCAAGCTGTCAATTAAAATTAGCCATCACAACTTCATGCCTTGTTAACTTGACATACACATTACTTTAAGCCCTAACCTATCCTTTTCCCTGAAGACCCATGTTTAATCTCATAATATAAAATACAATTCAATTTTAAATGTACTCATAGTCTTTAAAACTTCTAACAGTTTAAAGATCTTAAATCTCTTTACTGTGAGCTCCTGTAACAAAGAAGAAATATTTGCAAGCTATAATGGCACAAGGCAAACACTCTCATTTGAAAATGGAAGAATCAGAGCATAGTAAGGAATTAACAAACCAGAAAACCCAAATCCAGAATGGAAAAGCCCAACTCCTGTAGTTCCACACCCTATAGCTGGGGCTGCTGAAGCAATTTGCTGGACTCCAAAGAATTTGCATAGTCTAGCACTCCAATTCTGCCACCTACAGCACACAGCTTCACTCATAGGCTTACGTCTGCTCCGCTCAAAAACTGCAGCTTTCCCTGGAGACTGCCGCACAGTCTTGGAATCTCCAAAGGTTTTGGGTCCTCATTGCAACTGAGGCTTTGCCTTCACAGCTCCATAAAAATCACACTTCGGGGCCACTTTGCAGGAGCTCTGAATGACACCACCACACAGTACCTGGCCTAAGCTAATCTCTATGGCCCCTCAGTCTTGCATCATTGCCCTTCAAGCCAGTACAATGTAGATAGCGTTTATGACATTGCCTAGTTCTGCTGCTTGCTTGAAATGTAGCACAGTTACATCAGTGATTGTTGACCCCAAAAATACACTTTCTTGTTGCCCTAGTACAAGGCAGCCTTCTTTATCGTTGTCCTGATTTCTCTATCAGTTAGACTTGCTGTTTCAGCACCAGCCTGACTCTGCCATGCTGAAAGGTCCTCTACTAAATGAAGTCTATTTTCTTGTAAGTACATTTGACCCAAGTTCTTAGGACAAGGGCAGAACAAAGCCATATTCTCGGCCAAAATGTCATGAGAACGATCCCTATCCCAGTTCCTCTTATAGTCTTTCTTCTCCTCTGAAACCTAATGGTCCAGGCCTCCACTGCCCACAGTTCTCCCAGCATTAGAGTCTTCCAAGCTCCCACTATAAGGTAAAGATCTAATACCATAATTCAATTGCTGTGGATATTGCTCTGTATAAATAAACTGATTGGCCAGTAGCCAGACAGGAAGTATAGGCGGGACTAACAGACAGGAGAATTGAGGGAACAGGAAGGCAGAGGAGGAGACTGCTGGAGCCACTGCCAGGACAAGGAAGATGTAAGGTACCGGTAAGCCATGAGCCACGTGGCAAAATATAGATTAATAGAAATGGGCTAAATATAAGAGTAAGAGCTATACAATGATAGGCCTGAGCTAATGGCCAAGCAGTTTAAATAATATAAGCGTCTGTATGTTTATTTTATAAGTGGGCTACGGGACTGGCGGGACTTGGCGGGACCTGGAAAGAAAACTCCAGCTACATTCAATGGCTTTTTCTATCCAGTGCGTATCAAATACGTGCATGCTCTTCCAGAAGACAACTCCAAAGCCTCAAAAAGACACATAGCTGGCTTATCACAGTAGCAGCTCCACTTCCTTAGCAGTTTCTGCCTTTCAGTTTATTTCTGTTTCTCTGATAAAATATCCTGACCAAAAAGAAGATAAAACAAACAAAAACAAAAATAAGAAGCAACAACTTAGAAGATAAAGGTTTGCTTGTCTTATTCAAGGTTGTTCCCAGAGTGACGGTCTGTGACCTGGAATTGCAAGCCAAATAAACCTTTTCTGCCCTAAGTTCCTTTTTGTGAGGAATTTTTAATTCATTCTTTGAGAACTTTTTAAATTTAAATATATTTTGATCATATTCTTCTCCTCCCTCAAGTCCTTCCAAATCTTCTCCCCTTCCCTACCTATTCAACTTTAATTTCATTCTCAAAAACCAACAAAAACCTAATGCAAAACACCCCAAAACCAAGAAAACAAAATAAAACCATGGGGGAAAAACAAAACAAACAAACAAAAATAAAAACAAAACAAAAAAAACATAACCAAATAAAGACACACAAAAAAAAACTGTGGCATCCATTGCATGTTGGTCAACCACTCCTGAACATGAGGCTTGTTCTGGAGTGGTTGATGTACCCAGTGACATTCTATTATAGAAAACTGATTTTCTCTCTCCCAACAGTTGTTAACCTTTACCCTAGTAGCTAGGTTTTCATTCATTCATTCATTTTTAAAAATATAACAAAATAAAATATAATGGGATCAAACAAAATCTATCACTTTGGAATTGGACAAGACAAACAAACCAACAGAAGGAAAAGAGACCAAGGAAAAGATCAAATCAGAGACCCACTCATTGGCACACTCAGGAGTCCCATAAAAACACTAAACTTGAAGTCATAATATAAATGCAGAGGACCTCATGCAGACCTGTGCAGGCCCTATGCATGCTGCCTCAGTCTGTGTGAGTTCAGATGAATTTGGTTCATGTTGATTTGTTTTCTTTGTGTCCTCCAACCCCTCTGGTTTTTACACATTTTCTGCCTCCTCTTCCATAGGGTTGCCTAAGCCCAAAGGGGAGGGATTTGATGGAGATATCCATTTAGGGCTGTTCCAAGGTATCTCACTGTCTGTGTAATATCTGGCTGTTAGTCTCCATATTTCTTCCAATTTGCTGCAGGAGTAAGTTTCTCTAATAATGGCTGAACGAGGCACTGTGAGTATAACAGAATGTCATTAGGAGTCATGTTATCATTTTTGTCTTTTCTTTAGACCAGTATTATTTGGTTTTCCCCTAGGTCCTTGATCTATCTAGTCTCAGGTTCTTGGCCACCCAAGCAGTATCAGATATGAGTTATAACTCATGGAGTGGGACTTAAGTCAAATCAGTCATTGGTTGGTTACTCCTGCAAGCTTTGCACCACCATTACCCTAACGTATCTTGCAGGCCATACACCACTGTAGATAAAGGATTTGTGGCTAGCTTGGTTCTTATGTTAGTCTTTTAATAGAGTGCAAAGTACCTTTCTGTACCAAAGACACTGGAACATAGAGGTAAAGGCTCTAAGTAGGCACCAGCTCAACATTTCCATGTTTAATATGGGTGTTGTCTTCAGCAATGGGGCCTTGTTACCAGTTTGTAAAGAGCAACCTACAGTTTTGGCAATAGCATGGGTTGTTTGTGAACTATACTCCATCCCCCAGTATCCTTATCTTACCCAATCTCTGCTACAATTCAATAAGGCCAACTAACTAACTTAAATCTAATGTGAGTAGACAACAACTGTGCCTGGCCCATGAGAAACCTCTCAGGGAGATGCCTTCATATTATTCGCATTCCATTCCAACTGGCAAGGATGGTGAAATCCAGAGCATACTAAGCTGAAGATGGCATTCTTACATTTACTTCCAGCACCAAATTATTTGAAAAAGCAGACTTTCCTTGCTAACTTGTGGCATTACTTATTCTGTTATAAAGGGGCAGAGAATTAACTTTAGCTGAATTTGAGCCATTACATCTTAAGTGAATTTGCAATAGCACTTTAGCCTACTCTAGTTTGTATAAGTAGCTCTTACTGGTTGCCTCATTTCTCTGAAGAGTTATAGCTTATGGGACATCTTTAAATGATATTACTCCATAAGGAACTAATATCTAGGAGGTAACTTGGGGCTAAAAATGCTTATTTGCATGTTTGGTATGAATTCCTGTGAGTTTGTCTCAATGACACTAAAAATGATCAAATCTCTCTAAGAAGGCACTTTAAACCTCACTTATATGCTATGAAGCTCCAGCAGTCCTGTGTTCTACCCTATACACATCAGTGTAAGGGACTCCTAGCTGTGGATGTAGAGGTCAGTGGTACAGATTCTGAACTTGAGGGGAGATAACACAGCAGGTGCTTACATGCCATTTTCTTTGACTTAAAACTTTTCAGTGGCAACTGATTTTAGAAATTAAATAACTTGAATGCAGAGTTTGACATTTCCAAACTTGATCTGTATTGTGAAAGTGAGTTTCATAAGTAGTAATACCTTCAACAAATATTTCATTTTTGTTGATTTTCAGAGAATGGTTTGAATATAAATCCACTGGACACAAGAACCTTGCGTGGGACAATAACTGTGGTCTGTATTTACATTTTCTTCTATAACATCATACAACACAGACCATTAACAGTATTATTTTAATTCCCAGATTGGTAAAATTCTGCATCTCATTTTCAATACATGTATAAGTAGACACACCTGTAAGTAATTTCTTTAAATCATTTTTCAGTTACAACTTAGATTGAAGTTTCTGCTTTTAATTAGAGCAGTTTCTTGCTTTGCTTTAACATAAATTTTATCACCAGTATTGAAGTACACAATATAACAGCTCTCAAACAGCAGAGTGCCTTTGAAATCCAAACTCTTAGACCTAGATTAATTCTGATTGGCTTGTGATTTGGCTTTTGCAGTATCCACTTTGGGCTGTGACTTGGCCTTTGATTGTGGTACTTCATTGTTTCCTCTCCCTAATGGAAATAAGGCTTTGAGGCTAGCTCTCTTAAGAAAATGTTCATGGCCAGTCATGTGTTAGCTCTGTGTGAACAGTGTGGAATACAATCCTTCACTATTTCCTGGATGTTGATGAGGTACGGACCACTATTTTTGTTTTAGAGACAAGGAAACTGGGAGTTGGAGAAGTTAAGAAATTGGCCCATGGTCACACAGAAAAGTAAGTACTGGACGAGGAAACAGCCAACAGAATCAACTAAGCCGGATTGTCCTCTCCATACACTGCGTTGTTCATACTGTTCATGGAACATTTCCAAACACAGTTGCTCCATTAGAAACTAGTGTCTCCACCTCACATAACCAATGTAGAAACTCAGGCCTCCAAAGAGACAGACAAGAATGGCAGAGGGATTTGATTTCATTCTCTCGTCCTCACCCAGACACCCCTAACCACAGCACCGTCCCGTTACCCTGTGGCATTATGAGACGGCTCACCAGAATTGCTCCACTTTGGATTCCAGTCTGATTTCTATTTGAATTGGGAAGCTATGTTTGTTGGTTGGTTGGTTAGTTGGCTTAGCATTAGTTTTGTTTTGTATTAGTTTTTATTGGGTGATATTGTGCCTTAACCAATATGTAGCCGCTTGACTCCTTCTCTTTCATACCTGATTTTCTTTTAATGTGATAAGTTAGTCTATGCAAACCCCACACTCTTCACTGAGATTTAATATGTGTTATTGGGTTTGTTTTTATTTCTCAGGAAAGCCTATTTGAGGACCAAATTGAAAATGTGAGTAATTTATTGGGGTAGTACCCATGAAAGATAAAGGGAATTAGGAGGAGACAAAGAGATACTATTTATAGCTAAGTACAGCTGACATTGGGAGTGTGTGAAGAAAGTGAAAGAAAGGGTGAGTTGTAGGAAATGCTTCAAGCTGGGGTGTAACTCTAAAAGGCCGCAGACATTACCATGGGATATTAGCGCAAGGCTTGCCTATGGAATAATCATGAGTTGGATATAATGAGCAGTCCCATGCGACTCAATAAAGCCTGGTCATTGGCCACAAACTCCCAAAGTGAGGGTGTCCTCAACTCAAATACTGCAACAGATTCATGAGGACTAGTCCTAGAGAATGGAATAATAAACTCCAAGGTTATAGGTTCTAAATAGGATCCAAGTACAGATGATGTAAAGGGTTTGTTGAAAAAGGGATCCCAGGAAACATCAGTAGCAAGTGAAGAAATAACTCACAGAAGGAAGACCAATAAAATGTGTTTGATCATGCTTGTTCCCTGTTGCTGTCATGGCAAACAACTCAAACCCTGATGGCTTTAATTTAATAGCATAAAAACACTTTGTTGTTTTTAAATATTTTTATTCTTTGAACATTTTATAGATTCATACAATGCATTTTGATCATTTTTACCTCTATTTCTCCCCCTAACTGCCAGGATCTTGCCCCCTAATTTTGAATCTCTCTTTAAAAAATAACCCAGAGTCCAGTTGCTGCTGCCCATAACTTCCTAGGGATGGGGCCATCGGTGCAGGGTTGACCATAACCTTAAAGAAGATCAAGTTGCCCTTCCTGCTGTGTAATATTTGTTTAACCAGGCAAAGATGTGTTGCATTTGTGCCCACTGCATTTACTAACTGTGTAAAGATGTGTTGCATTTGCATTAATTAAATAAAGTTAACCTGGACTCACAGAGGCAGTGTTACCAACTGGTTAACAGGAAGGGCCAGGGAGGAGATTGGCATGGGTTTTTTTAGTTGGGGTGGTGTGGAAGGGAGTGGCTTCCAGTTGCCAGCAAAGAGAGAAAGTTAAACAGTTGCTACTCAAACTCTCTAAGCTCACAAGTTTTCACCCTAGCCTTTGCATCTCAAGTTTTATTAAAACGATAGAAATTTAGTTAGAACTGACTTTAGTGGCAGCAACAGAGCCATTGTCTGGGGGAACAGAACTCCCCCCAGGCTAAGGCCTTGGCAGCCAGGCCTCTAGCAGTTTAAAGCGTAGCCACTGTAAGGAAGGTAAAAACAACACCCTACAGAAGCCCTCAGCTAGAACAGGGGTTTGTGAACCCCTCCCCACTGGAATGGTGATTGGTTCGATCTTGTGCAGGTAGCCACAGCTGCAGAGAGTTCATGAGCACAGCTGTTTCATCATGTCCAGAAGATTCTGTTCCTCCTGGTCCTCCCCAACTCTGGCACATGCACTCTTTCTGCCCCTCTTAGCAATGGTCCCTGAGCCTTAGGGAGGAGAGGAGGTATGATATTGGCTGTCTCATTTGTGGAGGACCACTCCTCAGCAACTTACTCTCCGCACTTTGACCAGTTGTGAATTTCTCAGTTAACTGCCGTCCTCCATGCAAGGAAACTTCTCCGAGGAGGTCGGAACACTGCAGCAATCTAACTTCGTATTATTCTTAAAAAGGCTTACGAGAAAATATCCAGCAAATTTCAATGGCTGCTGATATTTACTGACTGCTTACTATACGCCAAACATTGCCCTAAGTTCTTCTCATATATATTAGCTCATGTGGATGTCTGAGAAAGTACTACTATGCAACCTTTATACACAGAGAAACTGAGGCATAAAGAAAAAGAAGTCACTGTACCATGTTTACAGTTTTAGTGATACATGTACCAGAACCTAGCTCTGAAGCCAGTATTCTGAACTACTCCACTATGCTGTCTTCCTCTTCCGTTCTACTAGAACTTTATGATCCCTCCCCTTTGCTACACCAATCCAAAGAGAACATGTATATTCACACTGTTTATACACATAAAAGCAACTGCTTCCTACCTTACTAAAGATGACTATTCAAATGCAATTCTACTTTTTTCCATCTTTAGCTATAAATATGTTTTGAGTCATTACTCTGATGATCCTTTTGAATCTTGACAATCATTCCAGCATAACTTTTACACATTTCTGAGGGTATATAATGTCTTATTATATACCTATATATTTCCTTCTTAGTTTTAAATGTGCATCAAGTGAAAATCATTATCAAGTGTTACTAACACATTCACATGGATGTAATTACTGAGCAGGTTGTCCCTGCTGGTACACTGGACCACCCACCCTTCCTTCACCATTGTGCTGCTCCTCCTCTTTGTGTACTTGATAGACAGTACAACCCTCATCAAAGGGATATTATTGCTTATGGATGGACTAAAAATATTTAAAATTTATGATCAATATTTTCAGTTTTTTTAAAAAAGAATCATACCCTCATTAAATTTTTAAAAGATAACTGAGCTAATATTTTTCAAAATATTGTAAGAAGACAATGTCTTAAAAAGAAAATAAATTAGCCCTGTTATACTGATACACATTTAACTTATCAAACTGCTATAATCCTGTAACTACAGTGTTTATCATGGTCATTTCCAAAAGGCCATGGACACGCATGAGAGGGTAGTGAAGGGACGGGGAGATGATAGATGGAGCAGAAGGGATCTTCTGGCCAGATGACTTGGGGCCTGGGAGGTATTTGGATTTTTCTGTTGAGGAATTTTCTTGCCCTGATTGTCTTCACAGTCTCCTCATCTCACTCCTCATCAAGATCAATCGGGTCCATAAAGAATATTCTGTCTTCTGGGGGGGATGGCTCCTCTGAGTCATCCAAGCCCCTACTGCCATGGATTTTCATATTGTTACTGTCAATACCCATGGGTGTACCTGTAGTGGGAGCCATTCCAGCTTTGATCTGGAAGTTCCAATCCCCACTGAGGCTTCAGTAACCTGTCACGCCTACAAGGCGGGGCCAAGAGAGGACCCTGAAGACCCGAGATCCAGATGTGCCGGCTCTCTTGGTTCCTGGACCCTGGACGCTGGAGGTAGACTGAACAGAGTTCTTCAGAGAACACCACCAGACTGCACTACATCTTTCCCAGACCCTGTTATCTATCCCTTCATTTGTGAGTTACCCCACAAAATAAACCTCCTTTTTAACTACGTGGAGTTGCCTTAATAATTTCACCAATATGTACCTGTATCAGTTCGCAGACTGGAAGGCTCTCCATTGAAAGTAACTTAGCCAAGGCCATCTCTCAGTACTTTCAATGCACAGCATTTATGGCAGTTGAATTTATAATCTTTCCACTGCATTCCTTGGCAAAAGAGGCCTTTCTGTAGTCACTTGCAGTCCTGACATATTGTTGGACTGCTGTAAGAATGGACAGCAAATGTGTGTGGAACTTTGACCCTGCACATCACTATCTTTTCCATCCAGATTGGATGACCAGGATGTAATTCTCTTACTTGGTTCTTCATGAGTATGTGACGCTTCACTGAGAAGGAGCACACATTCAGACTGCAGGGTCTTGGAACTGAGAAGTCAGGTTCCAGCAGAGATACATTTGACAGATGCCTCTTTCTTACTTACTATAGTTATTGGAATCTTGAAGGCACATCATTTATGATAATTTAATCCACAGCCTTCCCATTTTAATCCTTGGCATACCAATCCCCAGAGCATTTCACCCAAGTAATCACAAAAAGCAGGTGTTTTATAAGAATGTACATAGAGAATATGAGGGCAGATCTGGAGGTCCTCTACTGTGGCCAAGGATGACAGAACAACTTCTACAAGATCTCCTTCATGGATTTCATATCCTGAGGTAATCAGCCGCAAAATGTTTTCTGAGTTCATGTCAGAGAAAGAGAAGAATTTTATTATACGTGCCAAGGAATCCACACTCTGGAAACTTCTGATGAACAATGGAGTACACAAGGTCTTTGACAGTAGAGACATTTCTTTTGATGATAACACTTCCCACATGAGGCCAATCTGAAGCATAAATGAAACAGTATGCACTGAGCCTCTAGAGTTTGTGAGTGATGGGGCACTGAAGCTGCCTTTGCAGAGCTGAGCTGAGAGTCCTGTCTTGGGACTTGAACACGGAGAAGGAGTTGGAAGCACAGCAGAAAGAGGTGCAGGAAACCCAGACTTCTGGGCTGATGGAGAGGAATTATTTGCAGGCATCTGCCTTTCCTTAATCTACAAAAATAGCTGTCAATGCTTTTTAGATGGTTTTGAAGAAAATTTCAAAATAACAGCAGTTAAAAAATGACTGCGCTTCTGGATGTAGACGAAAGCTGCTTGTGTTCCTCGGTTGAGCTACTCAGGCCATGACAAATTCTGTTGCTGCAAGCTGAATGCACAAAAGGTCCTATTGCTCTCACCCTCAGTCCCATCAAGAACTTCGTCCTTAGGACCACATCCAGATCTGTAACTCGCCTCACATCACAGTTAACATCCTAAGAATACAGCTGGTCTGATTATTTTATAAAACATCTTTGCTTATTTGAAATCTGTTCTTGTCTTTTCTGTTTCATTTCAGAAAATACCAATTGAACGCAGTTGCTTTGTGTCAAGATGAGATCTTCTTGATTAAAGGTAGTGTTTCAGATAATCTATTCCTTCAGTAATTGGTGGGACACCTCAAACAGTCCCACCTTAAATCACCCTCTCATATGTATTCATTTCCATCTTGGGTAGGGGGGTTAACTTCCCTCTGATGAAGTATAAAACTTTTAAAGATACTACAAGCATATTTCTTTTGATGAATGAGTCCACAGAAAAAAGCTGATGTCTTCCGAAATGCTGTCAACAGAGAGGCAGTTTCGGCCCCCCGAGCAGGAATCAACAAGGCTTCATGCACCTTGCAAGATCATACCCGCTGCCCATGCCCTTTCCTCATGTCCTTCTTCCAATCCCCAAAATAAATACTTTTTATCTCACAATTTCTGTAGGTCAGGATCCCAGGCACAGTGTATATGAATTGGTCCTGTTGATGGTCTCACAGGACCAAAACCAAGGTGTTGGAAAGTCTTGACATTTACCTAGAAAATCTGAGAGATTTTCTTCCCAGAGGAAAAGCCCATTCAGCCTTTTAACAGACTATAACACCTTAGAGTGAAAGACTAAGGCTCCATTTTTTTAAGCTGGCTACCAGATAAAAGCAACCCACAGCTCATGAAACTCTCTCATATCCTTTAGCATTGGTCTTTCCATCTCAGAGATACTAATGATGCAGCAGCTCTTCCTTTGGCACCACATATGTCTGACTTGTGATAAATTTCTCATCTAGTCTTTGGGTCACAATTAATTAGATCAGGCACGCCTAGAGAACTTGGCTACATTCAATATCTTAAAATCAATAACCTCAATTACATCCACAAAGTTTCTTTTCCCGTGTAATTTTACAGATTCTAGAGGTTTGAGTGTAGACATCTTAGGAACCATAATTCTGCCATCTATAGTCAATAATCAGGTCACCATTCTAAACATTTGAGTCTTTACTCTGGTGTGGAACTCTAGGAGAAAGTCACAGACTAACCCTCATGTTTTTTCCACCTGGGTAGTAGAAGAAGCTAAAGAATGTACCCTTCAATGTCCATCAGCTGAGAAGCACTCTCTGCGACAATTCTACCCTGTCCAGCTGAGAATGAGTCCTAGGCTGGTGCAGGTGAGAGTACTGAGTGCAGGTAGTTCAGGCACTCCTATGCTAGGGGTACTGAGAGCAAAATGGTCTGTGAAAATTTGATGGTGTAAGTGCACTCAGAACAGAGCCCAGTTTTACTTCTTTTGGCAAATATTCATTGAGCAGTTAATCCAGAGCTTCCAATTTTGAGAGGAGGCTGTAGAATATGTGGTACACCATTGCTTAGGCCTCAGTTTCTAAATCAGTCTTACCAGAGAAACAGCATGGGTTTGTGCCCAATTATCACTAAACATGGAATTTCACTTCATATACTGCTAGTTTGCTTACTTGTTATATGTTTTATATATATATATATATATATGTTTTATATATATATATATTGTTATATTTGTTATATACACTTGTTGTATTATGTTGAAACATAAAGGGAAGTATCATTTAAAAGACAGTATCTGCAGGCAAGATGTGCCCAGTGTTACAATAGAGGTGTGACTTATAGAAGCAACCAACTATTTTCTGACTGGATTTGAGGCCTGTACCACAGAAGGGAATCCATGCCTGGTGCCATAAACTTGATCAAAAGCCCAGAGATAAAGAGGTTATCAGTGCAAAATCAAAGGCCCTGCTGTAACTTTTGCTAAACAGACATGCTGTCAAACTGCTTTCCAAACATTTATGTCTATTTCTATAGATAACTGCTGCTCCAACCTTGGTCAGAAGTTTCCTTTGGGTAGCAGTCAATACAGACTGACACCTGGTCAGTGATGGTGCTAGGAATAAGTAACTATTCAGTGTTCGGCCCTAAATAAGACATCTATATCAAACCACAAAGGACCCAGGGAACATTGCAGGAAAAGAGTCAGAAAATGGGGAGAGATGCTATGAAATGCTGTCTTCTGGATATGGTGTGGCTGTTCACCCATGATCTCACAGAAGCTAGTGTGGTAGTTTCAAATAATTGGCCCCCATAAGCTCACAGGGAGTGGCAGTGTCAGGAGGTATGACTTTGTTGGAGTAGATGTGGCCTTGTTGGAGGAAGTGTGTCACTGTGGGGGTGGGCTGTGGGGTTTCCTTTGCTCAAGCTACACTCAGTATAATACTCAGCTCACTTCCTGTTGCCTTCTGATCAAGATGTAGGCAGCACCATATCTTCCTAAATGCCTCCATGTACCACCACAATGTTAATGGACTAAACCTCTGAACTGTAAGCCATTCCCACTAAATGTTTTTCTAAGAGTTGCCATGGCCATGGTGTCTCTTCACAATAGAAACCCTAACTAAAACACTGAAGTTATTTGTACAAGATCAAACCAGTCAATAATGGATAGTGTAATGTTGTGGATATTTGTTTAACTATGTAAATATGTGTTGCATTTGTTTACACTGCATTTGTTTAAATATGTAAAGATGTATTGCTGTTTCACTTGCCTGCCTAAGGCACTTGATTGGTCTAATAAAAAGTTGAATGGCCAATATGTAAGCCAAGGAGGGACAGGCAGGCCTGGCAGGCAGAGAGATAAGGTAGCCAGCCAGTCAGCAGCCAGTCAACTGGGAGACAGACAGACAGACATGGAGGAAGCAGAAAAGCAGGATGGACAGTACATAGATGAGGTAAATGAGCCTCAAGGCAGCACATAGATTAATAGAAATGAGTTAATTTAAGTTAAAGAAAAAAGCTAGCTAGAAACAAGCCTAAGCTAAGGTCAAACATTCATAATTAATAATAAGTCTCTATATCATGATTTGGGGGCTGGCAGTCCAAGAAAATCTGCTATAGTGTAAGAGCATATGAAGCTCTCTCTCTTTCTGGGAAGCTATTGGCAATTGATAGCTTCTACGATAGAGAAAATAATTTTCTTTGAGGGTGTGGCCACGGGTAGGTTCATGTAGGTGGCATTAACTGGACTCATTGGGTTATAAAAAATAAGACATGAAGCTGGAAGAAGCACATGTTGGGAAAGAAGTGTGAGAGGAGAGAATTAGAGGTAGATATGATCAAGGTATGTTGTATACATGCAGGAAATAGTCAAAGAATACATTTTAAAAACTATAACTTTTAAAAGCAATATTCAGGTATAATATCATGAAGACACTCTGTATCCAGCATCACCATGACAATTGAACAGAGAGGCATACCTGGATGAGGGACTGCTTCTGGAAAGCTGGAATGCAAGGCAGCTGCAATAAGGCAGAGGTTAAGTTGTGGCAACTTATCTACAAACATTACATCAATACATAGTCTTGTACATTCAGCTACAGACTCCAGGACACCGACATGGCTTAGAACCATTCTGTAGATAAACTATTTGTCCTGTAATACATCTAGCTGCATTTTCCTGGTGAATCAATAGCCTATTACAATGACAGGCCACTATTCTCAACATACAGGCTAAGACTGTATAGAGTGCTAACATTACCCCAGAAAATGAACAGTTTCCCTAGACAACAGGACAAACTGAAGCTACTAGAGTTGAACAAGGTTGGTTTTAACCCCTCAGTTCTCTACTGGCTTAATTTAGGGACCTTGTTCACCTCATCTTAATAAACATGAGATGGTCAAGAAGACTAATTAAAATAATGCAGCATAGCATGCAAATTGCTGCAGAATCGACTGTAGTTAGAAGTCGGTTAATGAAGCACTTTTTCCCCCAAGTGCTTTTCTAACAACTGTGTAACAACTAACAATAAAGTCTTCATTTTACTTGCAATATCCTTTGGATTTGAGATGTATGCAAACCATTATTTAAGACTCTGTCACTCAGCCGCCATCTCTCACCACCCCCACAGGACCTGCACCTGCAAGGGAACTGTGGCCTGTGGGTCTGTAGCCCCTGGGCCCCCAATAAGTCATAGCTGCTCGTTCTTCACATCACTAAGAAAGAAATGCACTCTGACAGAAGACTCTATGTACATGGAAGAGATCCATATTTACCCAACAGAAACATGGTCCTCTCGAGTGACAAAGGTCCAAAATCTCATAACTAAGTTTAGGCAATTAAAACAAAATTCAAAAGCATTTTTATAACCTATTAAGGAAGAAAGTGCTCCTACAATCCCTTCAATAAGTTTGGGGTCACATTTTAAGTTCATTGTGGCTTCACTGAGAACCTTGGCATTTAATTATTTTTTTTGTTTTGTTTTTTTGTTTTTGTTTTTCGAGACAGGGTTTCTCTGTGTAGCTTTGCGCCTTTCCTGGATCTCGCTCTGTAGACCAGGCTGGCCTCGAACTCACAGAGATCCGCCTGGCTCTGCCTCCCGAGTGCTGGGATTAAAGGCGTGCGCCACCACCGCCCGGCCGGCATTTAATTATTTAATTATCCTCTAAGGCACCCATTAGTTTTGTTTAAAAAAAAATTCAGGCTCTGATAGCACATGGAAATATCTGCACCACCAAAATATCTGATGAAGTACAGTACTATGATAAGATTTCAAGAAGGTATTGCCAATGTCCAAGTGAGTAGGGCATTTTGTATACACAGATAGCAAATTTACTGAATATTGACATAAACAATTGAGCCAAATCCTATAGATGATTTTTTAAAGCCATAATGAAGTCAACTGCCTTCAGGAACTTTATATCTAATGGAAAATATGTAGCACACTAAAAGGGGGGTGCACCATGGCATATGATTGGGTGCCAATTGGAATACCTTGCAAGCATTCTTGACAAAATTGGAAGCAGCGAGTTTATGAATGTAGGAAGACTCTCCTTGTGGGGCCCAGCTTACCATCTGTTTGGTCTTTTCAATGACCTCTGCACAACCTGCTGACACTATGGAAAGGGAGAAGCTTTTGAGCTAGAGGCTTAAATGAGGTAGAACCCTCATGAAGACAAGCTCAACCAGAAGGAAGATCCCATATCCATTTATGCTCTGTGCTAAATCTGAGATGAAGTAGAACTTAAACCAGACTGAAAAGACTGTAAGAAATAAGGGGGATGGTTTATTATTTGATTATCTAATCTGTAAGTCACCAGGGTATTTTCTAATAGTGACCTCTTTGACTAGACCCCTTATGGCTTCCAAAACCAGCTTTCTTTTCTCATTCAAAAGACCATTTAGACACTTTAAGTCAAAATCCCTAAAAAATAGAGAAATTACTTTTCCTATCTAAGACTCGAGCTTCTTGAGTTCTGGTTTTCTATCCTTCCCAACCGATTGTCATAATATTTGTTTCATTGAGGAAGGGTCCCACGTCTGTTCTGTGCCTCTACCATTACTATTACTACAGTCTTACTCTTACCATTATCAATCATGCTCATAGCTACTACCAAAGTTGGGTACTGTGGTGAGCCCTTTATATTAATTCTTTCATCCTAACTACAGTCCATAGGCATAGTAATATTTAGAGAGGTTAGGTAACTTGCCAAAAGCCGGAAACTATGAGAACTGAAATTTCTCCTGTCTTACTCCCTTTCTAAGAATGCTAGCCATTATGCAATGCTCTCAGTTTGAGGCTATATCTTATGAGTTGAAGTCAATTATATCAGGAGACACAGATATTCATGGATAAGGGGTACTTTTAACACACCACAAACATAAGGCAATAACAGTGCTGCATATATAGCATTTGCCACCTAAATACTATGTTTCTCTTTATCCTGGATGGTGGGGTAACATCTTTGATTGAGGGAGGTGATGGTCTGTTGATGAGCTCAGACGTTTCAAATGAATATACCTGGGCGAGGTGAGAATCAGACAAAAATAAGACCTTATCAACCCCTAACCGCCTTCTAGTCTCTTGTAAGGAGGTATAATTATTCTCAAGATCAGAATCTGACATCAAACTTTGGTTTCCAATGACTCTTGTCAGATTCCTCTGATTACAGGCTTGCTTCCCTGTCTCAGCCTTCTCAATTGCACTTGGCTTGCTGCCGTACACGCTGCCATTATCACCACCAAGATTTAAACAGTACCTCTTCAGACACACTGAACACTGTGGAATGCTCATATTTATAAATGAAAGCTATAATCACACCTCTTGTGGGAACAGCCAGTTTTGTATTCATTTCACAAATGCAAAAATTATCCCACCAAGCAATCAAAATAACAGGTTAAGTATTTTGACCCAGTTCAACAAATATTAATTAAAAGCTATAGTGTCATGCTTTATGCTAGGTACGGGGAGAAGGAAAAATAGATCAGTCCAGGACCTGTTTGGCTCATGAGAGGGAGCTTTGCACATCATATCATATCCACAGAACAGCTTCTGCTGTAAGGGAGAAAGCCACAGGTACTCTGGGAACCCATGAATGTGCTATTCACATTCAGGTCCAGTGCTTCTTGCTTGGTATGAGAGTGGAAATTTATGGCACACAGTTAAAATAGCAACTATGCTTTCCCATACCCTATATTCACTAACAGCTGGAACGACACCTATAATTTGAAGTGGCCCTGAACTGAAATACAGTCTCTTCACAGAGGCTATAATTTCATATTTTGTGAATACATACTTACTTGGTGACTATTTTCAGTATGGGCATCGTGGTTGTCCCTATACAAGTTAGCAATATGTCTTGGCAGAATGGGAGATACTCAAAAAATAAATTCAAAAGGCCTTATTTCACTTAAAACTTCTTCACCTGCTTCCACATGAAACCTCTTTAACAGAATACAGCATTTTACAGTATACCATTAGAGGTCGAAATTTTAAACGAAGGCCTCCTGTAGCTCAGTGGTTAATATATTATACTGCTTTTGAAGAGGGTCCAATTTGGGTTCTCAGCACCCAGTCCGGCTGCTCACAACAGACTCCAAGTCCACAGTATCTGAAAACACTTTCTGACCTCTATGGGCACCTGTGCTCATGTGCACATACCCAGAAACACAGACACAAGCATATAAACATAATTAAAAATTTTAATAAATTAAAATAAGCCCTCCTAGCAGTACTAAAAATACAACAAAGTGCAATGGGCCTCTGCTGTGATGTTTTCATGTGGTTGTCCCTGTAATCCTCACAGTGGTATGAGATCAGTACTAAAACTCTTCCCCTTGGCTAATGAGACACAAAGCTGAGGCTCCAAGAAGTGAGAGGATATCCCATTGTCCCACAGCCTCAGCCAGGATGCGAGCCCAAGATGAATCAACTTCACAAGAACCAGGTAAAGATGGGCTGGGAATCATGTAAGAGAAGGAAGTAAAATCATGTAAGGGGGAAGTAAAAGAGAAATCAAAGGAAGGAAAGTAAAGAGCAGTGCAAGGGTTTCAGAGGTGCTCAATGAAGCTGAATCTATTCCATAATTTCTACAGTGATGAGCCTTATCCAAATACGTACCGAGGTGGGGCCTGCCTGCCGTTTCTCAAATCCCAACACACATACCTCCCATGACCTGTAATCTTCCACTTGAGAAATTCCAGTACCCATTACCAGGCAGAGACCCAATTCTCCCTGCTCGTACAGCAGGAACATGTGGGGCACAAAATTTCAGGGAGTGATTATCTTTATTATTTACATCAAAGAACTATCTTTAAAAGATAGTCTCAGGGTGAACAATTACTGAGGAACTGCCAAGGGTGGACCCTCTGCCAAGTATGTGCCCACAGAGTGGGTGTCTAGGACATGAAGACAATAGTTCTGAGGAGCTTAGAGCTCTTCTATAGGCACTATTAGGCACCCTCATGACTCCATCCCTAACTCCAGGACCAATCAGGCTTTCCCACAAAGCAACACCTCTCAACATTCTCTAGAGAATGAATCAGGTCACGTGCATTCCAGTCTGTGTTCTTCAGCTAACTAGCATGAAACCTTTTGAAACCCAATTCTTTCTGAAATCCATTGCCTCTGTGATGAGAGGAGCTAGCATGTAGACAGGTACCATGAGATGAGATGAGGAATACACATATAAATGAATGATGCTCCATGTCCCCAAGGAGTCACTTATTCTTGAGAGATATTAAGAATATTAAAGTAATAAAATTATTACTGAGATTTTAACACACCAACCAGTATTTTCTTATACCTCATACTTTCTCTAAAAACATCAAATTAGAGGCTAGGTATGACAATGTATGTCAGTAATCATAGCACTCAGAAAACTGAAAAGAGTAGATCATAAACATATACATGCACGTAGGTGTACCTCAGTGGTAGTAGAATGCTTGCTGAGGATGTACAAGATCTAAGTTTGATTACTAGCACCTAATATTAAAAAATAAGGCCAGGCGGTTGTGGCACATGCCTTTAATCCCAGCACTCGGGAGGCAGAGGCAGGCGGATCTTTGTGAGTTCGAGGCCAGCCTGGTCTACAGAGCAAGATCCAGGTCAGGCACCAAAACTACACAGAGAAACCCTGTCTCGAAAAACAAAACAAAACAAAAAGTAAGTTACACCTCTTCACTGGCATATACTAAAATACGTATAATATATACGTATGTGATCATATGTATCTCACATTGTGAGGTTGTACGGTCTAAGTGAATAAATAGGGCTCAAGCAATTGTTGCTCTATCATGAAAACCCAAGTTCAGATCCCAGCATCACTTGATAGCTCACAAATGCCTGTAACTTCAAGAGATTCAACACTCTACCTGGTTACCTTAGGTACCAATACACACATGTTCACATCTTCACATACACATACACACAAACTAAAAATACACACACACTAAAAATAAAAAGTAAGTCTTCGGTGAATAAATATAAAAAGTGAAATTTCCTAGAAAATAGCAAACATTAAATAAAGCCTTTTCAGATACAGATATTTTCCGTATATTATCATTTCATGTTATTTAATGTTCGAACGTCCTTAGATATATGTGTTCTCATACTTCTTTTATTTATAAGAAATAAATCTCAGCACTCAGGAGGCAGAGCCAGGTGGATCTCTGTGAGTTTGAGGCCAGCTTGGTCTACAGAATGAGATCCAGGACAGGCACCAAAACTACACAGAGAAACCCTGTCTCAAAAAAAAAAAAAAAAAAAAAGAAAAGAAAAAGAAAAGGAATAAAGTTTGGAAAATAACATGCTTGGCAAAGTTTACACCGATCATTTGAGTTCATTTCTGCTTGATTCCAATTGCACATAACAAACAAGACTACTGCTTTCCTTTCTTCCCTGCTCCCCATTTCTTCATGTACCTCCTCCTTCCCACCCATGTACCAGCATGGCCTCTGCTTTTCAACTGGTTTTTCATCAGAATTTCCAGGTGTCCGTACCTGTGTGTTCATGTTGTTACATAAAGGCAGATGCTTTCAGCTCTGTCCTTGCTGTTCCTGTTTAGATCTGCACCTCCTCTGGACTGTAGATTTTCCCAGTGAGATAGGGAAAAGAGTTACAGATGGCTTTAGCTCTTCAAAAGTCTTGAGTGGTTGGCAGAGAAGTTTATAGTTGCAGGTAATTCTCCACCTTTGTAGTCACTCACACTGCTCATTCCTAGGATCATGATAGTATTAGATAGACTGCTCTGCTGGATTTCCTTGGAACCCTGGTGCCAATGCATATAACCCCTGCCCTTTGAGGACTGATTACTACTTTTTATTCATTATATGTATGTATTTGTGCCTGTGTGTGGGTCTCTGTATGGGTCTGTATACATGATGCCTGTGGGGTCCAAAAAAAAAGATATTATATATATAAATAATCTAAAGTTATAGGCATGAGCCACCCAGTATGAGTGGGTGGCGAAAACAAACGCCAGTTTTCGGTGAGAGGCAGTATGTGCTCTTAACCACTACAACACCTCTCCAGCCTTCTGTTATTACTTTAAATTTTTTTTCCATGTGTGTGAGAATGTTTGTGTGTGGTCGTATGCATATGTGTTGTATAGAAGCCATAGTCAATATGAGATATCTTCCTCAATAGATGTCCACATTAAATTTTAGAGACAGGATCTTTGACCAGACTTGGAGCTCACTCATTTGGCTGGACTGGCTAGCTAGAAAGCCTTTAGAGATCTGCCTCTGCCTCCACAACTCTGAGATTACAGGTGTGTGCCACTGAGCCTAACTTCATATGGGGGTGTTAGGAGCCCAAACTGAGGTCCTCACACTTGTGTGACAAGTGTGTTACTAACTCAGGCAATGCTGCAGCCCCTTCTCTGTTTATGACGTAATTCTGTCAGCGTCTTCATTCATTGTCACTGTTGAAAGCAACAGCTAGTTAAGGAGCAGTTGTCTCTCCGTGGCAGTTGGCATGCATCACTTGTACAAAAGCTTGCATAATGCCTCTCCTACGGTATACCCACAATGCTAATCCCTTCTCTGTCTCCTCATGCGCATTTCAAATTTCATTTTCTGGTCTCAGTCCAATAGCACCCACTTTCACCTTTGCTTGTAGCCACAGAACATGGCTTGCCTCCTCGTAGGTGTCCTTTTTGCCATGTTTTTTATTTCTTGCTGTTCTAATAGAACTCCGTCACAGCCTCTCTCCTTTATCGCCACACCAAACTCAAGTTACAATGTTCGTTCCAGCATTTACTACTTCAGGGTTGAAGAGTGCCTTCTTCACTCTTGCCCTGTCAACCGCAACTGTCTTTTTGCATAGATCTTGTCAGCTGTAACTGCCTACTTCCCTGGCTGTAAATACATTCTAGGCTGGTGACGTATTTATTATGGTGTTTTAGCCTGAGACTTAGATGTGGGTTTCCAGCACTGTAAAAACATTCTGAACCTGGAAAAATGATATGTATATGTGTACTTTTATAAGGAAAGCATTTAAGACTTTCATGAGATCAGGAAAATTCAGAGATCTTAGAGATAGATGTAAATAGGATCCAAGAGTGCTGGATTTAGAGGAGATCTTAAAAGGAGATGTTGATTTTATGCTCTGGGATTACAGACACTTAGAATCCTGTGGTAAAAACAGTCAGATTGCTTATCTATTTCAAATATTTCAAAAGCACAATTGAAATTAGATCTTTATCTACAAGGCTTTTGAATATAATGGACATTTCTTGTTATTTTGATTTTTACTAAAATTAAGTAGAACCAACATTGATTGCAGGAGTATATTTTATTGAACACTCTTCACCAAATTGCTGAGTACTTTCTATACAACATTATATTTAATACTTGAATAACAAATAGTTTGTCCATGTTTCCTTATGACAAAACCAGAAAAAAAAATTTAAAGAACGCCTAACACCACTCATGGTCAACATATTAGAGACCAGGCATGTGTGATGGACTGTGGAGCCTCGAAACCCTACCTTCCCGTGTTCTGATTGACAGTTACATGTGTTTGCATTAATAAAACAGGGAAATATACTATTACTTAATAAGTATGCCTTGCTTGGGTTTTGATCTGTTTTTCAACTGGTGGTTTTCAACTGGGATGATTTTTGCCTCCTAGGGGACATTTGACTGTGCCTACATAATATTTGGTTGTTGCTAATGAGAGAATGCTAACAGCATTGAGTGGGTAGAGGCCTGTGAGGCCGCTAAAGCTCTACTGCCAACAGGATCACCTCCCATGACAAATTATCCAGCACATGCTGCCTGCGGTGCCATGCTGAGACATCCTGCTCTAGACAGGAGAGTGGGAAGAGCCAAACAGCTTTGTGATGAAAATACTGAGGCCCACTGGTCCCGCATAATCATGAGATAGAAAATGGTTAATAACTGGTGGATACATGAGCCCCTGGTGTAGAAAAAAAAAAATCTCTTCTTCCCCTTTGACCTGACCCCATTTTTCCTGTATTGTCCATGCATTCCCTAACTCTGTGTCCTGGGACTTCAAAAGCAACAGAGTCAGCTAGAAGGTTTCAAAAACAGGATCTCCAGGAGCCAACTCCAGAGCTGGATTCATTAGGTCTGAGGTCCCAGTGATGCTGCCACAGGCCCACAGCTACTCAAGTAGCAATACAGATCACCTGACCTTCTGGAGGCTTCTCCCTTTCTCCTCAAGAGACCACTACCTCTGCCTCGAGGCACAGCTCCGCGACCCGCCCCCGCCCCCCACAATGGGGCATATATGCTGTATGTACGTGTATATTTGAAACAACATATTGTGAGGAGAAATGAAATCTAACACCACTCTTCTCTGGGGGAAAAAAGATTCTCTTAATTTTTCCAAAATCTTTTTAATACTTTTTCTTTCCTTTTTCTTTAACAGATTCTCTTCTCTTCATTTTTCCAAAATCCTTTTAATACTTTTTTCCTTTTTCTTTATCAGTTTAGAAGATACAAACTCATTTTAAAAAACAAACAAAAACAAAGCCTGCAAATCATATGCCTTCTAAAAAGGGAACTGTGCAGCATTTAAACATCTACACTGT
Organism: Peromyscus californicus insignis; assembly: GCF_007827085.1. NCBI lineage: Eukaryota > Metazoa > Chordata > Mammalia > Rodentia > Cricetidae > Peromyscus > Peromyscus californicus. Next base: position 151,244,870 of record NW_026294573.1, read on the forward strand.
GTGCGAGAGTGTATTCGAGCGTATGTATATGTGTGTTGTGCATATGTGTGTGCATGCGTGTGTGTATGTGGCTTCTGTTCCCTTTTCTGTCCTGAGGCCCTCCCTGCCCCCCTCTGTGGCCTGTCCTGCTTTCCTCTGAGTACATACTGAGTACATGCTCCTTGCTAATATACTTATCTTCCTCTTTCTTTCTAACACCCCAAAAGACCTAAACAAACTATCTCCTTTTATTAAAATTAAGTCTTGGAAAATTTGCATAAATTTTCATCTCTTACCACATACACTGAATTAAATTCATTTTTTATTGGGATGTGGAGTATCTTCTTTCAGCTACACCCAAATCTGTTCTTTAGTGCCACAGTAATTGTGTGGGTGATTTTTCTGAGTGTGGTTAGCTTATCTTATCACTGGTTATAATTCATCTCTGCCCCTGAAGGAACTGGGGCTTCAGCTATCCCTCAAACACTGTGGTTGGCAGTGGGCTTTGCTGATGCCTCCTGATATCCACAGCCTTTCAGCTTCTGCCGCCCCAAGACTGGGTTTGGTGAGTTGACTGTTGGCCATTGGGTTAGTAGAAACTGATTGGAAACGGTAACACAAGCATCACTAATGAGCTGACTGCCGGTTCTGCCTGAGCAAAAATCACAGATAGACAAGGAACCCCTCAATTGCTTATCTCTGGCAGCTTCTGTCCCTCCTCAGTGTTTGGTAGTGTGAGTGGCAGGAATAGTTAGTTAAAAGCAAAGGGCCTTGGCATCCAGGAGAGTTATAGTCTTCATGTGGCCTCTGGTATCAGGACCCGGGCCCTTCTCAGTGCCCAATACTACAGCTTTCGGGGCTAAGGGTCTCAGAGACCAGGCTGAGAGCTGTAACCACTCTCTAGAGGGGTCTACAGGTTCTTTCCTTTGGCTCCTGTAGCATTTTATCTGTTCTCCACTTTATCTCATCATCTATCTACTTCCACGACCCTTCTTCCTGGCCTGGCTGCTCCAGACCTGCTTAGCTGCTCCTTCAATGGTCAGTCAGAGCTATCTGTCAGGAAAACTGCGGGTGCCTGCCTCTGTCAAGACAGCTTTCAGGAGCTGGAACAGGCAGCTGACTAAAGTCCCTGCTGTGACCAGTCCAATAACAGACATCTCTTCCCACTAGAGGCCGGATCCTGGTAGGTGGATGGGATCCTCCGGCGAAATCAGCAGGTGATCAGCAGCAGCAGGTGCCAGACGGGGGCTGCCAAGTGGATTTAGGTCCGTGGGTGCAGCGCTGGGCTGGAACTTCTTCAGCAGTCAAGAGGAGACCGTCAGTGTTCTAGGCTGGGAAGGAAGGCACAAGGATGCTTGAAGACCATGCAGGATATTGCAAACCAGACGCCAGTCACTGGGTGTGCTCTCAAGACAACCAAACCCAATTCATCTATAAAGAACCAGTTGCAGATACTCTGTACTCCGAAGCCAGGGCCCAGGACTCACAAATGTACACTTAAGCTGTTCCGGAGTCTGAGCATCAGAGCTCAGAAACAGGGAAATATCAGGCCTTCAGGGACACCAAAGAAGTGTCTGGCTCTAAGTCCCTCATCTGATGCCCGTGGAATCTTCAGCTGTCAAACCACTAGATGGTACGAGGGTCACCCACAGCTTGATGCTGTGCCCTCTGGGTCTCCAGCATCAAGCCTCTCAGACACCACTGGGTTTTCGTGAGCTGTCATCTGGACTTGGGGAGGCACTCACTCTGGTTGGTTTCGTACTAAAATCAACAGCGGCTCCAGGCCAGCACTGTTGTTTGGACCCCCACACACAACTTTCTTCCATCCCCATCTCTTGAGCTGTCCGTTTTTCTTGTGTCCAGTGCAGCCTGCACTACTGAAAGTAAACACGGAAAGACCACTAGAGAGAAACTTTTGTTGGCTCTGAAGTCACACACTAGAATTAGCACTGATAGTGTCTCCCAGCCAGTTCACTGACAGGACCGAACCAGCCTGCTTATATAGCCCAAAGGGTGTTTGGACAAACCAATCACAGTCATTTGTTTTAGACCAACCACAGTCATGAAGGCTTGCATCCTGGACCAATCACATCCTCTGCCCTTAAGACCAATCACTGTAGTTCTTCCCACCAGGGGGCATGCTTCTGATCACCCTAACTAGATGTGCCCCTTTTTCTCTGCTTCCCCCACATATTATTCAGCCACCTCTCTTGCTCTCCTACCAGTAGGAATCAGAGACCACCTGGCTGTAGCCCCTGCTGTGGGCTAGTCACTAATTATTTGGCATGAAATCTCACCTTCCTCTGAGAGTTGCAAGAAGGGACACCACAGCTGGAGAGAAGAGTCAGCGCCAGCGCTTAAGAGCACTTCTAAAGGACTCACAAGTGAGCTCCTAGCAACCGCATCAGCTTTTCCACACTGCCAGTGACTCCAGCTCCAGGGGTACCAATTTGCCTGTTCTCCGAACTTACCCACCCTCACGTGCAAGTATACATACAGACACACAGACACACTTTAAATTAAAAAACGAAGAAGAAGAAGGGCATCAACTCTGTCCCATCGGTCTCCCATGCCACGCTGCTATCTATCTGTAGGTCCATGGTATTAATAGTTTTTCTAATAAATCTCTTACCCAAAAGTACAATCTGCCTCAGTGCCCCTCTTGAACCCCAAACTTAAAACTTTTTGGCTTATGATTCCAACATTCTGGTACAAGCTGTATCAAACAGCCTTGGCTGGAGCTGTAACTTCAGGAGCCAGAGCAATCAGCAGCAAGCTTTCACATGGATGTTTTGAAGCATCCATGGAGTGTTCCAGACAAATGTGCTGGCATAAAGGTAACCTGGCAGCTGTTACACTGATGGTCCTTTTGTTCAAGGCAGTTTTGGGAGCAAGAAAGTGTCCAATAGCTACTAATTAGGGAGACGAATCATCTGATTCACAATGTCACCACTTATTTATGGGAAAATGACCTCCAGAAAGAGGATTTCTAATGTAAATCTATGGGATTTAGCATTAACTGTGATTTTAACAGATGCTAACTAAGTCTGAACAAATCTTTACAGCTGCCCAGTGCCCAGGCACGGATGGATGGTCCTGGTTTGTCTCACAAGTAGATTAAAAGGTGCTTGAGTACTGGGTATTTGATCTGCTTTTTTTGGACTTCAGTGACTGCTCAGAGGACAAGCCCAGGCAAGCTTGCCAGGGGATGAAAGTTCACAGGGATTAACACATGGACAATAATGAAAAAAAAAAACACTAGCCTACCGTCTGTGGTCTATGAGCCAATCAGGCCTGACCAGCCCAACTAGCCACAGAGAGAGTGAGTCTAACCAGACTGAGCTTATGTGAGCTCAGACAAGGTTTCTTACGCTCAAAATTTGAGTGATAAATAAGTGGTTACTGTTTGGGGCCATTAGTACTTGGGATGTCTTCTTCAGTATCAAAAGCTAACTATTAAACACGCTTTAACCAATTGCCACTGTTTATATGGACACTGCTTTATTCCAGGAAGGTTTGAGAATGGTCTTTCTCCTGTCCCACTTTTCTCTTTATTAAAATTCATGACCACTTCTTTCAAAATAAAAAAAAAAACTTGGTTGAATTCAAATGTTCTGTGCTATATTTCCTCTGTTTAATATAAGTGAAAAGCAAATTCTTGAATACATATTTGATTCAATAAGAAATAGAAAAACAATAACTATTTTATTTTAATTTGTCTGATAATAAAGAAAAAAACTTTTCCCAACAAAAAGTAAAAATAAAAAAATATGGATATTGCACTGGTAAGTCATTCTAATTCATCAGGAAGAAATCAGTCCATCAGAAGCTGACCCCAGAGAACAAGACAGAAGAAAGTGCCCCGATGTGCTTTAATAGGCTGCCATGAACATGATGCCAGACAGTGATCAACATATAATACAGCAAAATTATAAAATGATCATTCTTCTTGGCATAAAAGTAATTCAATGTGAAATGCAAGGAAAATATGTTTCTCCTCTCCCACAATGTGGCCACAGGGGTGGAACTCGGGTTTGGGGCTTACGGTCAACTTTACTCACTGTGCAGTTTCTGTTATTTATGAAAAGCCATGAGGCACCACAAAACCCACTATAAGAGTTTCTTAGGGGAAGGAGGACAGAGGGGATGTGCTTAGGCTTATGGAAGATCGTGCAGGGAGAGAGGAGGGACGGGTCTGTGTTCCGCTTTTTATGGATTCCCCCCGCACATGCACATATGGGCTTACATAGCTACGCCACTAATGTGCATAGATTACATGATCACGCAGCACACGGATTACACGGGATGTAAGACCCCAGAATGACTAAGCGTTTTGTTAATGCATGCACAGTTATTCGGGAGTGGCTAGGAATTCTATAAGTTTCATCAGCCATGAAGTTAGGGTAACATTATGAATGAAAGAAAAAAATCTCATGATGAATAAGATACAGATAAAACTTTATAAACTACAGTAGCCACTCATGTTAAAACTCCAAGCAAAGTAGAAGTTCTAAGCTCCAAAATAAACCACCTACAAGCACATGAAAAAGAGCCATGGTGAACTTCACACTTAATTGCAAAATAGTGACAATTTTCTCTGAATCAAGGTAAAAACCAGAAACTGGTCTTACCTTTTCTCCTCAGTGTAATGCTAGAGAATGGAGGCTGTCCACTAAAGCAAGAAGAGGTGATATGAGGCTAAAAGACTGTAAAGCATAAATAAAGTCTTCAGTGACATATTTATATATATGGAAGCTACAATAAAATCTATTTGAATGTTGTGAATGTAGGTCCCTAGATAAAAGATCACTTTATAAAAATATTTTATATGTCAAAAAAATATTGTTTTAAAAAATTGTTTTATATGCCACTTATAGTCAATATAATATATTCACTGTCTGGAAGACTCAAGATTGTAAATATTGAGTCCCCCAAAATTGACCTCTACAGTCAACAAAATTTGAACTAAAGCCTTTGGAGACCTTTTTGTGTCAACTCTGCAGCTAATGCTAAAGTATGTGGGAATTCAAAGGGGAAAGAATCACAAAGGCAATTAAAGAACACAAGTGTTTAAGGATTATGCTGCTACGTGCCAGGAGTAATTAGAAAGCTGAATGATAAAAACAATGTGGTCCAGAGCAGGTCATGCAAAAACACCAGCGGAATGGGAGAAAATACCTACATTTGACTCTGCACACACATAATTAAGCCTAGGTGAAGGCAAAATTACCGCACAATGGAACAAACTCAGCAGAATAAACGGTGCTTAGTGGATTCTCCACCAAGAAAGTAAATGCTAAAGCCTGCCTCACACAGCACACAAAATTCAGATCAAGTGAATCATAGAATTTAATATAAAAGTGAATGGTACTGTTTTGAAAGAACAACATGCAAGCATTTTTGCTACCCAGAAGTAGATAGACTAATTTAAAAAAAATAACGTTGAAAAACACTTAATTCTGAAGGAAAAACTTGGTAAGTTTGAGTGGCGTTAAAATTGAGATATTTTTAGAATAAATACTTGAGAGAAAGCATTTGTAGTGTGTCTGTTAGCACTTGTCTGACAGAATGTAACATGTTCTTACAATTAAAGAAGGCAGCAAACTATGTAAAAAAAAAAGACTAGAGACTGAAAACAGCTTCACACACATACACGTGTGCGCACACACGCAAACACACACACACACACACACACACACACGCTCGCAGGTATGTGAATTTTTATGATGTGTAATCACTTTATAATTACTTCCAGTGAAGAGTAAATAATCACCAGGGAGCAACTACTACACATTCAGAAGAATGGCTGACTTGGAAAGGATTCGCAACACAGTCTTTGCCGCATTCAACATGGCTTGGTCCTGGAACCTGATGCAGGTCGAGAGGAAATGAAGAAAAACAAACACACAGACCTGTGGACAGAAAAACTGAAATCAGGTGGGTTGTGCTCACTCTGATGAAGGGGCGCCAATTACACAAAAGAAGCAGCTCAGCGTGTTTATTCTGCACAGCACAGGTTAGCTAGTCTCGGTAGGGATTCTGCAGGGCAGCAGCCTCAGGCTTCAGGCCTATGGGAGGAGGGAGCAGCAGTGGCTACTTTCTGTACTCAGCCAGCTTTCTGCACACTGCCAACTTCTTGCACACTGCCAACCTTTTGCACACTGCAAACCTTCTCACTCAGTCGAGGAAGACTTTGCCTTCCCTCTGAGCTTTTTGGGGGAGAGGTTTTGCCACACCATGTCAACAATGCACATTCATGTATGATTTCCTCAGCTCCCACAGGTACTACCAGGTATTCCGTGACTACTGGAATTCTCAAACACTGCTGATTTTAAGTGTACACTGGTCAAATACTCAAGAAAATGTACCGAAAATTCCATAAGGCATTGCCTATGACCCATTGTTTCACTCCTAGATATTAAGTCAAAATATACAACACCTAATTTGAAGTCTCAAGCTTAAATGACACAGAAAGGGGACTTTTATCTCAGAACATACCTCTTATCTGCTCTGCCGATTTATATTGTGGGGTGTGATTATCTGTTCATGTGTCTGTCTCCCACTTAGGTGTAGATATCTTCAGATGAGGGCAGAGATCTATTCTCGTGATCCCATCACTGCCTCAATCTGTACCACATAGTAGAACTCAGGAACTTGTTGTTGACCTCAAAACCATATAATCCATTTTGAATCTTTCCGAGTAGCCAGAGGGACAGAATTGAAAGAAGGTGAGATATCCTATTTCCTGAGGGCAGAAACACTAGATTGTGTGACCTCTTGAGAGCTCTTCTCTCTCTCAGAGGCCACAGTTGAATGACTTGCTGATAATTTTGTGGCTTTATTTAGTTACCAGTTGATACAGCACCAAGATATCTGATTTTTTTTCTTTACTTTTCCTTTTCTAAAACTAATATAGTCACATTTTTTAGGTCTTTTCCAAGTTATGGTTATCTGAGGTACCTTGTTAAAGTGAACAGTTTTTAACACTTATGCTTGAAGTTCAGTCTTTTAATTTTATATCAGTGAATGATACACATTTTTCAGATGTAAAATTAATATCCTGAACAATAACTCTGATGACACAAACTTACTTCTTTTGTATGTAATTTTTGGTACTGATAATACACAGTGCTTAGCTATAGAATCCCAAGCAAAAACAACAGAAACTATTAATTATGAAACAGATTAACTTGATCTTCTAGGATTCAGTCAGAGAGATCTGGTGGAGAAAGACTTACCTCAGGAAAGAAAAGCTGAATTTAAAGCAAAAGAAGAGAGGAAACTGGCAGGTGCCTCTCTAGACAACTGATCAAGTTTAACTACCTGTCCTCTACATTCTAATAAAAATATTTGTTTGTTACTGAACTGAATATGAATGTTGATAAATTCATGTGATAGCATCTCATGTTTCAACTGTATTGAAATTTAGGCTATACTCAAATGCTCAGTTTTCTAAAACATATTATTAAAATATCAAGATTTTTCTCATAACCTGTAAAACTTAATCCCCTAGTTATTATGCTTCTATAAACAAAGAAAAAGTTACTTCTGTTAAAAAGAAATGCATTCGAGTTCAAGTTTCTTACTACCCTCATTTCTCATTATAGCTCTATGGTGGTTGAAGTGAGAATGGCCCCCATAGGCTCACATGTTTGAACACTTGGTTCCAAGTTGGTCAAACTATTTGGGACAGATTAGGAGGTGTGACCAGATAGGAGGAGGTGTGTCACCCAGGACGGGCTTTGAGGTTTCAAAAGCCCATGCCATTTCCAATGTCTCTCTCTCGTTCTGCCTCAGGCTTGTGGATGAGATGTGTTCAGTTTCTCCCTTCAATTCTGAGCACAAGAGACAAATTTCAATTCTTTTTTTGCTTCTGACTGATTGATCAAGTCTCCTTTGACATTCCTCAAGACTGATTCACAATTCCTGTTTCATCATTGGCTCCTTAAGGTAGGCAAGGTTCTATGTCAAGGGAGGGACAGGAGTTCTATGTCCCTTCACCACACCTTGCCCTGTACATCTCCTCATTTGTATCCTTTGTAACATCCTTTAATGTGACTGGTAAAGGTAGTTTCCCTGATTCTGTGAGCTACTCAGGGAAATTAACCTAAGGAAAAAATTGTGAGAACATTTATTTATAGCTGGTTGGTCAGAAGCACAGGTATAACACCCTCTCATCTACAACTGACAGCTGAAGTCTAAAGAACTCAACCCTCAACCTGTGGGATCTAATGCTACCTTGAGCCCATAGCATCATGAATTGGGTCAAAGAATATTTGGCTGGCACTCATTGATGAATCATGTTTGCTTGGTTATTGGTTTGCTTGCTTGGTTGGTGTATGAGCAAAATATCCCACAGTTCTGTCATCAGAAATCCCCCATATTGATTGTGGTATAGGAGCAGAAAAATGCAAGACACTGATTTGGTGACAATAGCCCAGCAAAAATAATTATAAGATTACATATGAGTTAACCTGTAGTGTAAGTTTCTCCAGTTCCATCCTGTCCCACAGTCCTACAGCCACTTATAGAATATAATCACTCAGAGGCTTAATGTTAATTAAAAACTATATAGCCTATGGCTTCTTGCTTTTTGCTTGCTAACTTGAACAACTTAACTCAACCCATTACTATTAATCTACATATCAACACAGGTTCCATGGCTTTACCCGTGCCCCATTACATGTTGTTCTTTGGATGGCAGGTTGGCATCTCCCTGACTCCACCATTCTTCTCTCTGTATCTTTGCTTGGATTTCACACCTGTCTCTAAGCTGCCTTGCCATAGGCAAAAGGAACTTCATTTATTATCCAGTGGGAGCCATACACATTCACAGCATGCAGAAAGACAGCCCACAGCATTTCCCCTTTTCTGGCTAATCAAAAAGGAAGGTTTTAACTTTAACATAGTAAAAATGTTTGGGAGGCATCCAGGCAGTGGGACCGGGTCCTGTGCTCATTGCATGAGTTGGCTGTTTGAAACCTGGGGCCTATGCAGGATTGCTTGGCCCGGCATGGGAGGAGGGGACTGGACCTACCTGGACTGAGTCTACCAGGTTGATCTCAGTCTGTGGGGAAGGCTTTGCCCTGGAGGAGATGGGAATGGGGAGGGGGGGCTGGGGGGAAGGTGAGGGGGGCGGGAGGGGGAAGAACAAGGGAATCCGTGGCTGATATGTAGAACTGAATTGTATTGCAAAATAAAAAAAAATGAAAAAAAAAACAGTTATCAAGCAAGAATTATGGTTATAATATCTAGTTTATTTGTATTTGACAAAATTAAAGAAAATATTCTTGTCATCTATCCTATTTTGTGAGTTTAAATGTTATATCTAATTTATCTTTTATCATGACTAAGGTAAACTATATCTATCTAGTCTTTAACTCCATCAAAGACCCCAGAAGGATATAATATTACCTAAGTAAACAGGAAGTGAATTATAAGCAACTTCCATAATTCTAGGAATGAAAGAGACATCTGGCTGCCTGGACAGTCATCCAAAGTTCCTCTGTAATGTTGGAGCATCCATCTTTAGCCTATGGGCCTAGAGTCTCTGGCATAGCTTTTAGTGGAGCAGGAAATTTTAAGGACTGCTCTGCCCATTCTGGTAAAGTTCACCAGTCACTTTCCTCTATGTCCTGCAGAATGTCTGCCAGTTTCTTTTGTGAAGCAGGAACCTGAAGAGCCATCACATCTTGTAAAGTTTATTGGCTATCTTCCTATGGGTCCTGCATGTCCAGTTTATATAACATACTGTCAAATAGTCCAGGCAAGAGCAGTTTCTTGCCCAAATGGCTAACTTTTGTCATAAAGAAAGCAAACTCCATATAGAGTTTCTTCAATGCCCATTATCTTCTCTGAAGTAGATTGATGCTGCCAGGAACAGACATGTCTCAATGTCCAGAAAAGTCTAAGTTCTTAAAATATTATAAATGTTTATTCTATAGATCTTTGAAGTGTCTGAAGATTACCTACCTAATTGAAATATATCTATGTATACCTAGAAAATTTAACAAGTGTGATTATAAGTTTGATTATCATAGATGACTAATTATTAATCTGTATTAAATTACATATTACAATTTTAAATGAGTTGCATAAAATAATACCTTAAACAAGAATAGAAATGTATATACAGTATAACAAAATTAACTTTAAATTTGTATCAATAATCTAAAATCCATAACAATGTAAAATATTTCAAACAAGTTGTTGCTTTTTAAAAGTAGATTGGATAATTTATCCTTTTATCCTATCATATCTATGTTCCCTTTTCTTCTTTAGAAAGAGATTGCATTTATAGTCAACTCTCTTTAAAAAAAATAAATATTTATGTGGTGATATTGTGTTCCCCAAAATATTGTACACCCTAATAAACTTATCTGGGGTCAGAGAACAGAACAGCCACTAGATATAGAGGCCAGAAAATGGTGGCACACATGCCTAATCCTAGCATTCCAGAGGCAGAAATCCATCTGAATCTCTTTGAGTTCAAAGCCACACTGGAAACAGCCAGACATGGTTACTCATGCCTTTAATCCCAGGAAGTGATGGCAGAAAGCAGAAAGGTATTTAAGGCATGAGGATGAGGAACTAGAGCTGGTTAAGCTTTTAGGCTTTTGAGCAGCACAGTTCAGTGGAGAGGCATCCAATCTGAGGAAATAGGATCAGCTGATGAATTGGCAAGGTGAGGTAGCTGTGGCTTATTCTGCTTCTCTGATCTTTCAGCATTCACCCCAATACCAGGCCCTGGGTTTAATTTTATTAATAAGACCCTTTAAGATTCATGATACACATTTATAAACAATATTTTGGGAATTTGGGCGTAGCTTTTCATACACTTTTTGCTGATTGGGTGTGTTGGCAATCTTATTGGGATCCTGAGAAAACTAAGAATTATAGTTAAATCTTCACTGTAATAGTCTGTGAGGCTGTATCGACCTTTCAAGGGGTCTTGGTTGATCAAACCATGTTAGCCTGGAAGCAATCCATAGGCTTTCATCTTCTGTAGAAACAAAAGCAGAACATTTTTTCCAAAACAACGTATCCCTAGACATACATTTTGAAGTCAAGATACCTTTAAAATATACATATTGGTTTAACTGAGTAGCCTTTATAATCAAATGTCTTTTTCTTGTTAAAAATCCCAGAGAAAATATAATCCAGACACTTTGTGTAATTTCTATCTTTATGTGGCTTATTTTTTTATATTACTTTATTTTTCTTTTTAAGGATTTTATTTATTATTTTAAAATTATATTTTTTATGATTGTTTATAGCTTCTGACCATTGTTTTAAACTGCAGCATGGCTAGAACCAAAGCTGACTCCACCTATCTTAACTTCCCAACATGGCAGAGTTATCCAGGAGAGTCATGCTTACCCTGCCAACTTTAGGGTCCATGCTATCATCAGGTAGCATGCAGCTAGCCCATAAAACATTTTTGTCTATATGAGTAAAAGTTAAATCTTCCATGCAGTATCCTGCACAGCTTGGAGACATCTCTGGATATCGAGGTGGGAATCTGCCATGTTGTGCTCAAGCCTGAATGCTGTGGCATCTCTGTACCATGTCCTGCATGAGAGATATAGGTAGGAAGCTGTTTTCAGCTCTGTTATTGTGTGTTTAGAAGCTCTTTTTAAGCTCTTTTAGGCCTTATGGAAATTTGAGAGCCCCATGTTGTGTGCCAAACTGTAGCATATGTTTCTCCGGTTCCATCTGACCCCGCAGTCCCATGTTTTTCCAGTCCCGCCCAGCCCCACAGTCCCATAGCCACTTATAAAATAATCACTCAGAGGCTTAATATTAATTGCAAATTATATGGCCTATGGCTTCTTGCTTTTTGCTAACTAGCTTGTACAACTTAATTCAACCCATTACTATTAATCTATATATTGCCACATGTTCTGTGGCTTTACCTGTGTCCCATTACATTTTGTTCCTTGGACAACAGGTTGGCATCTCCCTGACTCCACCCTTCTTCTCCTTGTATCTCTGCTTGGATTTCCTGCCTATCTCTAAGCTGCCTTGCTATAGGCCAAAGCAGCTTTATTTATTATCCAGTGGGAGCCATACATATTCACAGCATACAGAAAGATATCCCACAGTATCAATCTTGAACCTAGCTATCTAAAACTATGCTGTTACATTTTTATTTCCACCTGTGGCAATTATTTCCACAAATAAAACTGTGACAGAAAACCAACTAACATTCCTCAAACTTGTGGTCTTCTTGGAGTATTTTAGCTATGGCTACAGAAAAGGGAGAGTTATTCTTGATGTAGCCCCATGTAGGCAGGAATTGGCAAAGCCAGCCATTGACATAAGCTGAGGAGGCAGCTCACTATTGTGGCTTGAAGAGTTTGAAGTGTTTTCTCCTCTTTCTTCCAAGGCACCTGTAAGTTCCACATTACTCACTCATTTGAGTTAAAATGAAAATGTTATCTGCGAAGTACAACACTTGACATAAAATAATTTTCTAAAACAAGTTACCCTAAAAGGGTATGTGTTGGACAAACAGAAAAGTGACCAGGAACAAGGCAGAGACAAATGTTCAGCAAGCTAGGACAGAGGGATCAGCTTACACAAGGTAGAAGGAGGCTCACAAAGTCCAGCTAAGAGAGAGGGCACACTAAGCAAAGCAGATTTTTAAAGGCTGTAAAACATAGGTCTAAAAAGCATCATGGCATTGGATGTTTTTGCTGAAGTAACACAGCCCGATTGGAAAGAAATCTGAAAAGTCTCTTGCCAAAATGCAAATTCTGGAAGAAATTAACGAGAACGTTTTGACTGATTCTAAAAGTTTTTCAGACACAAAGGAAATGCACCATTACAAAGAGCAGACAAGGAAAGGTCTGAGCAAAAGCTCTCTGGGAAGGAGCCACAGAGGGTGAGGTGGGAAGGGCCTCCACAGCTGCTGACATGCAGCGTTTTCAGTCCCTCTGGAAGCATGGACTCTGTCCTTGTGCTTGTTTCCATCTTAGACGGACTGAGTCAAAGATGGGTCCCCTGCCTCTTTGGCCAACAGAGAAAGAGAAAATTAACAAAGTCTTTGATGTAATCCTTTAATTCTAGCACTTTTCAGAGCAAAAGATACATGAATATTAATCTCTCACATGAAAGAATTAGCTAGACTAAAGCCCCTCTCATTTCTTCATACATTAGGGAGGACCTGGGAAACAGGAGGAAAAAAAGAGCAGTATACGGGAAGCAGCTGGGGGGAAGGATAAAATGTACTGTTCTCATCACTAGAAGAAAATGGTAAATGCTCTCAGCGGGAGCCTTGTACAACAGCACTCGGAAGGAGTCAAGTTGCACACCATGTGGGCAAGGCATAGAAGGCCATTTTACAGTAACTCCAGCATAGACGGCCTTTTCTGCTCTCTCCTTCTAGCCTGGATTAGGAAAGGCAACAAACTTTGATTGAAAGGGTGGATGAGGAGGAAAGAAAGGGCTCTTGGTTTGCTACATTAGATTCTAGCTTAGCTTAGTTTCTAGTAGTAAATAGTTCATGTGTCTATTTACAAAGTAAAATTTCTAAGTGGAGTGCCCTTCCACTTGCCTCCTTCTCAAGCCAAACACATCCGGCCTGCAGCACACCCTGGCTTGGAGGAGGAAAAAAAATCTTAAAGTTAAGTCAAGTTCAGAATTTGACTATTTCATGACCTGAGAAACTTTTAAATTGGTGGTGTATTTTTTAACTTAGAGTGAACCCATTGTCTTGTAGTCACTAATGGTGAGCAGATTCACGGGATGTCTGCTTTTCAAGGAGAAGTTGGCTGAACTCTACCACTAAACAAATGTTAAAGGAGTGGTGGAGAGCCATGGTAAAGTTGTTTTCCCATAAATTTTGCTTATTCAACATCCCTGTTAATACATTGTTAGTAATAGCAATGATAGTAACCATAAGGTGCCTTCATTTAAGACTTTGTGTATGGTCTAGGCACGGATCATACATAATCTTCACCATAATCCTATTAGCTTAATAATGCCATTTCCACTTTAATGAGGAGCAAAATGAGATGTTGAATGTTAAACAATTAATCTCTGTTATCCAGCCAAAAAAAAAAAAAAAAAAACCGTATGACCAGGAAGGGAGTTCAAAGTGATATATTTCATTTAATTATATCATAGTAGATTGAGGCCCGATTGCAGAATTTATTTCATCCAACAGACACTGAAGTGAGCCTATAGACATAAAAGCAAAGGGATGAGGAGACAAGGGAATGCCCACAAAGGACAGCCTTGGTTTGTCACTCTACAGCATACTGCGTTGACCACCATGATGCATCAATAGACAAGCAGTCAGCCACTACTGACCCTGGGCCACACTGAGTTGGCTTCAGTACCTACATGTCCTGTTCTTCCTGAAACACATCTGAATCTGCTTAGAAATTACACACCATGAGTAGGCACATGACAATGTTCTCCCATCCACATTTAGAAAACAAACAAGCTGAAAAAAGTAGCCTTCAACAGAAAGCCAAGAGCAAGTTTCAGGGTACTGGCTCCCATCTTTCCTCTTTTTTTCACCCTCTTTTTCCTTCCAAATTCTTTTCAAGGACACCAGAACTTCAGGCTAAGGACAGCAATGCCCAATCTTGCAGTCATCTGAAGTAACTCAAGTATTCACAATTTGGTCTATGGGCTATTCAGGATCCAATAATTACCCAAAGTTTAGAAACCAGACACAAGCCATAAAGAAAGCTTTCCAATGTGTCCCTTTCCACCAAGATTAGAAGCCTGCACCAAAATACACAGAAACTAGAAATTTTAGGTTGAGATATTTTAAGTACCACAGCAAATGTAAATATTTCACAAAATCACTAAAAGAAATTTTCATTCCTTTAAAAATTTCAATCCATTTTAAGTCACTACTGGAAAAGTATTACAGTCAAGAGTTTTATTGTCTATTTTGTATTTCTCATATTGCTTGTTTACCCCTCAAAACTTCAGAATGCAAGTTCTGCATTAGTTAGCATTACCCTTTACCAGAAACACACCTTTGCATAGAGAGGTTGTGGCAGTGACTGAGTATCTGAAATGTTTCTTATTCAACATAGTCAAAGTCTTAGCAATTCCAACGACAATAAAAAGATTGATGATTTAATAAAAAGCTATTGTATTTTGCCTTTTATAACCCCAAAAGATACATTTCTGTTAAAAATCATGTGCATTGTTAGGGCAACCTCAAGAAAATTTAGAAAACTAGGCATTATTTCAATTGAGTTTTCTGAAACAATCTAGTGTCCTATCTTTAAGATATAAAACTGTCTACCTGTAGACAGCCCAGACACCAGCTACCCGAGTTCACTAGAGAAGTAATTTAGTCTTCTGGGGAAAGCTCCAGGAACATTAAACTCAAGGTGAATCTGAAACGACTGTGTCACATTGAAACTGAAACCTCATTGATTGGTATCTGCCAACTTGTAGGTCTGTGTACCACTGGGGACAAGGACCTGACTCCTGGCTCATTTTACCTCTTGGAAGCAGTGTAAGAGCATTGCACCCAAGTGTGCTTTAGTTTATTGGAAATCTGAGTAAACACAAAAGATGAACTCCTGAAAATGTTATCATTTACTACTAAAGAAGTACAATGTTTGGAAAAGACTTCAGAGGATCTTAAGGGAAGGAACCAAGAAATTATGAATGCTCTCCTCTGGCTTCCTCATCCCAGAAGTGACAGGTCATAAATTACATGGTGTATAAGGAAAAGAGAAGGAGAAACAGCATTTATGGTCCTCTTCTTGGAATTACTCAGCAAACAATAAAAGATAGAGTGTTCTGTTTAGCAACCAAAAACAGAGAGGGAATATAGTAAGCAAGGGGATTACTGTAGTTGCTGGGGGCTTGCACTGGTTGATTTCTGCATATTGGTTAACTATTACAGCAATGCTGAAGTCTGAATTTATTCATACTCAATATTTGTGTAAGGAAAATTATCAAACTTCTTGGCTAGGAAACTATTATATGATTATAAAAGTAATCCCTGCCCCATGATTAAATCTTTCTCACTCATACAATGTAAAGAATAACAAATCTTGTGTCACTCTCACGACTGCAATAAGGAAGATTCGAATTCAATAATTCATAAGACTTTCTGGATAAATGATTCTTTATGAGTGCAAACATGAGTGGAAAAACCAATAATGAACCACAGGTCATTTGACACCAAATTCAGTGTTTGATTTATCATAATACCATTGTTTTAAACATATATTTAGTTCTTTTCTGCCTCTTCTCACCCACATTCTTCATGATTTTCCATTTTGTTTCAAAGATATTCTCTCCCCACTAGAACATAGATGGCAGAGGGTGAACATTTTCCCCTTTAGAAACTTTAGGAGAGCTGCTTATTAGACCATTGATCTCTTACTCAATTATAAAATACCATTTCTAAGCAACAACATGGTTTAGCTTTCTGCTTATACAATAGCACAGTCCAATTTAAGAGTCTTTACTTAGTAAATAACTTACCCGAGTGACAATAAATGCTTGTGCATTTATTAGCTGCTTATACACCCCAGTTTGCTTCCTAAACTAGTATCTGCCATAATGTAGAAGGGAAAGAGTGAATTATGAGCCATGTAAATCAATATTTTTGTTTTACACATTGTTCTGCACTGCTTTATATTTTAAGAACACCTATAATTTCAAGGAAATTAGTACTTCACTGTGTTTTCCATTTTCTTTAGATTCTAAGTAATAACTGACACAAATATTTTCTAAATGCCATAGTCACCAATAATGACATTGCACAACAAAGCTACATTGTGAACCTAATGAAGAATTCTGCTCCACTGTTAGAGCATATTGGACACACGGCCAACAAAGAATGGCTAGGCAGTTCTCATCTGATGATGTCATGGGACAGCACAAGAGCAGGAAGCACAGGCAAGAGCAGTTCCCATCAAAACCTCAAAGCAGGAGACAGGACTGCTAAGAGACTCAGAAAAACACCCTCAGTCAATAGGCATCCTTCTGCAAGAAAAGATTATGCTCCATTTGAACATAGAAAGAGTTGCAGGAATAAACTGGGAATAAGCAACCAACCTTTCCGTTAAAGTAATTTCCCAAAATAGTATCTGTTGCCACAAATCACTAGTGTTCATGAGGACAAGTAGGAGACAGTTAATATTTTCATTGTTTTGTTTTTTCTGGCAATCAAGCATGCATAAGAACGGTGATTTTTTTTTAAATCTGTGTATAGATAGATAATAGAAGTAATATCACTAGAGAGGAAAAGCAGTTGAACCAGTGAGATGGCTTGGTGGGTCAAAGCACTTGCTGGACAACCTAACCCACTGAGTTCAGCCCTGGGACTCGTAGGGAAAGGGGAAAATCAGCACCTGAGGGTGCCATCTGACCATTCATATTCCATGGCATGTTCACATCCATATTCACACATGCTCATCGTATGCACACACAGTAATAATAAAATAAAAAATCACTTTTAAGAAGGAAAAGAATAATTATTTGATTGTTAAAGTCAAACCACTACAAATAGAAGCAAGTCTTCATGCTACATAATAAAATCATGGTAAATTAATTCAGTAATGACAGCTGAAGCAGTGGATCATCTCAACCCCCAATTAAATGCCGAGAGAACAATTAAATGGTTTTAAATAATGATAACTCTTTAATGGTAAAATGTTGTGTAGAGTCTATCATTTTGGAGAAGACAAAAGCTCATTTCAAGAAGTGATTATTTAGACATGAGCTGCTTATTTCACTGATTTCATTTCTCTGTAGTCATTACTCTAACTGTTTGGTTATCTACGACTTCTCAGCAAATTACATTACCCATTAACTTAGTGGCTTAAAATATTATGTTTCATCATTTAGTAAGCAATTTACTTTATAGATTTCTTGTGTGGCTGCAGTGATATGGTGGTTGGAGATGGAGGCTCAGTGGGATAAGAGTTCCGCTAGAACATCTTCATGCAGATGACTGGATGAGAAGTAAACATGTCTGTAACTAACAGAGTCTCTCTTCCCTGCTGGGGGATGTCTTTCTGTAGGTTGTGAATATATGTTGTTCCCACTGGTTAATAAATAAGCTGCTTTGGCCTATGGCAAGGCATCTTAGAGGCAGGTGGGAAATCCAAGCAGACACTCAGGGAGAAGAAAGGAGAGGAGAGAGAGATGCCAGCAGCTGTCAAAGGAGCAGCAAGATGCCAGCAGACCGGTAATGCCATGGTTACATAGCAACTTATAGATTAATAGAAATGGGTTAAATTATAACAGCTAGCTAACAAGAAGCCTGCCATAGGCCATACAGTTTGTAAATAATATTAAGCCTCTGAGTGATTATTCTATAAGCGGCTAAGGGATCACGGGGCTGGGTTGGGCTGGTCAGGGCTGGGTGGGACCAGAGAAAACTTCCAGCTACACTCCTTCCTTTCCCTGCCCTCCCCATCCTGCTCCACCCATCTCACTCTACTGTTGTTTTCCTCCCTCATTCCCCTTTTCCTTCTTTTCTTCCTCCAAGCAAGGCCTTTGCAATGATAGTTGAGAACCATCACAAATCACAATCTCTGACTGGTGAATTTCTTATGTAGTACATGGCTTTCCCCAAAATGTGAAAAACAGACATACTCTTAAGATCGCCCTCAGAAGTTGTGTAGTGTCACAGTACCTTGGTCACACATGGCAAGTGCATAGGGTACAGAGGAGAGGGCTCCAAAGGGTGTGAGTTCATTGAGAAGCCATCTGTGGAGGCTAGTCACCACAGTGACTAACAGGAGACAATTATATTGATGAAAACTTTTAGTATTTTGGCTATCAGCTGTAATAGTGCAACTATTAGTCATTACTCTAGCCCTTCAAAAAGCATAAAATAGTGTAGAAAAAAAATTAGAACTATTTAAAGGGTTTGCATTCTGGTACCAAGAAGCTAGAAAGGAAACTGGAAACAATGGATTCTGAAGTTTGAATAGGCTGACTTTGCTACTGATTTCTATCGTCATCTCAAGTGACAAGGTTCTTAATCCATAACCCTGGATTGGTATCATTATCTAATGTACTACCTTTAGATGCAAAGAAATATCAACAGCTCTTCCCAGAAGAAGAAAATCCAGTTCACTGAATCTAAACAGCATGAAAATTCAGAAGAGTTAATGTGTTTTGATTTTTTGTTTTCAGGAAAGTAGGAAAAGGTTTTGGTTTAATCCCTCAGGGAAAGATGTTCAAAGAAATTATGTTGGGTTACTTGGATATCTATAAAGAAAACTGAAATTTTTTTATCTCACAACATAACAAGAATATTGAGAATACATTCTAAACGTGCAGGTTACGTTAACTGGCACTTCCACCTCCTGTCACAGTGAACTACCTTATACCAGGACAGCACAGCCACTATAAACCAGACTAAA
Source organism: Peromyscus californicus insignis (assembly GCF_007827085.1). Taxonomy (NCBI): domain Eukaryota; kingdom Metazoa; phylum Chordata; class Mammalia; order Rodentia; family Cricetidae; genus Peromyscus; species Peromyscus californicus. Next base: position 151,264,219 of record NW_026294573.1, read on the forward strand.
AGTGAAACAACAAAAACATATGAATTGATGCTTTTCAGTTTTTAAGCAAAAAAAGTATAGACCCATGATCCTTGAGAGAAGGCAACACATAAAAGAAACCAGAAGATCTGGCCAGTGCTCTCTCAGGGTATTTTCTAGACTTTAGCTTAGAGACACGAAGCATTATCAGGATAGAAAATATCTGAGAACAATAGGAGTATTGGGATATTGAAATGGTTGACTGACGTTTACAGAGCCAACTACTCGAGGATTAATTAAAACTACACAAAGTAGTGACTGGGGTAATGCACCAGGGTCTCCCCCAGCCTTTGATCATTACAATGTTAAGTGATGACCTAAGACATGCTGAGGAGCTATGAACTCCATGGAGACTTTGGCAGTTTCCCAGAGTTAGAGCACATAGGATAAACATATGACTTCTCTACTACATGCAGACATGGCCTTACCTAAACCAGCTTAGAAACAGCACTAAGGCATCTAGCATAGTGGCACATTTCTGTACTCCAAGCTACCTGGGTGGCTGAGGCAGGAGGATCCCTTGAGCTTCAAATCCACCCAAACAGCAGACCAAGACATTATCACTTAAAAATTTTTATTTATTTTATTTTTATTCTTCTCAAAATTTCTAAAAAGTAAAGGACTTATCCACTAGTAAACTTATACCGCCACGTACCAGAATAAAAAGCAACACTCTACAAAGACAGATAAGTCAGAAAGACAAACAGTACTGAAATACTCAGTACAGAGGATTGAAACGCTGACAGCGGACCTGGGAAAAAGTAAAAGTGCATAAATCAAGCTTGAGAAGATCTGGATACCACATTTCCAGATAAAAACTCTAAATTATCTGAAGAAAACATTTTGGTTGAAGATTCCAATCAAAAAGAGCCATAACTGATGTTTAAATGCAGACCATAAACAAAGAATGAAAACTATTTCTTTAAGAACCAAAGGTTCTTTAAACTCAAACCAAAAATTGCAATCCATTAAATTCGAGATGTGCTAGAAGGACACGGGATGGAATTGGGGACAGAAGAAAAGCTCACTAAACTGTAATGAGTGTAAGTATCCAAGCTGGAAGAAATGTGCAATACAGAAGTCAAAGAAAATGCTCACAGGCTGAAAGAATTAATATTGTAGAAGTGACCAGTCTTCCAGGGCAGTTTCCAGTCTACAAATTAACATGTACTCTCAATCAAAATCCCTATGCCATTCTTCACAAAAATAGAGATTCTTAAAATTCTTATAGAAGCCCTAAACTCCAGATAACAAAGCAGTCCTTAGCAAAAAGAACAATGGAGTCTTTACCGTACTTTCCTCCAGTTATACTACAGAGACACAGCCATGAAAACGGCATGATATTGAAACAAAACAGACACACAGATCAATGCAATAGAAGAAGCAATAATTTGCTCACTTCCTGTTGTTCCAGAAAGGATGATTAGTTTCATCTTATTTTTCTAGAGTCATAAATGCTCTATTAGATGTAAAGCTAAAGTTCAGTTCTATGTGAAAAATACTAGCATGCAAACTTTAAAATGGAAAACTAGTTAATATAACAGCAAAATTAATTTTAGAAGAACTGACAAATTAACTTGAGTAATAGTTAAAGAAAATATTGTAATACAGAGTTGGTTTGGAGACCTCTAAACTTCAATGGAAGCGTTGTGTTGTTATAGTTGTTGTTAGTTTTGCATTTTTTGCTTTCCTTTGAATGAAAATAGATTCTTTTCTCACACAATATATCCTGATAACAGTTTTCCCTCTTTCTATTCCTCCTACTTCCCTCCCATCTTCCTGCTCCCCCAACCCCACCCACCCACCACCCAGTCTCCCACCCCCCACCCCCACCCCCCATCCACTCCCTTTCAGTCTCTCATTAGAAAAGAACAGGCTTCTAAGAGATAAAAACATGACAAAATAAAATGAGATAAAACAAAAACCATCACATTGAGGCTGGACAAGGCAAACCAACAAGGAAAAGAGTCCCAAGAGAAGGCACAAGAATCAGAGACCCACTCCTTTACACACTCAGAAATCCCATAAAAACACTAAACTGAAAGTCATAATGTATGTGCAGAGTACCTGGAGCCGATCCATGTCAGCCCTGTGCATGCTGCTTCCGTCTCGGTTGAGTTCACATGACCTTTACTCTGTTGATTCAGAGCGCCTTATTTTCTTGGTGTCCTCCATCCCCTCTAGCTCTTATACTCTTTCGCTTCCTTCAGTGGCTTCCATGAACTCTGAGGGGAGAGATTTGATAAAGACATCCCATTTAGAGCTGTGTGCTCCAAGGTCTCTCCCTTTCTGTGCGATGTCTGACTGTGAATCATTGCACCTGTTCTACAGAAGCATTTTCTAAAAACATATGTCTCTCTACCATAAAATTGCACCTCAATTTACTCATCCAAGGGGACAGGCTATAGAAAGGACCTAGATGAGGGCTAGAGATTTGCTCAGTGATAGAGTTCAGCCTGTATCCCTGAGGTTCTACCTTCAGCAAACAAGAAAAGAGAAAATCCTTCAGGAGGGCAAAGCATAAAATCCGAGTGTGAGAAAATGCTTAATTGCTACCAAGGTATGAACATGTAGATATAGAAATTGGTAAGATTTTTACCAATAGGAAAATATATTATTTCACCTACCTGGCTTGAATGCAGTATACCTACCTGTTGTGTATTATTCATTTTCAAATGCAAAACCTCCAACCTGAGATTGCCAGGATTTGAATAGGGATCATCTGTTTTAAAACTTATGTGGAAATGTGACTGCTTTTGTAATGGTATTGGGAAATGGCACTTTAAGAAGTGATTGGGTGGTTAAAAGGATTAATGTCCTTCTCTTGAGAATGAATTTTTCTTCATTTCCATCTTGGGTTGTGTGATTTTACATGCCTGCTCCCTTTGAACTTCCTGCCATGAGTTGAAGCAACATAAGATTCTCATTGGGAGCCAAGATGTCGGCACCATGATCCAAGAACCATGAACCAAAATAAACCTCACTACTTTTTTGTTCCATTTTCAAGTGTGTGTGTGTGTGTGTGTGTGTATGCATGCTTTTCCTGTGTGCAGTTGCACATGTAGTGAGTATGTGCATACATGTGTTTTTCGTGCTAGCATGCTCTGGGTATACCTTGTCTCCACCTTCTGAGACTGGAATTACAGGTGGCTACCATGCCTACCCAGCACAGATGATGCTCACTCTTTGTAAATTATCCATTCTCAAGTATTCTTCCACGGCAATAGGAAATGAAATGTGATCTATCCCATGAAACCTGGCCTATAAAACACATTTGTCACACTCTTAGTTACACAGTTACTATTTTCTTCTCTTACAAAAGCATCCGTTCACCTGCAAACTATTGCTGATCGTGTCTCATCCTCAGTGTTGCCATTGCCGCCTCCTCGACCTCCACGCTTCCCTAGCCTCACACAAATTTCCCACCTGCACATCTTCTTGAAGCTCTACCTTCACCGCTCCCTTTTACTTTCACCACCAAAGTCCTGTTGGTTTCTCTCTGCCACGTGAGAAGTAGCACTCCTCAGACGCACACTTAGAGAACAACGCTCTAAGTGTTGGGGCCCGGGAAGGTCAGTGACATACAGATGTAAGCAAACAGCTCAGGCTAATTTCTAGACTGCTGTAATTAACTCTCACCAAAAATAAATTAATTACTTAAATTTTTTTTTTTTTTTTTTTTTTTTGTGGTTTTTCGAGACAGGGTTTCTCTGTGTAGCTTTGCGCCTTTCCTGGGACTCACTTGGTAGCCCGGGCTGGCCTCGAACTCACAGAGATCCGCCTGGCTCTGCCTCCCGAGTGCTGGGATTAAAGGCGTGCGCCACCACCACTTAAATTTTAAAAGCCTTCACTTCATTGCTTATCAAAGTCTGACTACGGCATGTTTATCTATCATCAAAATAAATAGGCATCTTCAAATTAGAACTGTATTATCCTCATTGTGATCAGAAATATCCAGGTTAGCACCAGGCATCCGTTTTTTCCTTAAAGGTGTAAAGGCTGAAACAACTAAGGTGCTAAATCAATGATAAACGTTCACAAGCAGAGGGGAAGGTAGAAATACAAGAAGCATGTGCCCACATTGAAACTGCACATTGTGCAAAAGCTGTATTTCCACATTTGAATTTTAAATTTTCAACAGCATAAAACAATTCATTACTGACAGACCTAGTTAAAAATATGCTTTTTCAGTATTTTATAAACAAAGAAATTTAATCACAAAAGCAAAAGATGAGGAAAAAAAGAGGTCATCAAACTATAATAGTGGCCAACTCATGCCTAGTCTTAAAACATGTACTTTTAAGCATAGTGAATTAATTTTTAAACGGGAAAAACATGAAGTTATATTGTGACTAAAATCAAGTTTAAGATATTTCCAAGCAACAACTATACTAAGAGCCTTTGGATGCTTATCATTCCATGGGAATGAAGTATCTGTCCATCACAGCCAGGGACCTGCTTCCTAAAAAAGCAACCCCTGTAAGGGATTGACTTCTGTCTTGATTTTAACTTGCTGGTAATTGCATATTCAGGAATCCTCAACTCAGCTTCCCAAGAAACTGACAATGCACACACATTGTTTATGGGACTTAATTTCACTATCGTCTAACCTATCAAGCTGCTTCCAAGATAGCAACGTCCGAATTACAGAGAGTGGAAGGTGAATGTTTCTGAGTTATCACAAGCATCAGCTGAGGCTCTAGTTACAGGATCTGTTCCATCTTGCTGATACAGTACAAAGCTGCAGTATACAATATCTCCAGTACAGTCTCTGTGGGAGGGATGGGGCAGAAGCATTCTCTTTTCCTAGAGAGGGCACAGCCTTTTATCCACCTAAGGACTGCATGAGATGCTGTGTAAGTGCTTTGTTTTGAGTGGTTACATCTGTATCCTTTAAAAGCAAACTCAGTAGGTCTCTGGAATTCAGTATAACATTAACCTTGTATGAGAATTAGAAGAACTTGGGAATTGTCTATCTGTAGTAGTGACTAGATTATTTCAAGCAAATCTATTCTGAAACTCCACCATGTCAATTGACTACTCACACTTCAAGCAAGACAATGCAGGAGACAACAAATGACATTTACCAGCATGCTAGTATTTACTGGTTGGTTTAATGATACACGAGAGTCTATCTCTGATCTCTTCTTTTATTTAATAGAATTGAGAGTTTTAGTGAAATCAAGACTTCAGATTTGGTCTTGAGCTTCAATTTTGGCTCTCTCTCTCTCTCTCTCTCTCTCTCTCTCTCTCTCTCTCTCTCTCTCACTGTGTTAGTCAACTTTTCATTGGTGTAAAGAAATTCCTAACACAGGCAACTTAGGAAGTGAAAAAATTACTTAGCTTGTAGTTTTGTACACTGGAGGCCAAATGCCATAGCTCAGGGTTGGCAAGGGCTGCCTTTTGGCTGCATCACCACATGGTACAGACAGCAGGTAGAGGGTATACAAGAATAATTATGTGATCATATCTCCACCTAGGAGCAGGAAGGATAAGATGAGCCAGGCTTCCTCCTATATTAGCAATCTTCTCAAGGGAATTCAAACAGTTACACCAGGACTGAACATAGACCCATCTCTCTCTCCTCTCTCTCTCTCTCTCTCTCTCTCTCTCTCTCTCTCTCTCTCTCTCTCTCTCTCTCTCTCTCTCTCTCTCTCTCTCTCTCTGAGAACTGCATGCATGTATAGAATGAAACATGATCATATCTCCCTCCATTCCTCCCTCTGTCTCCCTCCATGCCCTCCCCCAGTGTTGACAACCCACTAAGTGCAACTACTGCTGCCCATATGTGCAAGGATATGGAGCCGTCCCTGGAGCGGTGTACCACTTCTTAGAGTATATAGCACATCCCAGTACCGCCACCCTAGAGACCAAACTTTCACATGAACTCTCATGCAATACAAAATTGACTCAGAGCCAACCATAATAGTTGTCTTATTTAACTTTTTCTTTGAATCAGGTGTTTCATTATTGCACTCATGGTCATAAAACTCCAGCCCTTGAAGTGTTTGGTTTTATGTTATTTCTAAATTATCCCACGCATATGATTTGATTTTATCCCTATAAGGAATTCTCTAATAAAATAATGTGTGGTTTCATTTCTCATCTTCCTGCTTTGAGCAAGCGTATTTCTCATTTGTCCCAAATTTATCTCTAAGAAAAATCAAAACAGGAAGGCTATCTTGCTCAAAGCAAATAATGTGATGGGAGTGCGTTGTCATGGGCAACATGTTACTTGCAGTTCTTTCTTTGTGACCCTGATGATGCAAGAATCAGACCTGAATTCCTGTCAGGAACATTAATACTTTTGATGAAAGCAAAGGATCGCCTGTTTAGTATGCTGACTGGTAAACAATCATTAGACAATAAATGACTGAAGAAGCAAAATTATATATATTTTTTGTAGTTATGTAATGCAAGAAGACCTCAGCAAAACCATTGCTATGATAGGATGGCATTGCATGGCCACAACTACCAACTTCACCTTCAATTAAGCCAGGGATTATTATTGTTTTGTATGACAATTAACCTTACTAAAGCTTTACTGAAATAAAACTATAATACACATTTATAAGTTTTTTTTTAAAGAACTTGCAGTTGTAAGCTCTACCTTAGACCCTGTTTCATTGGGTGTCAAGTCCATTCTGGGAGAAGCTTAGAGATTACTCATCACATAATTTATGTATCTTGGTTCATTTCCCTTTCCTTCGACTTTCCAATGGAAGAATGCATCACAGGGCTCTGCCAGTGCCACCATGATGCCCAGTATTCTGCTACACCTCACCTTTACTAAGTCTCCTTCAAGAGAGGGAGCTGTCTGAATCCTGGTGGTTATTTCCTCCTTGTTAAGAAATTGATTTTTAAGTTAATATACAAACTAATGGGCTTCATTGTGATCTCTGTGTGTCTTTATGCCTTGTTCTTATTCATCATTATCTTCTTTTTGACATTTGCTCATCTTCCCTAACCCTGTTCTTCTATGAAATTACAAGTTAACTATGTGTCCAAGCTAGGCATCATAAAGTTATTTTAATTTCTCTTCCGTCATATTTAGAACATTTCTAGCATGGTATGTCCATTCAGCTTCTGTTGGATCTTCTAAGCAGAGCCTTCCCTCCAGACTGCCTTAGAGCCAACAGTCCTCATGTCTCATCTTTATCACTGAGTAGATAAATAGTCAGGTGGTTGGTGAAATAAGTGACTATTAATTGGGTCTTGAGTACCTGTAATTACAACACTTGAGCAATTGGAAGTCTAAGGTAGGAAGATTGAGGGTTTGAGACCAGCATGTGCTATATTGTAAGTTCTGGCCAACCTAGCCTAGGATAAGATAGGCAAAAGTGGGACACTGACTAAGGTTTTTAAAGGCTGAGTGAATATATATTTCCTGTCTCATGCCCGTAATCCCAACATTCCAAAGGCTGAGGGAAGAGGACAGTATGTTGAAGGCCAACCTAAACTGTGTAGCAAAGTTCAGACCAACCTAGGATGCCTAGCAAAGCCCTATCTTAAAAAAGAAAAGCCACAGAAAGAAATGAAGGAACATGTCTTTGTTTCCTCACACTGATGCCTAAGCTAACATTTTAAAAATATTTTCCTTTAAAGTATTACGTAATCCCCTATGTCCTCCAGGACAAAGATAACATTCTGAGCACCTATTACATAAAGGCATCAAAATGTGTCCATATACAGAGGTAAGAAAGATGGAATCCTTTACGTTCAAGGGCGTCTAACAGGAAAACAAAAGTATAATACAATAGTGTAACTGTTAGGGTCTGAGAGAAGTCCCATAAAAGGCCACCAGTGCACATATGCAGTCAGCAAGAGCATTTATTAAAATTCCCAACATGTCGAAGTCTAACCATCTGACAAAGTGGCAAAAAGCGACCCCAAGAGAAGCTCGCAGGCTCCTTTTAAGCAGGGTTAGGGGAATTCCAAGGGAAAGAGATTAGTCTGGGGGCTGATTGGTGGGTTTACACAAAAAAGTTCATAGGATTGATGGGTGGCTCTAGTGGTTAGGAACTTTCCCGCAGCTGGGTAGGGAGAGCTCTCTTTAGTTCACAGAAGGCTGTGGGCACCTGCTGATTGGTTGCCCCTGAGTTGTGGTCTCCCCGAGAACTGCTTGCTCAGCTCCCACCAGCCCCCATAAACTGAAACTAAGGCCTGGTCCCTAGTAGGGGCTATTATAAACCTGCCATAACTCTGGTCTTGGCTCCCCAGCCCTCTCAGTAACAGATGATATAATGTCATCATAATATGCAATGGAGTAGTGGTAGTACAGTGTGCAAAAGGCAGAATGACCAATTCTACATAGTGTCACCAAAGAAGGATAGATATTTTTCACTATTTGTTGTAGAATAGATGTAGATGTAACCAACCATCTTATTAAATAAGAAACACAGAACCAATGCAAAGAAGAAAGCCAAGAGGTCAGAGCTAAGAGACTTACCCGTCTGCTGCAGCTAGCCTCTTCAGCCAAGAGACCTACTTCCTGTGCTTTTGTCTTTATATAGACTTTCTGTTCTGCCTTCTCATTGGTTGTAAACCCAACCACATGACTGCCTTGTCACTGCCTGTCTGTACAGACCTCCAGGTCTTCTATGGTTGGTATTGAGATTAAAGACGTGTGTCTCCAATACTGGCTGTATCCTTGAACACACAGAGATCTACCTAGCTCTGCCTACCAAATGCTGGGATTAAAGGTGTGCACCACTACCACCCAGCTTTTGCTATGGCTCCAATAGCTCTGACCCCTGGGCAACTTTATTTATTAACATACAAATTACATTTTAGTACAAATAAAATATCACTATAAATAGATATGTTTTTTCCAAATAAACAAATGAGAGAAGACTTCCATGCCCAGGGAGGGGAAAAGTGCAAGCTTTGATGTCTGAGTAAGTATTGCTTCTGTAGAAACCTTACATTACTGAACACTCACTAGGGACATATAAAAGTATTAGATGATACATATATCAGTTATTCTCACACTTAGCACAGACTTACTTCTCAATAAATATTTGTTAGGCAAATTATTCTGTTCCTCATTTACATATAAAGGGTTATGATGTTGGAGAGTATAGAAATAGTTGTAAAAAATATATTATAATACATAATAATTTACATGTGCACACTCAAGAGATTCTGATTAGAAGTAGGAATCTCAGAAGCACACCATGCCCTCATATAAACATGGGAAGTGGGAACCATGGTAGCATATCATTGAATGGTAGAAGTTTCTCTTTAAGAAGGGAAATCCCTTGATGAGTCAATGCAAGAATGTCTAGGTCTAGAAATATGTGACTCTACCCTTGAAAAAGAGGGACCAGGGTCCTAGGACCATCATCAACATGGAGGATAACCCAATCTTTTTTGACAGAATTAGCAAAGTGATCATAACGGGAAATATGTTCTGGAGGCACTAATTTCAGAGTAGAAAAGGGCCCTCTGTAGCTAGAGTTTTCCTGCCTTGCCCACAGTCAGGACAAATCTTTGTCGCCCGCCAGTCCCACAGCTGCTCAGACCCTACCAAGTAAACACAGAGACTTATATTGCTTACAAACTGTATGGCCGTGGCAGGCTTCTTGCTAACTGTTCTTATAGCTTAAATTAATCCATTTCCATAAATCTATACCTTGCCACATGGCTCATGGCTTACTGACATCTTCACATGCTGCTTGTCATGGCGGCGGCTGGCAGTGACTCCTCCTCAGCCTTCTACTTCCCCAGAATTCTCTTCTCTGTTACTTCCTGCCTGGCCACCGACCAATCAGTGTTTTATTTATTGACCAATCAGAGCACACATTTGACATACAGACCATCCCACAGCAGCCCTCCCTTAAATAAAACAGTATCAGCTATCAGAATTCAGCTCAGGACTGAGGTGTACCTACTCTGAGATAGGATCTACAACATTGTCTCAAAGTTCTGTTTGCTCAAAAGATGCTGTCAGTCATTGCTGCCTAAACCATACTTTAAGCTAAAGACCAAGTTCAGTTGGTTAAGTACTTCCCACATAGGCATGCAGACCTGAGACTGGTCCGCACAATGTGCCCCTGTCATCCCAATGCTCAGGAGGCAGCAATAGCCAGATCTCTGGGGGCTCCTTGGCCAGCCATTTCAGCCTAACCAGCAAGCTCTCGGCCAATTAGGGGCCTTGCCTCAATAAACAAGGTAGTCACCTCCTGTGGACTAATACCCAAGGCTGACCTCTGGCTACTTTATGTATATGCACAGCACACACATATACCAAGACCTGCACACACACACACACACACACACACACACACACACACACACACACACACACACTAAAAATTAGAGAACATTTTATCACTTTGTAAATTTCCAGGGATCCTAACAGCCTTCATGTGGTAGTCCTAGAAAATAAGTTTATTTTCATTTTGAAAATCTGTATGAAATATCTAAGAACTATTCTGGAAGCTATATCCAACAATTGCAGTTAACAGTTGCTAGTTTAACTACCATGTTGTGACAAAAATACTAATATTCATCAAATATTGTATTTGTTTCTCAACACCTCCACCTCTTTACACCCATAAAATTTTTGGCCAGGAAAATGAATTCAGAAGATTCTATGCATGATCATCTGGTTTCTCTGACACTAAGTGTGAAGGGACATCCCCATCCTAGATGGTACCACTATAAAGTATGAAGCCTCCATTAACCTAGGTACAAAGCCCTGTCAGGTATGATCACATGACAGAGGAGGCAGTGAGAAACAAGTGGCTTATGTAAGATCCCTAAGATTTGTCAACAGCACAACCCAGCCTAGCATGATTACTACATACTACTCAATTGTTGGGTTTCATTTCAGCTATTCTTAAAATATTATCTCAATAGACACTTATTGAGTAGCTACACTCTACTCAGTATGTCAAATGAATCATTTAGAACTGGTGCCCTGATGGAGTGTGTATCAAAATTAGGAAAATCATAATTATTGTCAATAATAACAACCATGAAGTACAATAAGCTTTGACAAGTATAACAGACACCACCATGACAATCTTAAGAACATCGCTGTTTGTATACATTCTTTTCTGAATGACAAGATTGGAATATGTTTACCTTAGCTAGGAACAAATGATTTATTTGCATTTAAGTCCTCTCACTTCCAATTACTTACAATGTGCACCTTTGTGGAAAAGACACCCACAATTTTAACAATTCTACAGTAAAGTGAATGAAGAAGTAAACAGTCGCAACCCAGCCACCGGCCACTGTCATGGCAAATACAGTAATCAGGTCATACCCATCCAGAGAAGTCAGGGAGCATCAGCTTCTGGTCCTTATTTTAAAGGCATTTAGAGGGCAAAGCCAAATTCCTTCTTGTCATTTTCTCAAGCAAAACACTGTGGCGAGAGTTTCTAATTCAATTCATCACTCAGGAAAGTAAATAAGAAAGTAAGAAAACTGGGCATTGAAAGAAATCAACTGCTCAATATACATACACAGTAATAAAAATTAACCAATTCATTGACTAATTAATTAAAAATACTTTATTACTTTGTAAGCTTGCAGGAGAGTCCAGTGCATGCCTTAGCAGCCTGCCTACGGTACTCCTTCAGAATAAGCTTCTTTTCATATCTAAAAACTTGTATTAAAGGATCTGACAACAAATTTTAATTTCTGTTAGATATGACACAGACCATCATGCAAACACAGGCTACAGTGATGACCATGACTTAAATTATACATTAGATAAATATATTAAAAATCAAAAGTCATTCATTTTTTCCCTTTTCTTTCACACCCAGATGGCCTTGTCTAACTACATATATTATCTTGACCATGCAGTACAGAATGAAGTGTTATAGTCTCCACTGAAAATTTTTATTTAGTTTTGTTCATTCACAAGCATAAATACATTTTGTATGCCTACAATCTTGCATGGTGTTTATACCATTAGGAACAAAACTGGATAGGACCCTAGCATTCCAGCAGAGTTATTTAATTTTTAGCAATATATCCCTCAGAAAATTCCACCAGACTCCCCCTGCTCACATGATTTTAATTGGAGAGCTTAGTTTTGTTAAAACAATGTCAAGTCATTTCTACAAACCTTAAAAATTACAGAGCATTCTCTTGTATGGTCACAACTTCAGTATTCAGGGTATACAATATAATCTATACCTGTCACTTCTAAAAGTCATTTCCATCAGGGGAATGTAAACTAAAACCTCTTTGTCAGGTACATTTCTCAAAGATATATTTTTTGCTTGTAATGATATATTCAATTACTTTTACCATTTGTGCAAGTCCTTTCACAGTTTGTAGGTCAATTTTAGTATCAATCGGAAGAGTCAAATTTGTAATCCATTAATCTATAGAGAACTGAAGAAAGAATTTTTCTCAGGTGGCAGGAGTGGTTTCTTTCAATAGGCACACACACACACACACACACACACACACACACACACACACACACACATCTTCAAAACCTCAAAGTGTCATGAGCAAGTCCTCCAGCTTCTGTGTCATGCAGGCACAGTGCCTCAGGTAAAGCTCTGATGTGCAAGTCACAGGATCACTTTCAGCTTGAAGTTTTGCTTACTCCAAGACAGAAACCATCTTTGTTAACCACTTGGTACAAATCAGTAGCTGACAAATGGCAACGTGTCCCATAGATTTCACCACCTGAGATGTCACAAGCAATTTCATGTTAACATGTACTTCCATGCATGCACTATCTCTAGCCATACCCTAATACTTCCTGAAGGCTTTCCTTAAGTATCTCAAGGCTCCTCAACACAGATAGTTTCTTTTCTGGTATACCTCCTACAACCTCTATACTCAAAACTTCTTCAATATCATTGATATTATTTATATTGCACATAGATGTAGCTAGCCTGATGGTATTTATTGTGTGTGGCTTTTCATCAGCTACAATAGAACCTGACTGTTTTTTAAGTCCTTTATCAAATTATTCATGAGGTTCTCAGATGGTTCTTCAATATTCTAAGCTAATAATCCTGGTTGAAATTAAATTTGCCAATTTATTATTTCCTGTTAGGACATACAATTCTTTCTATTTTTAATATAAACATATAATATAATATAAACTCATCAATTTAAAAATGTTTCTAGAACAAGTTGTTCATGCATATAATTCTAGAACTCCAGAGGTCAAAGGAATAAGAATGCACAATTCCTCCTTGGATACACAGTGAGACGACCTAGGCCATTGTTGGGTGCAGCGGGAGACCATGTCTCAAAAAATTGAACAAAAGCATATTTCTAATACTAATGAAATATTTGCAGTTACTGCTTAACTATGATATTACTCAGAGTTTTTAATTCAAAAAATAGGACTCAGTTTTCTTTCTTTTCTTTTTTTTGTTTTTTTGTTTTTTCAAAAAGGCTTTCTCTGTGTAGCCCTGGCTATCCTGGAACTCACTCTGTAGACCAGGCGGGCTTTGAACTCAGAGAGACCCACCTGCCTCTGCGTCCTAGTTCTGGGATTAGAGGCGTGCACCACCACTGCCTGGCTGTTTTCTAAAGAATGGATCTTTTTCTCAAATCCTTAAATTACTCATTGGACAAGTTTTCTACTTATTAATGATATTTCTTAATATGGTTGTTTACATAATGATATTTTTAAGTTGCTGCTGGGGACAGAAATACATTTTATATATACACAAGAATAACCTTCAGTTTTAGAAAGAAATATGCTCTCTTCCACATGTACCATCCTCTCAGCTTATCATTTATTTTCCCTCGTTTGATAAGATGTACCAGAAATCATTCATCTTTGTCTCTGTGAAAGAAAACAATGGGTATAAATGATTTGGGCAGCTGAAGTTCAGACTGCTGAGGCCTAGTGGTACTAGAATTCTAATTTTCCAAATGGAAGGCCTAGTTACACTAGAATTCTAATTTACCGAATAGAAAACAAACTCCTGGATTTTCTGCAGAACTGTTAAATTTTTACAGGTTTGAGAATTCAAACTATATTCAAATGCTATTCAGTCCAAATGAAGCAAGACAGAACTCCATTTATATCGTGACTGGATTGTGATGACGTGGGCTTTCATATCAGAGTAATTAATTCAGTCCTTGTCTAACTGCCCTAAATCTAACTAACCTCAGATTTAGCTATAGAGCCTAATCTGAGAAATCCTCGAATAAATCAATTGCATGGCCATTATCCAGCAATAACATTGCTGTCATTCAAATAGTGAACCAATGGATACATACAGCAACATCAACAGTACATTAATCACTATCATCAGTAGCTAATGAAATGTTTTAATGTGCTAAAGGAATTTTAGTAAGGAACAGTATTTCAATTGTGTTCTATATAATCTGCCTCACAACTGGATACAATAAAGATCAACATGTTCTTCTTCCACTGAAATCAATTATTTTTCATCACATATTGTCAACAACAACTTGAAGAATGCTTTATTATAAGTCATATCCAATAGATTTTACAAGCCCATATCCATGGATAAAGAATAGCAGACATTTCTGTTCCAAAAAAAATTAGTTTATAATGACTTAGCCCCTTGAAATTATTTTCTAGTGATTCAAATTAACAACTAAATTATTGAGTCATAATGAGCTGTGTGTAAGGTCATCAATCTCCTTTGTAATTTAACATAGAAATATAGAGAGTTAGTATGACTCAGAAAATAAAACTCAAAGGAAAGACTGCATAATGAACCTTAGAGAACAAAAGTAAAGCAAAGTACAGTGGGTAAAGTATAATAACTATTCCAGAAAGACAGATGAGATTAGATGGTAGACACACACACACAGAAACACAGACTCATAGGTCTTAGGAAGTCAGATTTCCTCTTGGTTAACAATATCATCTCTTAAGTTCATAATGCATAGTATATCGATAAGCTCAAGTCTCAAGAAAAGCATAGTGTTGTGGGAAAAGGACCGATCAAATATCTTCTAATATAATACTATCCTGAGTTCCACTGACAGTATCAGAGAAATGCATGGAGTCTCCTTAAATTGCATACAAACTTTTATGTAGTGTAATGTTTTCGAAGGTCAAAGCTTATAATTTCCACAATACCCTATCAGTTTAAAAGTATTTCAGTGCTAGGAGGTGGATTCAAGAAATGAACTTGGAGATGGAGAGGTAACTCAGCTGATCATGTGCTTGCCTTGTCTGCATGAAGCCCCAGGTTCCATCCCCAGCACCATATAAAACAAGTATGATGGTATACATCTTCAATCTCAGCACCGAGCAGGTTAAGGCAGGAGAATCAGAATTTAACAGTCATCTTTGGCTGCATAATGAATATGAGGTTACCCTCCACTAGAGGTGAGAGGGAGGGGAGAGGAGGAGAGAGTGGGAAAGGGAGGGAGAGAGGATGGAAGGAACAAATGAATTTGATTAGTATTTCTGACTGAAAATCTAAAATAACAAGACATTATTAAAAGTAATTACGTTCCAGTAAGCTCTTAGTCATTGTTTTGCCAGGTTCTCATTAAGTATGCAATAAGGAATTACAGTTACTCAATAAAATCACTACAAAAGTTGCTGTAATGTTATAGGAAAACTTGTGGATTTAAGAAACAGACAGATCTATGTTTTCTAAGTCCTGTGACTAGTTAACTGAACAGAAAGAACAAAGTAAACATTCTAAGCTCTTTTTTCTCCTCGAATGCTAAAGATAATCAAGAGTTACAAGCTCACGATGGCTGTCGTTCAGGGTTTCAGAGATGGTCAGATAATCCAGCCATGCCTGGCACCTGGTACAACCTCAGTGAGTTTCTTTCCTTCTTCTCTATCGAATAAATCTTCATCTAAGTGCCTAAAATATCCATACTGTTCCTTCCTGGAAACTGCAAAGGCTAAACGTAGGTCATCTGTAAGAGGCTTTGGTATGTAAAGATGTCTCATCAACAATCATTCAAATAAGAAGACCCCAGAGTTCTTTCAGCTGCACTAAAACCAATAAAAGGTCCCTCTTTGCCGGGTGGTGGTGGCGCATGCCTTTAATCCCAGCACTCGGGAGGCAGAGCCAGGCGGATCTCTGTGAGTTCGAGGCCAGCCTGGGCTACCAAGTGAGTCCCAGGAAAGGCGCAAAGCTACACAGAGAAACCCTGTCTCGAAAAACCAAAAAAAAAAAAAAAAAAAAAAGGTCCCTCTTTATGTGGTAAATGTAAAATATATTTTAAAAGGAAATAAAAATCTGATCAAACTTCAGAAGTAAACTTTATCTCACAAACACAGGGCTAAGTTACAGGGAAGCAGAGGGGCAGCTTGGAGGGCAATATTGTATTACTGCCTATAGATGGTCAGCAAAGCTGGGGAATCATGAAGCCAAGAGAGGACCTTTCTATGACACACTAACTTGGAGCCTTTGGGGTAAATATTGAGGAGTCATATAGCTGGACACATGGTAGGACTAGCTTTACTATTTAGGACCCACCTTACTGATTTGCACTGTGGCTGTGGACTAGTCACACTTCCACCAGCAATGTATAAGGGTTTTGCCTTTTTTTTTTTCTCCACATTTCAACAGCATTTGTTTTTCATTTGCTTATGTGTTTTCTTCATGACTATCATTTCTGTAATGGGTAGTGATGCTGAACATCTTTTCATGAGTTGATTGGCTATTTGGTAATTGTCTCATCATTTCATAAGTCCATTTGTTGACTGAGTTGATGTTTAGCTTTTTTTATTTATTTGTACGTTCTAGATGTTAGTCCTATGTCAAGTGTGGAGCTAGCAAAGATTTTCTTCCATTCTTTTGCTGTCTCTTCCCTTGGTTGTTTCATTTGCTGTGCAGAAGCTTTTAATTTCATGAAGTCCTCCTTGTCAATGGTACAGCTATTTCTTGAGTGCTATAGCACTATTCACAATTGTTAAGTTATGGAGCCAATCTTCGTGTTCATTAATAGAGGCACGCATAAGAAAATGGGGATTATGCTTACAATAAAATTTTCTTCGGCCATAAAGTAGAATAAAGTTATGTTGATTACAAGAAAACTGATACAAATAGAGACAATCACATTAACAAATTAAGTCAATCTCAGAAAAACAAATATCACATTTTCCCTCACTTGTGTGTGCTAGAATTTTGAGATGCATAAAACCATATCTTTACAGGCAATGTGATAAGTAGAAGCAAAAGTTCCCAGAAAGTGGCTGCATTTTTAGACTGGGGGCTTCTGGGAGCCTGACTAACTGATTAAAACTTGGATGATTGTGCAGAGTCTGAAATGCTGCCTGGTTACAATGTATCTTGGGAAAGTACTAGGGTCAGATAACAGGTGTGCTAACAGCACCAGTATCCCCGGCCATTTCATACGTGCGACACACAAAATGAAGCAGACCATTGCTGTCTGGACCACCCACAAATAAAAGAACTACTAGTAATGTGTTTCAGCTCCGTGTTTTTTAAAAAACAAAAATGTCAGACAGTAAAGCATGTTTACTTTGTCGAACAGATCCAATCACTTCTCAGAAAACAGCTGGTATAATAAAAAGGTATTGTTATAAAGTTGCTTCTCAAATAGAAGCCGAGTGTCTGTGGTCAGCAGGGAAGTCAGCCTGCCATCAGTATTGGCATAAGATATCGGTGTCATAACCACAGGCTTAAGTGCGAAAGGCAGAGGTTGTGCAAACTTTCCTGGGTTTAACACTTGCTTTTGTTGTTGTTGTTTTGTTTTATAAAAATGATACACTTTAGAAAACAAAATCTTAATATTGAATAAAATAATAAAAAAGAAAGAAAACCATGAACATAGGAATTTTCACATATTTCCATCTAAATTTGATAGAAAGGGGAAAGAAAAATCATGGAATCCAACACTTGAGCGGTACGTGGCCAGCTTGATACAGTGACGACACAGAGGAGACAAGCATCACAGAGGTCTTTCCATCGTCATCCAACCACACTAAAGAC